>NC_000072.6:25352500-25690000 GCF_000001635.26 Mus musculus | reverse complement strand
GGCCACCTCCCCTGTCCACCATGCACCGCTCCGCCCGCCAGCAGCGGTTCCAGGCACCACGCTCTCCACCCGGGTTGCGATGGTGGTGGCAGTGACAAGCTCCTGCAGCCCACAGCACTGTGCACAAAACAGCAGCGCCCTCTCCTCCCTCTCGCTCCACTCCACGCCTTCTCAGCCCGTGCACTAGGCGCAGCCGCTGGCGCCATCCACTTGTCAACTTTGAACTGAAGGAGCAGCAACTTTGACAGTGGCCGCGGGTTTCGAATCTGGCTTCTCCTTGGCAACAGTCCCTTTGAAAGTCGTCGGAGTTAAACGAAGCAAGAGTTTCCTCTGTGCTCCGGTGGTGCCTTGTTTGCAAGGGTCCCCACCCCCCACCCCCCCGCCAGCCGAGAGTGGGATTGTGACAGCCAGTCCCCTAGTGGAGCGGACTTGTTTTTCTTTTTCTCTAGAGACCTCTACTAGCGACTGGATAAAGCAGTATGGAAAGGATGTAAATAGCAGAGCAACTGTTACCAAGAAGACAGCCACCACCCAAAGGCTGGGAGGAGCGCGGGGCTTCCTCCAGGCTGCGCCCAGTCGCAACATTAGGGAACAATCAGGTGGTGTTCGCAACTTTTCAAGGTCAGCCTCTTGGATCTGTTATTTCCCTGGGAACCTTCGGGTGCACCGAGCTTGGATTAGATTTGGCTGGGAAATGCTCAGAACATGAAACGTGGAAGGATTGTAGGGATGTGTTGATGACACCGTCCTTCCCCAAGCGCCCTGTTCCCTCCCAGCAATCTTCTGCTCCCATCCTCTACCCAGCGGTGAGTATGTGACATGTGCCTAACTCTCTGCACCAAGTTTGGCAGCAGGTGTCGGTGCTAAGCTAGAGCCAGGCTAGTAGGTGCGCCCTCGCCGAGCCATGCCAGCCCGGGGCGCGCCTCTCTCGCGCACATCGCGGCTGCTGCTCCTTCTGCTGTTTAAGGTTTCTGTCTCTGCTGCCCTGAGCTTTGTCCCTGAGCCCAGGAATGGAACTTGTCTGGGGGAGAGCTGTTCCCCACTGATCCAACGCCGCAGCAGGGATGCCCGTGGACCTGGGAATTCGGCAAAAGACGCTCTGCGAGTCCATGTGCCCAGAGAGAAACTGGAAGCAGAGGTGAGAGGGGCGACCTCTTGGGACCTCCCACCACCCAGGGGCGGTGACACAGGTGTGATTGAAGAAGCGGCGGCTGCTGGGCCCTTGGGACCTCCAACCAAGCCACCAAGTGCCTGGAGATGGAAAAGTGCCCAGGGTAAAGAACCATCCGGGCATTTGAGGAGAAGGGACCCCACGGATCCCCAACTCTTCTTTCCGACATCGGAGGGGGGAGAGATGAGTTCCAAGCGCGATGGGATTCCCCAGAGCAGGCAGGAGCACAGTGTGAAAACGGAACCCAGAGATCTTTTTTACTGGCCACGAAGAACTGGACAACTCCAGGATTCCCAACACAGGCCTTCAGCAGTACACGAAGGAAGGACCCTTGCTCCTCCAGGCAGGGCACTACCGCAAAACGGGTCTGCAGATGACTGGGTTCCTGACCAAGGGGGTCCACGCCGTGGAAACACCACGCGGCGCGTGAGATTGAAGAACCCCTTCTACCCATTGACCCAAGAATCCTACGGAGCCTATGCGGTCATGTGCTTATCTGTGGTGATCTTTGGGACCGGCATTATTGGCAACTTGGCAGTGATGTGCATCGTGTGTCACAATTACTACATGAGGAGCATCTCCAATTCTCTCTTGGCCAACCTGGCTTTCTGGGACTTTCTCATCATCTTCTTCTGCCTCCCCCTGGTCATCTTCCATGAGTTGACTAAGAAGTGGCTTTTGGAAGATTTCTCCTGCAAGATCGTGCCCTATATCGAGGTAATGACCTCTAGCTACTGCCTTTTTCTGTTTCCGGAGAATAAGCACCTACCTGTGGGACTCTTTGCTTCTTTCTCTGAATCCCTTCTCTTTCCCCCAGTCACTTATGCAAGCACGTGTGTGTATGAAAGAAAGCAGCTTTGCTAAACCATCTTCAAACTCCATTGCTCCTAGCCTGGTGTGTGTGTGTGTGTGTGTGTGTGTGTGTGTGCGTGTGTGTGCGTGCGTGCGTGCGTGTGTGTGTGTGTGTGTGTGTGTGTGTGTGTGTGTGATAGTTCTATATGTACAGCTTTTCTCTGGATATGATATTTTTGACTTGGTATCCTGGGTTAAATAATGGCCAGCCCATGGTTGTCTTTATGGGAACGTAGTACTGGGGGTGGGGTGGGGGAGGGATCATTAATATTCATTTACTAAAGTTCTAGTATTTCATCGTGATTCCACCATGCCATCCCCAAGAGAGGCAATTGAGCTTTTTCTCATTTTTAACTACCAAAGCTGAGGTTATATTTTATGTATAAAAGAACATCAATTTTAGTTTTTGTAGTTGGCCTCATGATATATTAGGAACCTCCAAATTAGTTTAAATTGGTTAAGATATCTACCTTATTGTTTCCTCTACATTGTTAGGACTTCTTTGTGGATCCTTGTTAACTTTTAGAAACAGTTCAGTTTTCTGGATAAACTTAAACAAAAATAAGACTTAGTCCAGTCTCCTATAATCTAACATTTGTAGAGCATAGGACACAAATTTGCCACTGCTATGGCTGTGAAGAATAAACAATTTTAAAATGATTTATAGGTAACATAAGAACAATTCTGAAGTAAAAAAGGAGTTAGCTTCCAAACTTTGAGATGAAAATTGTTTGAACAAGACAAGGTTTTACTGCTTCATGCTAGAGCTACTGTACCCGTCGTTGCTCTAGCAGTAGGAATTTGCTCTGTAAATTGGCTTCTCTTTAAACACCAGCTCTTGGAACCCACCCAAGTGTTTGGCTGCCAGTTGTGGTTTTAGCCAGCTGGGCCTTGATTTTTCTCCATTCAGGCTGTCCATTTCATTTATAGAAACACAAGAAGGGAAACTGTAAATATTCCAGAGCCTCTGATCCTGTCTGGCACCAGGGCCAGTTGACACTGTGTTCAACATTGTCTCAGGCTTAAAATTCCAAGATAAGTAAACAGCAAACAGTGCCTACTGAGAAGGTCCAGAGGCAGAGAGTCAACAAGACCCTCTGTTATTCAGTTTGGGCTCAGATGTAGGACCATCCATGGCTACTAAATCAGCTGTTGCTACTTACCAGGATCCAGGGCCTCACTGTTGCCAAGCACGGAGAGACTCTGAAATGCTGCCATTTACTGGGGAGAGGACATAGTTGGATAGTATAAGAGACTAGGTGTCATGTTACATTTATCTTTTCAAAGGCAATGTTAAGTTTTCTGTGATTTTTTGTTGTAATAATGCAGAAGACTTGTGCCAGAAGGAGATTTAGAAAGTAAAGTGTAAAGTTCAAACAGGATTGGTAACCCACAAGCAGGAATTGTGTTGGCTTGCCTCACTGGGAACTACAGATTGGGGCAGGGGTTGCATTATACATTAGGTGGGAAGGCAATGAAAGAAGGTAGGGAAAAGGACCAGAGAAAGAAACAAATGGCCAAAGCAATTGATGGAGACCACAAGTAAAAAGAATTGTATCAAACGTAAGAAAGACTATTAAAACTTAGGTTAGTTTAATGAGACCTATCTTTTCTAAGTAATAGAAATGCATTTAAATTTCTTTTTAACTCTGAAGTGTTTATTTTGCTGTTAGTTTTGTGAAACCAGATGGAATGTAATGGAAGCTGGCCTCACACTCACTGTGTAGCTGAGGTTGACCTTGAACTCCCAATCCTCCTGCCTCCACTTCTAGAGTACGATAATTATAGTTTCTGTGTGTCCACTGTATCAGCCTGGGAGTTTACAAACTTATAATAACACTTTATATATATTTTGAAGTCAGTTTTTTTTCATAAAGACTTTTGTTAAAAACATTTTTTTCTTGTTAGTAAAACTCTGTCTTTTACTCTCTGTAGTTTTGCTTAGCTTTCTACAATTTTTATAACCTTTTCTGTTCTCCATCATTGAGATTTGATTTTACTTTTTCCTAGAGAAGAAAAAGCTTGCTTGAAAATATTAATTTAAAAACATGACTAGTCTTACACATTTTTGTATTTTTATACAGTACTTTTAGTTAAAATATATATGACAACCTATCACCGCATTTTCTTCCTCTGAATAAATTTTATAATACTTTAGCATGTTTTATAAAAATAATTATTGAACCATGATGTCAACTTCCTAATTTCCAATTTCTAAGAACAAGAGGAATAGTCCAACTCTCAAAAACACTGTTTCTGCTTTTCCAAGTCTCAGACCCTGAGATGGACCTTTTGTGTATATGGTTTGGGGTTGGGGAGGGGGTGAATATTGTTGGGCCATGATCAGGTTCAACCCTTGTTTGACATTGAAGAGTAAGTAGGTAGAGGAAGAATTTGAACTGTTTATGAAGTTGCCTCAGAGACCTCATTTGATGCTTGGGAAGCACAAGGGTTAGGGATGCCATTGAAGGAGCATCCTGAATTGAGTCAGAGGGCCTTTGTAGTCTTTAATGATCCCATCACTGGGTAGAAACTTCTTTCAGATATAGAACGTATCTTTGAGCCCAGTGAATCTCTTTGGTGAAGAACAGTTTCTAGGTAAGGATGCAAGCAAAAGCCATCAGACTCCTATACCCTATACTCCATTTTCTGGGGGAGGTCATGCTTCATCCTTGAAAGATGAGTCAGAAGCAGCCTGGGTAGAGAGCCACTTACTACACTGGCTTTATACTTTCTAAACTAAATCAGAGGGATATGACACCATAGCTTCCACTCTCATTCCAATGATAAGAAATAATTCTGCAAATGAGCCTAGGTAGAGACCACAGACTCATTAGTATAGGTTGCAATTTGCTGGTTGGAAAACTGTTTATAAAGCAAAGTTGTATGCAGAGAGAAGTGTCTGTTTTTGTTTCTACTTCTTTGCACTTTCTGAAAACGAATCCCTGCATCTATTAGATTAGATAACACCATAAGCCAATTAGCACCATTTGGTACCTGACCATCATTCATTGTCCTGTTCATAAGTTTTATCCTGTTTCTGCAAGAAATCCCATGGTTTGTAGCTGATTTATGTTTTTAAAATCGTGATAATCGGTGGCTATGCTTAAATCTATCTAATAAAGATGGCAGGCAATAGAATGGCTGAAAAATGGAGATGAGAGAGAGGTGGGGGGGGAAAGACCTTGTATTTGGGAGCTATCATCATAGACACATCACAGTTAAGTTGGCCTATCACAGAGACACCAGTGAAACTAATACTCAGAAAGACAGATATACATAGTTTCTGTGTGCTGTGGAGGCTTGGGTATGGGTTGTCTAAGCATGGGGCATGTGTTTAAAGCCGAATGATTCAGATACTGAATATGGTAAGCAAAACAGCTTTTTGCTCATTAGTTGATGGATGGAAGCCAGTCAGAGCAGTGCATCAGATGATCCCAGCTCGCTGCCAAAGAATTACTTAGGTTTAGATGTTGATTGTGGGTTTCAAATGATATAAGATCCCCTGTAGTTTAAAGGACCTGCACCTTCCAGTAAGTCTCAGGTCATCACAGATTTATCTGTGTTTTAAATTATTGGGATACCAGATCCCTGTGTAGAGATCTGGGGAACACATCTCACCAGGAATTCCGGCCAAAAGTAATTTGTGAAAAAAATCTAGAATATTGTATCATGAAAAGAGGTGGCATTTCCAATGGCTCTCGAAATATTGGCTTTAAAATCTGTAAAACAAGTGATTTCTTCATTACTTTGGCTTGTACTCAGCACTGACAAGTGAAGAAAGGAAAGGTAATTGGGTGCTAAAGATGGCATGGCCAGTAACTGTGCCGTTCGACAAGGAATTTCCTAAAACCCACATTCAAGCAATAGCACATTTATCCCAGCAGATGCCGAATTTGCTTTAGCGGTGGATTAGCTATTAAGTATTCTGATGGACTTTTAAGTGGAAACATGCAGTTTTATGAGCAATTTGAAAGTTGCTAATAATTTTCTCAGGGAAAATGGACTCAGTCTGTGAGAATGGTACTTAACAAATATTTTATGACTTCCCATTAATCCTGTTGTAATCATTTTCTACATTTCCAAGCATGGGCAAATATTTAGCTGGAGATTTTAGCAAGAAAGAGAATCAGTTTTCCAAACTGTGCTTTCATTGACCCCTCTATCCTGCCACTGTATATATGGTGAAGTTAACGGAAATTGGAGCTTAGTAAATAGAAAGCATAATAATCAAATTTCAGCTTCAAATAGCTAATGTGGTTGTTGTCCAAATGAGACTGTTTTACAGGCTCATCAGTGAGGCATGGACAGAGAAATGTTGTCTTCATGATTTCTCTTCTAGGGATTGTTATCTGACATTAAGCTCTTAAAGACTATGTATAAAACAGTAGTGCCCGATAACTGCCTAAGAACAGTCTGAATAATTTATCAGTGTCTATGAGCCTTTTTTATATATGTCATCAGGTTTCCATTGATCCACCACCTTTTCCTTCATTACACATTTATTAGCGTTTTCTTCAGTGAAAGGCAATGCATTAGGACATGTGGCAAAGGGATAATATGTGAAAGTTTCCCAAGATGAATATCCTGGATAAGCTATGGTTATTAAAGTTTTGAAAGAATAATACAATATTCTACAGCATGACTAATACTGTAATATAGGCTTTACGGAAGCATTGGGAGAAGTTCCAGAATGGTCTCAGATGGACCAGTTCACAATCATAATGAGTTATGACCAAAGACAGAGAAATTCAATTGAAAACTCTGCCCCCTATAATGTTCTTTTCAATTATACTTTCACCACTAATTTAACTGATTCTACTGCTTAGATCAATATTGAACTCACAAGTATGAAAATCTTTTAATTCTTCTTTTTATAAGCTCATTAGCTTCTTAATATGAAATGATTAAAAGTTAAAAACATAAGGCATCAAAAAGAAAGGCACTAGACATTTTTTTAAAAATACAAATTTTATATAAATGACAAAAGAACTATCTTTATTTAATAATGATTAATCAATACCAAGTGCTTTTCAACCTTCCTAATGCTGTGATCCTTCAATACAGCTCTTCATGTTTTGGTAACCTCCAGCCATATTATTTTTGTTGCTACTTCATAACACTAATTTTGCTACTGTTATGAATCATAATGCAAATATGTGGTTTTTGATGGTCTTAGGTGATCCCCATGAAAGCATCATTTGACCCCATGGGGGTCATCACACACGGTTGAGAAACACTGATCTATACAAATATTAACAATGTTAGAATTTTTTTAACAATGCAGTGATACATAGAATCATTTTTTATAATCCCAAAGCCATGCATTGCATTTACTATAACCTTAGAGAAGCTAAGAAGGAAGACAGACAAAGGGAATCCTTTGTGCATTATTACAAACTAAGAGAAAGAAAGCATAAAGACTAGAGTTCTCCAAGAACTAAATTAATTTCTCTAGTGTACACTCTGAGGACTTTGACTTCCTGAAGGGTTCCAAGGTATCCTGAACTTGTCAGCAAAGGGCCTTTCAACAAAGAAAAGGAACCAACGATGGCTACAAAACAAAGATATAAACAAAGAAACCATGAAATAAAATCTTTGCTTGGTCTTATGAACATAGCCAAGGTGGGGCAGGTGAGGTGGGGCAGGTGAGGATCTACTTAGCTCCTTATGTTGCTGCATGGACTCTCTCCCCCCAACCCCCTCTTGTTAATGTGTTGCAACCATATTTAATTGTGTCACTGTGGAAGCTCATAGACCTATGTCTGAGATGTGGACTGGGGGAAGAGAGAGATTGACAGGCACCTAGAAACCAAGATTTGTCTCTGATGTAGGAGTCATGTGTCTATCCTTTAAGGCTACTTCCTCATTTTATCGCTCAAGAACTTACCTGCCAAGTTTCCCTAATTAACTCAACCATGTTGCCAAGACTAACTCTTAAGTATCCTCATTAGAATATTATTTTTGTGCCAAAATGGTGATCTAATCTAAATTTCTATGGTAGAGAATGAAATTACTACAGCTTCAAACTTTGGGGTCTTCCTATTTGCAAAGTGGATATTGATTATTTAGATCATATCCATAAAGCACTGGCAATAATCTTAGTATCAAATTTACTACAAAGGGCAGATACTTTCTTCTTGTGAGTTTATGACTGTTTTTTAATGCTATCCTTCTGTATGTACTTGGATGATTCATAGCATTAATGAGGACCAGATCACTGATTTTATCCTTGCCTAAAATGGCTTTCTGTCATTAGGTCTGTGACTCTATTAACAGCTGCTACTTTGTTGCAAAAGAGCCCTGTATTAGCATGCCCCACCTTCCCTGTCTTCTTACTTTCTCTGTCTTGTGTCTTGTCCTTTGGTCAAATATATTTTTTATAAGAAAGAGGGTCTAATAAATTAATTCACATCAAGATATCAGGAATGCAAATATTTGCCTTTTGGAAGAGGACGGAATAGAGGCTATTTCCTTTTCAGATTACTGACTGCAGAATTTTAGTTAAAAGCTAGGAAATTTCATATTAACATGTTTTTTCAATACCATTCAAGAATGGCAGAAATATTCAACTACAAGTATATATTTTACTTTACATTTACTGTCACACAGACCAATTTGAGTAATGACAACAGAAATAAGTTGAAAATCTGTTGATTATTCTTCAGTACTTACCCAAACACCCAGTTAAGAAGCTATGATTCCCCTTAAGATGAGTGAAAATCATCATAATTGTACCAAGAATTGTAAGCTGTACTGTGAACTTGGGAAAACATGATATTATGAAACAAATTTCTAATTACTGGGAATAAATGTAGGGTAGAAAATATCTTTAGATTGGTTTATTCAAGAGGGTAGCATATTTTAAGACAAATGATACAAATATTGCTTAACTCTCTCCTATTAAAATTAATGAACATTTGACAGATGCTTAGCTATATAATGTTAGATAAGGTAAATTTAAATGACTTTTTTTAAATATGGAAGGAATAAACTGTGCTATAGAAGTTGTAGTTAAAAGGAAACCTTAATTCAAGCTAGAACTTGAAAGAAAAAATACCGGATCAAGACAAGTTTTGAAGCAATATGTTGGCTTTAAAATAATCTCATTTGATTTTTAGATAAGAGTCAACCTGTTATTAAGCTGACACAACAGCAAAATACGCAAGAGGAGGCTAAAATGGCAGTCAGAAGTTGATGTTTATGATATGTTTTTCTCAGTGACATTAGAAGTCATGTATAAATAAACATAGGCTAGATGTGACAGACTAGCATTGGTTTGTGTGAGATGTGGACATGTTAAATTACACATTATTTATGTTCCAATGGCAAGAAAGCTTATCTTATGGACTTATGGTTGTGAAAACCCCTTTGATTTACAGCTTATTCACGCATAAGGAACAGGGTTTGCTTCTCTATTTGTACTCTCTTTGGTTTTGGAAACACTAATCAAAGCATGTTCCTGCCATGGTTATCAACCATACTCTAAAATGAAGACCTTTTTGAAAAAGGTCATCTTATTTACAGCAATCTGATTAACAACAGTTCTTTTGAGTGTGTTCTCTCATGGTCTGCAGTGTTCTGCTAGTGAAGTTGCCCTGAAGTCTTGCAAGGATGAAGATTATGGAAAATGCAAGAAAAAAAAAAGTCCAAAGGCGTACAAGTTCAAACCATTTAAGGTTTGAAAGGAAAGTACCCAGTGCTCATCCTGCCCCTTCCTGACTGGGTGTTAGTCCCTTAACCACTGGCATAATAAGTTGCCATTCATGGCCCAAATGAATGGGTTCTCTCAACAATAATGTCCTTGTTCCCTAGGGTTACTTGTAAACAAAAGATGCTATATAAATAGATGTATTAAACATTTTAGATATAAAAGCAAAGTTAGAGTACAGTTTTCATGACCTTGGGTAGAAAGTTCCCTATTTTAATAGAAGTTATTTAAGCAAGTAGATTTAATTTCATGTGAAGAAAACTGCTTAGAGCTCCCCAGATCTTTTTCTGTAGTGTCTTCTGACTCCAAGGGAAGATATAGTAGAAGATGCTTTTTGTGTGCTAAGAGTTCTGCTTACTTTATGTGCTCTCTTGGGTGTTTCACAACTTGCTCTCAATCTTAATCATTTCTCTACTTTTTTTCTCTAGTAACCTTTGGCAAAATGGACCAATAGCTTAGACAGGACCTCCACAGATTACTGTTTTTGTAAAAGACTGCCAGGCTCTTATTACTTTTCATTTATAGTCTATATGAGTACCTGTCTACATTTATGTGCATCTCTAATGCCTGCAGAAAGCAAGTGAGGGTATGAGATCTCCTGGAAGTGGAATTATAGATGTTTGTGAACTTCCATATGGACGCTAGAAACTAAATTCAGGTACTTACTTTATGTGCTCTTAACTACAGACCCAATTCTCCAGCCCACTATGTCTTTTTTATGTTCTGTTTTCTAAAGACTAATTTTGCAAGTGACTATACATAACGTGAGTCTCAACAGGGCATCTTCTTACATGTGTCTGTATACTTTGTTCTCATTCATTACCTTCTTCTCCAGCTGACTCACTTTCTTCCTCTAATGGGACCAACTTTTGCTTTCCTAACACATTTATTCCATTACTTTATTTCCCAGTTCCCTTAAGATCACTTCCTCCCATCCTATGATCATTTTCTAGTTTCATAACCTATACACATACATAGCACACAAATACATACACATGTACAAAGATGCACACACATGGAGAATTTAAATACCTGTTCAGCAGATGAGAGAAAACATGTGGTACTTGTCTTTTTAAATATAACTTATTTTGCCTAACATTGTAATTTCAAATTCTATTTTATGTTTGTTTGAACTTCTCTTTATGGCTGCATCAAAGTCCATTGTGTACAATATTTAAAACAAATATTTCATTCTCTAATTCTTGGCTATTGTAACACTAAACATAAGTACACAGGTGTCTTTGAAAAAGTTAACCTGGATCTTATAACTGTCCAAAAGTGCTATAGCTGGGTATTATAGTGATCTTTTTCAGTTTGTAGTTTTTGAGGAATATTCACAAGTTTTAAGATTTCACCAGCAGTGAATGAAGTTTCCTTTCCTTTCCCATCCTCGCCACACTTGTTGCCCCACCGCCATGATAGCTACTCTCACTTGGGTTCAAGGAGTCTTGAGGAGGTTATCACTTAGATATGATCAGTGGCTGCCCATGTTTTCGCTTTTTCAAATACCCACTGATCAATTGTTATTTCTCCAAAAACTGTCTATTCAGTACATTAGCTACTTTATTGCTTAAATATCCTTTTCAATGTTTAACATTTTAGAGTCTTTATGTATTTTTAATAGAAATTCCCATCTGATACGTGTTTTGCAAAACACCTTTCCTTATTTTGTAGGCTGTATCTATTTTGCTGATTTTATTTTAACCTTTGTAGATTTTTTTTATGTTATGAATCTTCATATGTAAATCCTGAAGATTGTCTCCGGTTTTGAGGTCCTTTCCACATGGTATTAGTGAAATTTTTTCAGGACCTACTATTTCACTGAATTAAATTCTTGAGCAATGAGAACAATGTATCCCACTGTATCTTGAATTATAAAGTATGTCTCCTACCATTAGGACCCTGTGGTTACTTTTTCTGTAGTATTTCTTAAAAGAAACTAGGAAACCACTGACCTTTAAAAATCACTTGTGCTTGAAAGAGATATTTGGTTTCGTTCTCATGGAAGAAGAGAGTTTCACATTGACTCTTTCCCTAAAGACATTGTCATCCATACCTTGCTGATGTAATTTCTCCTCAGTGCTGTAACATAGCTGTCTAAAATTTGCCATCAACAAGGCTGAGCAGAAATATGGGACACGGCATCATAAAAAATGTCCGAGAAGAACATGGTTTTTGATAGTCGGAGTCTCATTTGAGTTTCTTTAGTTCAGCCTTGCCAGTGATGAGGGGTTTCTTAAACAACATTGCAGTTTCTAAGCAGGGGACTATATTTGTGTTGTTTCGCTATAAAGTATTTTATTGATTTGATTATCTTCTATAACAAAATTTAGATCCAAGCTCTGGAAGCTATTCCTTGAACTTGCATTTTAGTTTTAAAATTCTCTGTATTGTTCAGTGGTATAGCTCACAGAGTGCACGATAAAGGGAGGAGTCCACACGACCCTCTTCCTTATGAAGGAAAGTTGGTCAAGGGGAGGATGATAACTTGTCTCTAGTGGGATTAGATGTGAACTGAAATATCTGGGTCATTGTCATGTGAATTCTACCCTAACTACAGTGAGAAATAAAACCTTTTTCATAGGAATTAAAAATGGAGTGCAGTTCGGGCTGGTAAAACATTTAAAACATAAAATTCCATGTAACTTGTAACAAGTGACTTCAATCTGAAATATTCATTCTGAAGTACTTTATAAGTCTTCAAATTTACCAATGTACGAGCTCCATCTCTCAAATGTATCAGAAGATAAAAGGAAGCTTTGCCATTCAGACACTAAATGATCCTTTGAATGATGAAAGGGATAGATGAAGTGAATGACCTTTGTTCTGGGCTATTATTTTCCTAAAGAAGAGAAAATCTTTTCAACTTTATGAGGGTCACTGTACATGTCAGGACCAACAGAAAGCATATTGAGAGCCAAATTCTGGGTGGTCTTCAGGGTCTCTTGCCTGTGTACTTCATTGTTTCAGCCTACAGTTTTGAATGCATTCCTTAAGGTATACTTCATGACCATATGAATTGTTAGTATGTAATTTAAAAAGCCAAATCCCAAGTTTATGCCATTGTGATGGCTTATATAGTAATTGGTGTTATTTTCCAAGATGCAGATCATAATCTTTGGAAATGTATAATCTGGAAAGTTTTATCATTTGGTCAGCTTAGGAAGCTAGTTCGACACCTGTATCGGACGTCTCCTTGTTAGTTATATAGGAGCAGATAGGAGGTGACAAAGGAGTTATACTTTTGATATGATGCCAATTGTGGACAATATATATGCCTTGTTCACTATCATTCTTGTTATGAAGCATGATATAACATATGTATATTGCTATAAGTATGTGTGCATATATACATTTTTATATGAGTATGTCTATGTGTTTATGAATAAACATTAATGTTTATAGCATTGGGCTGATGTAACACTCTCTTTGCTACTAAAAATAGAATTCAATATGTCCACCATGCTGCTGAAATTGTGTTAATCACACTTCAAGTTTGATTCAGGAGAGTGACTCTTAAGCACATACTGTACTTAAGCTTTGACTCTCTACAGCTTCCCTGGGTCCTTTCTCAGACATGGACTATTGCCGTTTCCATCTTGACCCTGGCTACAGCTCTATGAAGCACAAGATCCTGCACAAGATGATGACTCGGCTGGAGCTGGAGGAGTTTTATTGTTGCTCCTCTGAGATACAAAGAACAGCAGAACATTGTTTCAAAGAGAGATCTTTGAGATTTTAATTTTTATTCTGTTGCCTTTTCTGCATTTTGATATGGATCCCTTAATAACGTACCTTTCCAGTATCTAAAATTCTCTGCTTCTAGTGTTCTTCTAGTCTCAAAATTCTCAAAATTCTCAAAATGAATAGCCTTGTCTATTAAAAGTGTTTACTGCTTCTGCTGTTAAGTATTTTCCCCATTGCCATTTAGTTCGTAAGAGAGTGCACCTCACTCATCCCAGCTCAGGTGTTACACCAGAGAACTATCTACCTAAGCCTATGCCTAAAAGCCTTCCTCCTAAGAGAATGCTTCACAATGATACTGAATTTTAGTCATCAAATATGGTCATTCTATGAAGAAGATCGAGAGTTCATGATACAGTTTTATAATTGCATATAATTGCACTATTCATTTTCATAGAATTTTAATAAGCGTCAAGTAAACAAGCGTATTTAAAATGTGATAGGAATCTTTTCATGTTATCTTAACATTTAGGCATTTTAATGACATGGTAGATTTCGTATTTAAGTATGCAGAATCTGGGCCAACACTCCTTATTCTGATGATTTTTATCAATTTGTCTCTGAGATAAACAGCTAAATCTTTACATGTGCTAAAATCTTCTATAAATAATTTGGGGAATTACTTAGCAGAGACTTTTCCACATTTCAATTTCTTTCACATCATCAAATTTGGTGCATGAGTGATTTTTTTTTTTTTTTTAGAATATCTGGGGCAATGAGGCTACAGGTGGGACAGCGGGAGAGCAACAAGGTCTAAGACTGACATTTGGATGGTGGTTGCTGTTGGCAACTACATTTCAAGGGCTATCAGCATTTGGGATGGCCCAGCTTTTCTTACTGTCTCCTTCAATAATGCTTTATGATGTTGGAGTGACCTTTCTAAGTTCAAGGTATTTCTGTGAGGTCTTAACTGCAGTTCAGGCTACTAGAGAGAAGCACAATTTGTAAACACAGAGCTAGATACAGGTACAATGTGAATTTTGCACACAAAACTGGAATGATCGCTCAATACAACTACAGCACAAGATAGATGTAGTTGAGATCCTATCCTGATGCAGAAGCTTTGAGAGTTGTCTGTCTTCCAGTCAAATACAGCAACAGTATTCATGAGCAGAGTTGGAGTATGTGTAAACCTTGCTTAAAATTTGTCCTGACATTTGCTATGAGATTACGTATATGGAAACTGGGAAATGTTATTTTGTCCTAGACTGGGAACATGTTCTTTTTTTTCCCCCTCCCTAAACATGTTCTCATTAAGAGACAGCTTCCACAGTTGCTGTAGCTGGCAATCTATCATTCCCATTTACTACCCACACATTTGTATTTATTCTTCTCCTGAAATGCCGTGCAACGGATTCAGACTTAGAGATGCATATAGTAGCGCTTGTAATGTGTGGGTCAGAGTTTAGAAATTCCTAAACTAATAATCAGAAAGAATAAGAGGACGAAAAGGATACCTACTATACATTGTGTATTCTTTGTAAGTCAAGAAAGAAAACAAGCAACAGACAGGTGTGCTGAGCCTCTAAGAGACGGCATCATCTCAGAGCGCCTGGATTCTGTTTTACAGAGACATCCTTTTAGCATAAGCACTATTCATTATTTTAAAAAGATGTGAATCACAAATCTCAGGGGCTTGATATTTGTGCACAGACTCTGAACAGATAGTGACAGAGACAACAGGAAACTATGCACAAAAGATTTCCTAGTGAGGATGCACAGAATCTCTTGGGAGGATGTGTTGATACGTAAGCATCTGAGGATTTCTTTGTTTTACGTTCATAAGAGAAGTAAAACAATTCAAAACCTTAAATGCAAACACAAGTTTTGGAAAATCTATATAAAGAACTGTAGTTTTACATGGCATTGTTTGATGAGAACCTTTAAATAATGCCAGTCCTTTAAAAATTTTTCTTCCAAGTATGGTTGCAGACATTTAAAAAAAACCCTCATTAGAAACCAATGAGAGCCAGGTAGACCTCACCTGTAGCATTGTTTAGCATCTCAAAAAGAAATGAGAAGAAAATATCCATCATGAGGAATGACTGATCTTTGTAAACATTAATATTAATCTTATTTATTTCTAAATTGTCTAGGAACTTTATAAATGAGCATCTATATCACATTGCTCCTGACTCTCTGTCTCCCTCCAACTCTTCCTCATCTTTGAAAGTTAATGTTTTCAACATGAATGTACAGATGGCTTCTCTTTCTCCAAGCTATAAATTATTGATGCTTCTTATATGGGTATTTTGGGGGGATTTTCGCAAAGAACTTGAAGTAGTATTGCCATAAGCTCAACCGTAAGCTCTTTATCCGACAGGTTTAGAGCTTTGCTGTAAATTTTTCTTGCCTTCTGCTTTTCATGCAGTTGAAGTGTTATTATATCCGGGTTTTAGATAATTTTCATCAATAATAATAAAAATCATGACACGGGCTATGACTACATTTCATATTAGAGTGCAGGGACACTGTGTGATGTGTCCTGTGTGGGAAGAAGAAAGCATATTGGACAGAACCCACAAAGCACGTTGGCATAGCTCTGAGGACAGTGGCAGCTTGATCATGGCAGATAAACAACACATGTCTGAGCATTATCATTTTCTTTTTGCTATTGTGATCCCATTGGGTTCTAAAATAACTGATATTAAAATATTTTTAATTTTCTGGCTCTTTTTTTCAAACCACAATATCTAACTATGTCTTAAAACATCTTCATTAACAGTCATAAGAATAAATACACTTAACCTTGTTTCTGGGGCAAAGTCCAAAGCATTTCATCTGCCTTCAGACTTTCTTTACATAGAACCATTAACACTTTAATTGTCCTTATTTAAATCTGTAAGAAATGGCCATATTTATTAAACTCTAAATTTCTTATATATTGCACCAAATGTCAGGGTGAATTTTGTTTCAGGTGTTGAGTTGTGACTATAGGACTTTTCTTCCACTCTTGGTTGACTGTGATCTAGAACGATTGCTGTTGTTCCCATCTAAATCCTCAGTATCAAGCACAGTGCTTGGCTTAGTGTTGGTGTCAAAAAAATACGTACGTACATACACTGGGTGTATATCTCTGTGCCTCGCTAGACTATGCCTGATGCTTAAGGACTATTATGTAGACAAGTGATTGTTTGTGTGTTGGTACTGTTTGCATTACTGTAACCAAAGTATTTGATGTATACAACTTAGGGAAGAACTCACGCTTGCCCTCAGGTGCTTGGGCAAAGCAGCACAGTGGAGGCTTAAGCAGAGCATCCTGGTGTAGAGCCTATGGTGTAGGTTTTGGGAGAGCATCGTTATTTTACCTCTTGACAGAATGAAGCAAAGAGTGAAAGGTCCAGGAAAGAAGGTAGATGAGATAAAAACATCTAAGGGCTTACCCCAATGATTTACCTCCCTAACAAGGCTCCTCCTCTCATCACTTACCCTCTGTAAACAAAGCTATCATATCCTGAGCCCATCTAGGATGCAAACCATGCAGTAGGTTAGAATCCTCATGTTCTAACCTCTGAACACAGACACAACTATATGTGTTTATCCTGCGTTCTGTAGGTGTTTCTTATGCAGCTGAGTTGACACATTCAACTATCATTGTACATTTAGATTAGGAATATATAGTCTTGGGAAAGAAAAGGCCACCCTGAGACTGTCCCACCTGGTGAGTCATTCCATATGCAGTTACCAAATGCAGACACTATTGTGAATGCCAAGAAGTGCATGCTGATATGGCTGTCTCCTGAGAGGCCCTGACAGAGCCTTACAAATACAGAGGCGTATGTTAGCAGCTAACAGTTGGACTGAGTGCAGGGTCCCTAACAGAGGAGTTAGAGAAGGGACTGAAGAAGTTGAAGGGGTTTGCAACCCCATAGGAAGAACAACAATATCAACCAACCAGACCCTCCCGCTCCCATAGCTCCCAGGGACTAAGCCATCAACAAAGGAGTACACATGGCTCCAGTTGCATATATAGCAGAGGAGGGCCTTGTCAGGCATCAATAGAAGGAGAGGTCCTTGGTTCTATGAAGGCTGGATAGATGCCCCAGTATAGGGGAATTGAAGGCAGGGAGGTGTGAGTGGGTGGTTGGGTGGAGGAACAACCTCGTAGAAGCAGGGGGAGGTAAGATGTGATAGGGTGTTTCTGGGAGGGAGGGAAACTGGGAAAGTGGGTAACATTTGAAATGTAAATAAGGACAATATCCAGTAAAAAATGCTTTAAAAAATGAAAAGAAAAAAGAAATTAAGTGGATACAATTGAGGAAGATGCTATGTCCACCTCTGGCCTCCACAATCATACACACACATACATTAACCACCCCCCTCCCTTCATTTTACAGCTTTATGTTTGGATGACGATGGAATAATTAGAAAGTATAATTTGTCTGTAAAAGACAAAATTACTTATCCAACTACCCTTTTCTTACTGTAAAAGTAAATTTGAGTGCTGAGTTAATTCTTTATATGCTTTTGTGTTTATTTTTTGTTCTACTCTTTTAGAAATAATCCATTTAGCTAGGGATGTAGTTTAGTGATAGAGCTTTGATCTATATGCACAGGGTCCTAAAGCTTAAGAATTGGTACAGGCAAAAATTAATTTGCAGGCAAAATTATTTATCTAGATGTTACTAAACTAGATTAATTTTAGCTTTGATATTCATTTATAAGTTCTGTATATTTAAAAAAAACAATCTGCTTTAATGTATTAGAGAAAAGTATTTGAAATGCTTTGTAAGTTAAGTAATGTATTCTGTGTAAAATAAACAAAAGATAAATTTTTGCATAAGTGAAAAAAAAGTACTATATAGTCTTGGGAAAGCCTTGTTGTGAATGACAGGAATATATTTCTGATTGAGCTGGAACTACGAACTAACTAGGATATCTAACCACAAGCACACAAGAGCAGTGACATTTAGATATGGTATTCTATCTGTCAAACTGTTTTCCAATGCATTTCCTGTAGTTAGAACTAGACACTATCTTGGCTCCTCTATGCATTTTTTCATGGTTATTTTATGTGTTTTTTTGCCTTATTTAAGCATCTCATTTTTCCTTTACATTTAATGGATGTTTGTGCTTACCATATACTCTTTTCATGATGAATATAATAATTTGATGTTTTGTCCTGTAGCTTGTTTCATTGAGCACATGAACTCATAGAGGTGGCTCTGTTTTGTATATTGTGATTTTGATCTTGTTAACTCACGTTTCCCTTATTTATGAGGTGTCTCTGAGCCCTTCCAAAGAGGATTTACGCCTGTCTCTCTTAGACATCATTAATGATTTAAAATTCCATTTTGGATTTTTCCATCTTACATAGTTGGTGCAAATTCTAGACTTCATTTGATCTAAGTTGCTCTCCTAGTTTCGATTTGACACCCCTGCCCCAATTCACACTGATTCCCAATACCCCCACGTTATCATGTAGTTAAATTTCTCCAATGTCTGTTGTTCCCTTGTCCCCTTTACACGCTTAAAGGTGTCACTTTTGGGAGAATTCCGAACTCATAAAGGTGTCTGCTTCAATCCTTACCCATGTTTGTTTTTCAAAGTAAGTTACACTTATTTATTTGTGTGTGTGTGTGTGTGTGTGTGTGTGTGTGCTCGCATGCACACACATGCAGCCACGTGCAAACCCACAGGTGTACAACAGAGCACATCTGAGTAGATGTCAGAGTACTATTTGCTAATATTAAGTCTCTCCTTGCAAAAAGTGGATTCTGGGAGTCAATCTCAGGTCATCAGGCTTGGTACCCACTGTGCTGTCTTCTCAGCTCCATTACTTCCATTGGTCCTAGGTTCATCTTCTATCTCTTCACATGGACAGCTACCATGTAGCACCAAACTGCCTTGAAACCCTATGAAGGAAAGGGAGTGTAAGCAACTAACTTGAAATTTATTTTCTCAATGATTTTGGCCTCCAGAGAACTTCCCTTTCTTGTTTTTCAGAAGTGTATGCCTTAAAAGGAGCATTTATTTTGTGTTTAGAAAACACTGGGGAAATTTCTCCAATTGAGGAGCTTGTGAGAAACAATCAGCTCAGAAGCACTGGCTGTGTACGGCAGTCCTGAGTCCCACCTGGGAAAACGTGACCATTTGAAGTAATAAAAACGAGACACAAGCCAGTCTCTGCTGCTTATCTAGATGTCCTGATGGCTGGTATTTTCACAGTGACTGACATTCTTACAGCCTCTAGAGGTTCTTATCTGTGACAGAAAAGTCACACAGGACTTGCTGACCTTTATAGAAGTACGTTGCTTTCCCTAAGACCATTCCTTGGTGTGTGTGTTTGTGTGTGTGTGTGTGTGTGTGTGTGTTTGTGTGAGTGTGTTAGTGTATGTATCTGCCTCTGTGTGTGTATCACCCAGAAAATACCATTTTTCTTTCCAATAGGCTCAAATGATTGGTCACGTTTACCTTCCTGCTTCGACTTTCTTTTGAGTGTGTGTGTGTGTGTGTGTGTGTGTGTGTGTGTGTGCGCTCATTTCCCCTGCTTTCTGCTCTCCTTGAGTTCTCTGTCTTTCCATGCCCTGTTTCTTCCCTCTTCTACTCTTCCCTGCCTTCTTCTACTTTGCCCTTCTCTCACCTCTCCTGTTGTCTCCCTCCTGCTTTAATTTTCGATGCTATGATCTCTCAAAAGCTCTGTATTCTGTGTCCCCCTCACAGGTGGCTTCTCTGGGTGTCACTACCTTCACCTTATGTGCACTGTGCATAGATCGCTTCCGGGCTGCCACCAACGTCCAGATGTACTATGAAATGATTGAAAATTGCTCTTCCACCACTGCCAAACTTGCCGTTATCTGGGTTGGAGCTCTGCTTTTGGCCCTTCCGGAAGTTGTCCTCCGCCAGCTGAGCAAGGAAGATTTGGGCTTTAGTGGCCAGGCTCCTGCAGAACGGTGTGTCATAAAGATCTCTCCTGATTTACCGGACACAATCTATGTTTTGGCTCTCACCTATGATGGTGCAAGGCTTTGGTGGTATTTTGGCTGCTACTTTTGTCTGCCCACACTTTTCACCATCACCTGCTCTCTAGTGACTGCTCGGAAGATCCGCAAAGCGGAGAAGGCCAGTACCCGTGGAAACAAGCGGCAGATCCATCTAGAGAGCCAGATGAACTGCACAGTGGTGGCTCTGACCATTTTATATGGGTTTTGCATCATCCCTGAGAATATCTGCAACATTGTCACTGCCTACATGGCCACGGGCGTCTCTCAGCAGACCATGGACCTGCTCAACATCATCAGCCAGTTCCTTTTGTTTTTCAAGTCCTGTGTCACCCCCGTGCTCCTCTTCTGCCTCTGCAGACCCTTCAGCAGGGCCTTCATGGAGTGCTGCTGCTGCTGCTGTGAGGAGTGTATCCAGAAGTCTTCCACTGTGACCAGTGACGACAACGACAACGAGTACACCACAGAGCTGGAGCTGTCGCCCTTCAGTACTATCCGCAGGGAGATGTCCACTTTTGCTTCTGTGGGGACTCATTGCTGAAGGAACGGCTTGGTTAGCTCTGATTTCTTCGATTTTCATATTCTGTGAAAATTTTTACTCCATATTTTTCCTTACAGGGGAACAATGCACACATTTTGAAAAGCAAGTAGAGGAAGACATATTAACTACTCTAGAACTGATTTTGCAAATTAATATTTGTGCTCTGGGAAAAAATGTTTCTATTTAGTTATGTAAGAAGAAGGAGGCCAACAGTCTCAGATCATTTTTTTCTGCTATGGTGCTAATATTTTATTCAAAAGTTATTGCACCTTAACAATATTAATTGTTTGATTTCTTTCTTTCTTTTAAAAACATAATCGTTGTATATTGAAGGCAGGCCCGGGATTTTGCTAGTTATTTTGTGTTTGAGTTGTGATTGGAAGTACATTGTATTTGAAATGGTTTGTTTTTTCCAGCCATGCAACTTAGCACCAAATAAACTTCTCATCCTTCTTTAATATGACTGTCAATCTACTTTTAACCAAGACTCAATAAATTTTTTAATTGCCTTAAATAACACAATTGCTGGTCCTATGCACAGTTTAAAACTGGCCTTACTGTTTTATAATTACATCTTACTTTAAAGGAGTGAATCGCTGTGTTATAAGGAAATATTTTAAAAAGAATACTCTTTAACTGCATAACTCATAAAACTATATTGTACATTAAAATGAGGTATTTTTAGCATTCACACATAGCTGTAAAATCACTACTGCGTATTTGTAAAATATGAATAGACAGAAGAATAGGTGGAGAGTTCTCTTTCTTTGTATTTTACAGGTACCTTTGATCTGGCACATGGAGGCACAGGTGTTCCCAGGAGGAACTATAGGCTGACTGAAAGCCGAGAAACAGTGTACTTGGCATCTGATTCTGTCCACAGAACAGTAGCCTCTGAAGTTGTATGGCTCATATGTGCAGTGCTCTGAATTCTAGTAGTCCTTCTTGATTATTTTTATTTAATTTTTTTTCTGAGAATTTCTTAGAAGTACTCCATTCAAATGATTTCCAGCACTCCTTTCGCCTTCCAACTCCCTCAAATTCATACTTTAAAAAATGAACCTAATTAAATCTCTAGAGTGAGGTTTTTATATGGAACAGAAGTATAGCTATATAATAATAAGATACATATGTATCTTGATTAGAGTACATGAGTATTCAAATACTACATTTAAATGGATATTTAATAAAATTCCCCCACCCCCAAATCTAACCCTGCCCATTCAGTTGAGCACATGGAGCTTGGCATGTGTGTTACATGTCTAGATGAGATGGCAGAATCTGGCCTGGAGACAAAGCAATTTCTTTTAAGTTTCAAGAAAATGTGGGTGGTTGAATGCCTGTGCCTTCAGCAAAACAAGCCCAATTATGTTTGCACAGTGTTTCCTACCTGTTGGCTTCTGTGTTCTTTAACATCTCTGAGTCAGTGCCATCTTCAAAATGCTAGCTTGATGTTATTTACGCCACTCAAATGCAGTGATTGAAAACTTAAGAGAGTCAACTCAACTAATTTACATCCCTGAAAAACCCAGATCAGCAAAAATATAGAAGAAAGCTCTTACATTTTCCTTTCTGTAGCCCAATTCTTGAGATAAGAACATTCCTCCCACGGTGCTGGGATTTAAGGGAGGATTAAGACAAGGGCTCATTGTCTTCTGAAAATTGTAGAAGCCTTTGGGAGATTCATCAAGGGGACATCCAAGGACACCTGGGTTTGGGTTGAAGAACAGGTTGACAACTCTGATTCCAAAACACCTCCCTCAACAGTTAGGTGGCTTTATAACTGAGAAACTGAGATAACTGATTTTATATAAGGTTCTGTGCTACAGCTTGCAGGACTTGTGACTAGAACTCATCCTCAGACTGATCAAAAATCAAGGAGAGGTGGATGTATACAAAGAGTCAAGACAAAACATGAATGCCTATGATAAGAACTTAGTACTGATAGACAGAATAGGTAGAATACTGTATCCATTCACATGAAAGACAGATTGGAATAAAACAAGAAAGTGCTTATGTGATAATTGATGAGTATGCTTGCATAAGGAGTTGGTGGAGGATCGGGTGAGGACACAGTCCAAGTAGAGAGAGATTGTTTTATAAAGATTAGAACAAGAAATCACTGGATAAGATTGAGTCACTTGTGAATGTTCTAGCTTGACTATTGCAATGTGTGTACATACAAACTGCTTTGATTTGGATTTGACTTAAAGGTCTCTCTCAAACCTTCATGGATTAAAAGCCGGTCCTAATGTGGTAGTGGTAGGAGTTGAAAGAATAATCAGTAGCTAATGCCCAGAGAAGAAACACACACACACACACACACACACACACACACACACACACACACAAAGGAAATACTGTCATGACTTATGATGTTCATGGAATGTCTTGTTTTCCACAAGCTCAAAGTTGTAATGAAAATGATGACTGTATTCTTAAAAAGAAAAAACATATGATATATTTAATGTCCTCTACTTTGAGTTTTTCTGCTCATATCTTTCATTTCTCTTTCCTTTCCTTTCCTTTCCTTTCCTTTCCTTTCCTTTCCTTTCCTTTCCTTTCCTTTCCTTTCCTTTCCTTTCCTTTCCTTTCCTTCCCTTCCCTTCCCTTCCCTTCCCTTCCCTTCCCTTCCCTTCCCTTCCCTTCCCTTCCCTTCCCTTTCCTTTTCTTCCTCCCACTTCTCCCATGTGGTGGGGCAGCATGGAAGCCTGGCTGGAGAGCAGGCAGATGGATGAGTGAGACTTTTACCTCCAAATCTCTAACCTTAACACACCTCTTTTCTTTACTTTATAAGTACTCAGACTCTAACACTCTATTCCACCAACAAGAAAGCTATACAGAAGACTTGTGTAAAGTCATGGTGAATATTCACTGAAGCCATCTAATAAGAGTACTGTTGTTATAGATAAATATCAGAACTCTACAGCAGGAAGACATTTGAAAACATTGGTGTGGGAATGTTTGAACAGGAAAAATCAGAGAGCTGTAACATGTCATTGAACGAAAATGTAGGCATTGAAACTAAAATTAACTTTTTCTTTTATGTTTGCCTTTTGATGTTCAGTAGTTGATGCATAGACCTTTATTAAATCCTACCCTTGCCACTTCATTGTTAAGACCTGGGTGACCCAAATAAAATCTGATTTGTTTGTTTTCTCATCAACACATTTTTAACAAAAAAGAGATTTCTAGAACATACATTTTGTTCTTAACTCTTTTCATTAGATTTTTCTGTAATCTAAATTCTATCCAGTGGCATACCTTGCTCATTAAGAGAAAAAGTAGCCTTTATATTTTGCATTAAATGAAATTGAATGTGGTTGTGTAGTGCAGATTTTATAGAAAATGATGGAGTGAACATAAAATGATAAAAGTGATATCCCTCTCTCTGAGGGTCAGAGACCAGATGGCAAAGAGACATGATTGAACTTATGATATTCTAGTAAAATCATTTACTTTAAAAATGTATCCCAATTAGCAATTTTTGTCATTACTCACCCACTTTTCATAAAGGTAGAACTAAAATAGAAAGCCCAGTTTTCTACAAGTTATGATGAAAATACCCTTAGCACATCATAAAAGAACAGGAGTTGTATGGAGTAAAGATCACTAAGTAGCAGGTATTTCATCACACCTAGGCCATTCATTAAGCAGAGCCTTTGAGTATTGCTATACTTTATGCACTGTGTTAGAAGCAGGAGATGGGGCTCAGACCAAATCTGTAAGACTCTCTGCCCACTCTCTGTGGAAAAGATATTCTACTAAACACAAATTAGTAAATTAAAAAAATAATGTTTGATTGAGAAGTACAACAGAAGAAGGAAGAATAGGCCAGAGTTGATAACAAATAGCATGTTATTGCAAAGGTGACAGTGCAATTAAGTCCTGAAGCAAGCAAGAGATACAGCTATGAAAAGTAGGGGTGGTGAAGCAGAAGAAATTGCAGTACAAAGACTCTGGAGTCCAAACATATTGAATAGGTTTTAGGGATGTAAAATGGCTAGTGCTATTGGAGAAGATCAAGGCATGGGAAGACAATTAGAGAGCCAAAGAGGCATTCTGAGCTATTTAAAGGAAAATTTCTTTTTATTCAAAATGAATGACCTTTAAATATAATGATGCATTTTTCACCCAAATAGAATGCTTTTTACTTAATTTTCATGTAAGAATGTAGTTTGTATAGAATGCGTTCATGTCATGTAACATGTGTCCCTAAGCATGAATGGTTCCATAACCACTATCCCCAGAAAAGAACAGCTATCATCCCTGAAAGTCCCTGTGTTTCTTACAGTCAGCCCGATTCTACTTCAGTCAACTATTTTCTGTTTTAAATGTTTTTCCTTTTGAAGGGGCCATATAGATGAGACATGGCTTCAGTCTGGCTTTTTGCCTTGCACAATATATTCTATATTCACGTTGTTGATACCATTAGTATATCTTTCAGTTGTTGGAAATTATTGCATGCTATAGACATTCCAAAATGTGTTTCTATATTTCATTTCTACTTGAGTCATATACGAGTCAGCTTTCTACCACTGAAGCAAAACACTGGAAACAACCAACTTAGAAAGAGGAAATGCTTATTTCACATCCCTGACTTGAAGATCCTAGTTCATGGTTGACCCTGTTACTCCTTGGCCAATGGCAAGGCAGTATATCATAACACATTTATGCACACCCATAGGGATCTTTCCACATCTGAACCATAACAAGAAGCCTTTGTGCTATACCAAGAAATTAATTATGAAATAATCACATATCCACGTGTAAAGTTTTATGCAAAAACAAGTCTTCACATCTCTGATAAATAACAAGAAGTAAGCATGTGGAATGGTATAGTGAGATAATGTGTATATATTTTATCTTTATAAAACATTGCCAGCTGTTTGTCCAAGGCACTGTTATCTGGCTATCCTATGAGCACTGTGTAAGAGCTCTGAGTTCTTCACACTGCTAGTAACATTCAGCATTGACTACTCTTTAAGTTTTGCTTGTCTACTGTATGCGTGGTATCTAAGTTTTCTGTTGCAGCTCCCTAGTCAATTGTACTTTTTAAAAAAATCAAGAAACATGAACATTGAAGAACTAGAACAATAAAAGTATGTTTACTGTTTATGTAAAACCACTCTTCCATTTACAGAATTTCAAAACTTGTTTTAACTTTTTCTTATCTTAAAAAAAAAACAGACATTATTAATTCCTTATGTATAGACAAGTCAACATGTTGTCTTTTAGGAACAAATTATTTTTCCTGATTTAATATTCTTACCAGAATGAGGAAATTTAACATTAAAGCATTACTATATACAGTACAGTAGTATAGTCATATACTAGTATAATACCTACTATCATTATGTACTACTATACAAATGTCCAGTAATGCCCTCTGTGTGAGTTCCTGGTATGAAAGAGCTCCCCCCACCCATTTCACCATTCTGTCTTCATTTTTAAAATGTAATTTAATTTATTTTTAATTATTCACTTTACATCCCATTCACTGACTCCCTCTTGGTCACTTCCTCCCACAATTCTTCCCCCACCCCACCCCCTTCTTCTCTGAGTAGAGAATGTTTTGATTGGTACATTTCTTTGAGAGAGGGCTTCATGTTACTAATTCAATTTAAGTAGTTCTTACAGTTATATTCAGGTTTTATAAATCTGCTGCAGTTGGTTTAAGTGACCATCTTTTCATAGGAATTTCTTCTTACTATCTATGTTCTCCAATTTGTTGGAATAAATTTATCTATAATATTTCCTAATATGTTATAGGCTTTGAGTGTTAACTTGATTGGTTAAACAGATAGCAGACATCATAGACGTGTTTGTGAGTTTGCATCCAGAAAATATATTATCAATTAATCAGCATTTGTTGTTAAACAGCAGTATCTAAAAATATTGTTAAATCATTAATATAAGCCTATTCTTTAAGAGACTGAAAGTTATAAGCAAAGTAAAGCCAAAACAAGGCTAAGAAATATAATGAATAGAGTAAAAACATCAATGAATTCTAAAACATGAATGTAACAGAAAACAATGAAACCAATGCTGCTTATTTGAAAAGCTTAATATATTGGCAAACTTTTAAGAGACTAAGACAAATAATTGATTATCTGAGACATTAACTGATTTATTAAAAGCCAGACAATTTAACCTTAGGGAAATAATGTTTTAACATAAAGATGATAAAAAAATAGATTATATTTTGCGGACTTAAACTCTTTGCACTTAAACAGTAAAACATCTTGGTTCTGATAACATAGTACATACTCAATAAATATTTATTCAAGGCAAAAATAAATAAGTCCGTAAACTGAAAGAATGCAGAAAACACAGCCTAGTCTAAATAGAGTTGGCAAATCATCACTGTGAGTTGAGATTTTCTTGTAACAATTATTTGACCATATATTTAGTTATTGTGTTTTAACCAAATGATGCAACTATTAATGACTTACACATGACACATTTTCTAGCTGACCCGACATCTGGGAGCTCTTCTTGAATCTTTGTAGTCTCTATCCAGAGTCATTAAGTCCCAGGATTTTAAATGTAATTTTAGATCTTGTCTTTTCCATCTTTCTTCCATTCAATCTATTCAGTCAAATATCTAACTTATTCTACGTCTTAAGGAGAAAATCACACACACATTAGACATAAAATGTCCCTCTTGAAGTTTACTGCCTAACATACAGGTAGTTAATACTTTTTACTCAATCAATTATTTAGTGAAAACATGGTTAGTGTGAAGAGAAACATGTTCTAGGAGTATATAACTAAGGACCCTGATTTAATTGAAGTGTCATAGATGTTTCCTGGAGGAAGTACTAGGAAACCCTGGGAGATGGAAAGGGAGAGAGAGAAAAAAAAATAGAAAGAATTGCATTAAAGCTCTGGGCGTGGGGGGAAACCCAACAGAGCACTGTCAAGCAATGGGAAAGTCTCTGAAGGAGCTTGCTTTTGTAGACAGGCTAAGAGAGGTAGAAGGAGAATAGGGTTTCCATAGAAAAGAGCTCTGTTCATGGGTTTCTGTTATACACAGGTAAAATGGCACTTACTTACTGGTGTTATACTGGCCTCTCTAGTTCAGCGGAGACCATTCATCACTGTTAGAAAACAGACTTCTTAAACGTTTAATCTCAGCCTCACAATACTCAGTCTTCATGTTTCAATAAATTAAGCTTTCTATGGTTTACCCAAACTTTGTAATCCTTAGAATGAAAATTAATGGAAGAGATTGTATTGGTTTAAGGAGAAATAATTATTATTACTTACTATCAGAGTTGTGAGATCATTGCTTTTGAGCCATAAAGTCAAAGTTATGTTTCCATTGCATTCTATAAATTTGTAGAGAGAGAATGAGAAGTTTTTGTGGCTCAAATTGACTTTTTAAAGTGGAACTTAATTAATCTCACAGTGATGATTCTCTGCCCTAATAATACTTTTATCAGTCACATGGCCTTTTGGTTCCGCAGTTATGAGTTTTGTGTTCATACCATCTATACTAGTACCAAAAAGAATTTAGAGTATTAGTTTGACCTTATCCTTTCTCCCTAATAAAATATTTTAAAATGGTGAATATTTTGAACTTGAAAAAATTAAAAATTATAGTCAGACTGAATTTTGAAATTTAAGGAAACAAGTTTTTTTTCCCCAGAGAGAGAGAATCTACACTCACACTGATATATATATATATGGATGCATATGCACCACACACTTATATATGTGTGCACACCTGAACACACATATGTACATGCACACACACACACACACACACACACACCACAAACCACAAAAAAGGCACAGATATGGCTACTAGAACAAGTAAAGGTATCAATGAAGTGATGTTTCGAGTGTTTATAAAATAATGCACCCACACTTTCAGTCCTTCTTCCACTAATGGCTTTTAGTTCTGAGTAATTTATTGTTCAGTCTTCTTTAGCAAGATGAAGGGTTGTGATCACAATTGCTTTGATGGTGGTTTATAGTGATTGGAATCTTGAAATACATTAGTACCGCGAAGTTATCATGGAATATACAATTGTTTGGTTTAGTCATTCTCCAAACTCACCCCTGTTTTTTGTTTGAAGGCTTTTTATAGCTTGTTTGGATCACACTGATATTTCAGTTTTAAAATCTAAGGAGTCTTAAGAATGGTGTGTGAAGAAGAATGATGTGTGTGTGTGTGTGTGTGTGTGTATGTGTGAAATACCAGCCCATGCATAGCAGTAACAGTGTGAACCATATTTAAGTTCCCAGTTACACTGTTTACACATCCTTTCATAGTGGAAAAGGTGCCCTTGTCTCCTAAATGTAGTATGATAGGAAGAGAATTTGATGTAGTATGAATTACTCTCGAATCACTCACTGTCTTGGCGAGAGGTCATTTTGCTTTTGTTTGTGTTTTTGCTTACCATGTTTGACTTAACCTTAGTGATCTGGGCTTAAAGCATCATTCTTTCCTGAAATATTCCTATTTGAATTCCAAATTGATTGAACAAACCTCACATTGATAGGTTGGCATTATTCTGTGGGAATAATGTGGTGATTGTTAGAGAAGCGTGGCTTCCAAGTCCACCCGGAGTGGCACATAGAAAATGGCCCTTTTGTTGGCTCTGGGGGTTGGATTATTTTTCTTTGTTTTACTGATTTTGAGATTGTTGGGCAGAAGTTTTACTTTTTCTGCTTTCACATTGGCAAGAGATTAAAACATCTCAGCAAAGTTCTTCAAAAGGTTTCATTGACTCCTAAAAAACTTTGTTTCTGAATTTACTTTTATCTCCCTAAAAGCTTTGGGTAGGACAAACCAGACATTTACAAAGCATTTGCAACAGTTGGCTGCTGAATTTTCCAAGAGTAGATGGTGTAATGCCAGTTGATGGTGTGATTGTTTAAGCCTCCCTCAGGATTTCAGCTGAAGAGTCTTTGTCTAAGGCAAGCCTGGGAGCCCCAGCTGCATCTGCACCAAGAATGGAGAGCCTTTGTGTAAATGGTCAACCCTACCCTGATATTTGATCAGCTCTTGTTTGTGTCCCAACCTGTTTCTATTAGTGAAGTGTGTATATGGTGCTAGGCTTTGTAATATGGTTCAGAAAAAAAAGCAAAACCAAGCAACAACAATAGCAGCAAAACCAAACAAACAGGTATTTAGAAGTTTCCCTATACATGGTCACCCAGACATGATAGGGGTAGTGGAAAGATCTGTGTACTTAACCAACAGCACAGGACTGATCTACACCTAGCAGTAGGGCCTTGGGGTTGTTTACAGCACTCTAATTCCCTGTTGCCTAGGTGAACCAACTGGCTTTTCTGCTTTGATTGATTAGTTAGAAAAATTACAAATTATTTTTATTTCCTAGGGCTTGACTGTTTTATTTTTTTTTCACTGAAATTTGGGAGGTAAAAAGGAGAGAGGAAGAAGGTAGGAACACTTAAACAGTAATGAGATGCATATAAAGCACCAAAACCAGCTACCCACCTTTCACATCTGCATACATCCAATGCTATACACGCTGCAAAACTAACTAAGCAGGCTAAGCAGGTCATTCCACTTACTCACATTCTAACAGTGAACTCATTTAAATCTCTACTGTCTTTATATTTTAAATCATCAGCACCAGCATTCTCATGTCCAGTGAGTTGTATATAGATGATGTCTTCCGCAATGGGGTATTACAATTCATTTGTGGAAAGCCTCACAGTATCTTTGGTTCAGGAATGTATTCTGCAAGCTAGCATAGAAGAAATGTAAACACTAAGCTAGCCACAAATACTTTGTCTACAATGGAGTACTTATCTACAAGAGATGCAAATGCAATGGTGGCACAAATCTTGTGGAATAAGCCACCAATAACTGATTTGACTTGAAGCCTACTCCATGAGATGGAACCATACTTGTTACAGGTAACCAAAAATGTGACACTAGATGGGTCAGGGACTTAGGGTACAGTCAAATAATACTGGTTTAAAAGGGGGAACGTGTAGTGATAAAATGACCCCTATTAATATTCTGCTATACTCATAGATCAGTGTCTTGTTCAGCCATTATCAAAGAAGCTTCCTCCTGCATTAGTTGGAAACAAATACAGAGACGTATAGCCAGACATTAGGCAGAAAATGAGAGACCTTCAAACACTCAGAACTTAATCAGAAATATCCTAATAAATCTCTCCCCTCATAGCTCAGGGAACTCCAGAGAAAAGAAGGCAGAAAGAGTATAAGAGCCATAGAGATGGAGGACAGCAAGAAAAACAAGGCCCTGTAAATCAACACAAGCAAAGCTCATACAAACAGAGACTGAAGCAGCAGGCACAGGGCCTGCTCGGTCTGCATCAGGTCCTCTTGAGCTTCTTTTATGGATTCCAGTTTAGTGTTTTTTTATGGGGATCCTGAGGGCATGAACAAGTAGGTCTATGGTTCCTGCGACTTCTCTTGGGCTCCTTTCCTTCTGTTGGTCTTGACCAACTTCAATGTGATAGTTTTAATTTTATTTTCTTGTATTTTGTTTTGCTATATGTTTAGAAATGAATAAATGAATGGATAAATGAATGAAAGTATATAAACTAAAGTAAAGGTTAACATCAAAACTGCCTACCATTAATATCTGCTGAGAGAGGAAAAATCAGTCTCCCTAGTGGAATGACGCTGGGTATATCAACTACTCCAGGAAGGGCTCACAATCAGTGCTAGTTGACAAACATATGATGAACTAAATACCTTTTTTTGGTTTTGTACTTTTATTTAATTATAGCCTGGTGTTTTTCTTTTGTTTTGTCTTTTCTTTTGGGGTTGTGTTTTCTTTTGTTTTCTTTGTGATTTTTGTTGTTGTTGTTGTTACATTGGGTTTTTGCTTTGTTTGTTTGAGAAAGAACTTAAGAGTTGGGTGGGTAGGGAAGAGGAGATGACATGAAAGGACTTGGGGGAAGAGAAGAATGTGTTCACAATATATTTAAACTTAAACTTTTCTTTAAATAAAAAAGAAAACTAAAAATTAAAATAAATGTAGTTAGTCATTTCTGTCAAAAATAAAACAAACAAACAAACAAATAAATAAATAATCAACCCAGAGAGTTGCTCATTTTTTAAGAGACTAAGGACATTGCTTATCAGAAGTATGATTGGCATTTTGGGCAAGAGAGGCCATTGTTGCTATTTGTGCAACTTTCTCACTGCTGTAGCACACAAGTTAGACACTAGTGACAAACTTCTGTTTTGTGGAAACACACCGCACCTCATTTTTACCCCAACAACTCATGTTTCCAAATTTTATTGGGCATCTATGAGGTGGTGGTGTCAGACCAAAGCAGGTACAAAACTATTACATACAGAGCAGTGTAGCTTGTGAAATATGTAGACAAGTCTGGCAGTCTGAGCACTATAATTTGTTGAGAAACTGCAATACAACATAAATAATCAGCCTTCAATTGTTTGAAACCTGTCAACACTATTAAACCTCAATCTTTTATTTACTATAAATTCATACAAAAACTTCCACAGAAAGTGAAGTTTGTGAGATTCATTTAAGCAAATATAGTTTGTTTTGTTGTTGTTTGTTTCTTTTCTTTTCCTATTTTTCTTCTTTTGTTTTCTCTCTTCTTCTTCCTCTCTCTCTCTCTCTCTCTCTCTCTCTCTCTCTCTCTTTTTTTTTTTAAAGAGACAATCCATAATGTGTAGAAATGCCATCAGGCTTTACAAAACCTCCACTCTGTTTTATAGCTTAGGACTCTTTCCATATAGTTAAGAAACGTGCTACTTGAGTGGGTAACCTCACTCAGGCATGATAGGTATTACAATCATTCATAGATCTTGTGTGTATAAGCCTGGGCTCTTATCCGCTTTAAGATGTTAGGTCCTGATGTCATAAAACACTGAATTTGCATTAACAGTGCATGGTTCTGTGGCTAGTGGAATATACATCCTCTGGGCTATGATCGTATCCTGGCTCATGCCTTCTTTATGACTGAAACACCATGTCCCTCCATTCTGAGGTCTGTCATTTGGGTAAGAAAGGTGTCATAGAGTTTTCATTGCTGTGAAGACATACCCTGACCAAGGCAACTCTTACAAAGACAACATTTAATTGGGGGTGGCTTACAGGTTCTGAGGTTCAGTCCATTATCATATTGGTGAGAAGCATGGCAGCATTCAGGTATGCATGGAACTAGAGGAACTGAGAGTTCTACATCTTCTTCCAAAGGCAAACAGAATACTACCTTCTAAGCAGCCAGGAGGAAGGCCTCAAAGCCCATCCCTACAGTGACACACTTCCTCCAACAAATCCACACCTACTCCAACAAGGCCACAACCTGCAACTTCCTAGTAGTGCCACTCCCTGGGCCCAGCATATACAAATCAGCACAAATGGATGAGGTGAAAGAATTTACTTCTACCTATCTGTGTTAAGTTTGCTGATGAAATTCAATGCTATTTCTACTTTAGTTTCCCTCCATGTGTCCAGGAGTGAGTTGCTGCCTTTGAAATGAAACTTAAGCTTAGAGGAAAAATTACTCATCCTTTCTTAGAGTTACTCTGGATGAAACTTAGTCACTTTATATTCTGCTGTACCCATTATGTATTAGTAGTTAAGTGATATTAAGGGAACAACTAATTCATGCCATTTACTGCATATCAAAATGGGAGCAAATATAAAAGTTATGACAATAGGTCTTTGAAATATCCACATATTTGGAGGGATTTTGAAAGATCTCAGTGTGTTGAGGGTAATGGAACACATTGAAGCAGGTTTGTGCAATATTTTCTCTGAGTTTGTAATTCTAAATTATTTTGTCTAGGTAAAAAAAAGAATTGTACTTCCATAAACATTTTATCATGTTTCTGTATCTTCATTTCATATTTCTTCTAGCGACTCATTTTCCTATGCTAGGCGTTATGCAAGTATTCTCCAAACATCAAACATTCTTCACAGTTTTTTAGACAGGTCCTGTAACAAAGCACAGTCCCCACAAACTGAAAAATTCATGATTCAGGAGAAACTGTAAAATAAGAGAAAAAGTTAACTCATAGTCTCCTAAAAGGAAGAGGAGACACCTTTTCTGGGAAAGTTTTGAGTTGAATGGACTCAAGAGTCTTGCATCATGCCTCTTTTGGAGTAAATGTATTATATCACATATTCCAGGATGCCAGCTTGTATCATATTCCCCTAGTGAGACAGCCATGGAGTTCGAATTGATGGCTTCTTCCATTTCAGAGATGAACCTCATTTATTCTCATCCCAGCTTCCTTTCCAGAATAATTTGCTTTATATTAGACAGTCTTATCTTTTCTATGATAAAGGGCTGGGAAATACAGTTTAAAGAGGAGAGATTGGTTCTTTCCTCAGTCTCTGAGATTGCAGTCCACGGTTACTGGTTTCCTAATGCATCCTGATGAGCAGAGCCTTTCACTGTTTGATGGTCAACCAGCTGACAAGGAAGTAGGGAAGTGACATGCCAGCATATGAAACAACCCATGACAGGTCCCTATTTGCTTTCTTCTTCCAATAAGGTACCACATTCAAAACTTATATCTTTTACCTCTCAATAATGCCTTCACATTATAAATCCTGATCTATAGGTATAAAAGTATGTCATTAGTTATCATTTTATTGTTATGTTTGTTTAGCAGAATAACAGTAATAAGTTTTCTCTTAAGCCTACAAATTATGTAGTCTTATGTCAGGTATGGGTTCCATTTCATATTGTGGGCCTTAAATTCAATCCAAAAGAGGTTAGTCACTCCTGTGATCTTTATGTCATGATCATAGCAATCTATCTTCTAGTACTATGAACATTAGTCAGTAAGGGTGACACTTCTATTAAGGATCAGCTCAACTTCTCAGTGTTCAATGACATAAGTAATTGTTGTCTTCAGCAATAAGACCTTACCATCAGAGAGCAAACAATAGCCTCTTATATAAAGGTTCCATGGGATCCTTTCAGTCAATGATTCAACAAGTTGTAATCCATCCTAGCACCGAAGGCTTTACTTGGTGGTTAAAGATGTCTAGTTGAGACATTTTCTCCACCCTATTATTTCCTAACTCCTCTTAGATTCTTTTATATATGCATATATTTATTACTCTTAGACAGTAGTAGATTTCAATAGACTTTTCAAGTGGTCTTTAGAGCCTAAATGGTGGTCTTCATCAAATCCTTCTTTTTAAGTATCAATAGTCCATGCAGAAGAGGAAGAAGCTGTAAGAGTTAGAGGTGATAGAAGACTCTAAGGTCACAGTATCTTTCAGGAACAACAGGCCTTATGCTCATATGAAAATGTGAAGACTGTGATAGCACCAATGAATCTGCATAGATTCAAGCCAGTTTACTTCCCAGCACTGATAGGGGGAAGTGGACATAGTGTCCTACCCCTAACCAAGAGGCCTCTGCAACTGATACCCACTGGCAAAGAAAAGAAAATATCTCTCTAATAGATAGACCCCCCCCACACACTGGGAGGGGTCTATCAACAATGTTTCATGGCAAGACCTCATGCTGACGAGTAGTTCAAATGAAAAAGAAACTCAGTGGTATTTTATGCAGTTTTTTGGATTGTTTTGCTTTGTTTGTCTTATTGGTCTTTTGCCTGTTTGTTTTGATTTTCATGTTTGTGTGTGTGTGTGTTCTTTTGTTTTCAATTTTATTTCTTCTTTTCTTCTTGTTGTTTTGTTTTGAAAGAGAGAACATAAAATTGGGAAAGGATCTGGGAGGTGACAGAGAGGGAAATATAATCAAAATATAGCGTATTTTTATAGTGTATTTTAAACTTTTAGTAAAAATCATAAACTCCTTAGTACACAAATTCACCAATCAGATTAAATTCTCATGACCCATCACCACTTCTCAATGATTAAAGTCAGCAGCTGGAAATCAAGTTGTAATATATGATTATCTGTTGCAGATGAAAGGGGACATATTATATCCAAACCATAGCATGTTTTCTTAACTCAGACTTAAATGCTCATCTTTGCCACTGATGTGCTAGTTTGAAAGTCGAAATTTTTCCAATCCATGTGAAGCTTGATGCATTAGCTTTCTATAGTAGGTGCAGTAACTACCACAACTTATGGGGTAAGGCCTATGAACTTACAGTCTTATAGTCTTTGCAGGTCAGAAGTCTTACATGCAGAAGTCCATGGACATAGAATCCTGTTATCAGACCCGGGATGGTGGTGCTCTGGGATGCATCTCTCCCTTTGCCTTTGGGGTTCAGAGTGGAAGAAACTTCTTTCTTGACCCATGAGTCCCATTGTCAGTACTGTAAGCTGAGAATACTGGTTCTCCCCTATCATTTCCCTTGGGGTTATATTTCTTATGTCCACATCTGAGAATAAGGTTTTGCTTTTAAAGAACTAATATTAATAGATTAATCTCCTTTGAACCATCTAAGGTAACTACTCCATTTCAGTGTTCTTAATTTAATTATACTTGCCAAGCCTCTATGATAAGAAAGGAAAAAATAGCTTCTAATGACTAAAATATGTTCCTGAAAATTTAAACCACAAGGTGATAGTATTAGGAAGTAGGGTGTCTAGAACTTAGTCAACTCATAGCAAGACAAGAACACTCCTTAATGTGAATAGTACTATGCTTAGAAGTTAAAATACTGCCCTCCCCCCTTTTTGAACTGTGTACAGAGACACAGTGAGAAGATAGCTATTTATGAATGAATATATAGTGATATAGCTGCTCACATCAAATATTCCAACAATGTGATCTTGGACTTACATCCTTTGATAAAGGTTAGAAAATTTATTTCACCCACATTGACTATGATATTTTTATGGCAGTTTGAAGGATCTCAGACAAAAAGGATCATCTTTGGGAATCCTTATTCTGCCTATTGCTCCAAGAGCCATGCTCACTGACAGAGAAATTTCGGTTCCATATAATTTTGCTGTACAATATAAGATCTAGGTATGCTTAATTCATTTTGTTTTATACAAATGTAAAGCTCTATAGAACAACATCAGTACTGAGCAAAGAAGAAATAGCAGAAGGAGAAGGAAGGGGAGGAAGAGGATGAAGAGAGGGAGGAGGAGAAGAAGAGGGAGAAGGAGGAGGAGAAAAATAAGGAGGTATAGAAGAGGTAGAAGAAGAGGGGGAAGATGAAGAAGGAGGAGAAGGAGGAGAAGGAGGAGGAGGAGGAGGAGGAGGAGAAGGAGAAGGAGAAGGAGAAGGAGAAGGAGAAGGAGAAGGAGAAGGAGAAGGAGAAGAAGAAGAAGAAGAAGAAGAAGAAGTAGAAGAAGAAGAAGAAGAAGAAGAAGAAGAAGAAGAAGAAGAAGAAGAAGAAGAAGAAGAAGAAGAAGAAGAAAGATGGAATTATGTGACAAAGATTAAAGATACCAACTAAATTTCTCTTAGCTTTTAGATAGATTTAGCTATGTCTGTTATTTTCCACCGAAGAATTATCTGTCTACTTGTCTGCCAGTGTATCCATATTTCTTATTTTCTTGTGTGCATTTGTATTTATTATATATGTATGTATGTATGTACGTATGTATGTATTTATTTATTTGCTTCCTTTTTCTTGTGCACGGGAATGTATGTATCCATGAATATTAGATACTGTGTGTGTGTGTTTAAGTTAGAGGATCACTTTCAGGAGTGGTTAGCTTGCTCATTCTCTGACAACGAAGTATTTCTTGTTTCTCCCATATGGAATATTTGAGGCTTGCTAGCACATGAGCTTCTGGATCATTCCCTTTCCTTTGACTCCCATCTCATCTTAGAAGTGCTATAATTACCACTATTTATCACCACATTCATTCTTTTAGATATAAGTTATGGGAGCTGAGATCAGTTTTTCAGCCTTGTGAGGCAGATGTTTTACATCTGTTTGTTTGATCCTACTATATGGTCATTGATTTAAAAAAAATGATGCATGGGCTGGAGATATGGCTCAGTGGTTAAGAGCACTGACTGTTCTTCCAGAGGTTCTGAGTTCAATTTCCAGCAACCACATGGTGGCTCACAACCATCTGTTTTGGGATATAATGGGAACTATATCTTAGAGGCCTTTAAAAACGTATTTTACAGTTATTAATTTAATACTTCTTAACTAGCATCCCTCCTCTATGTGTGTGTGGTGTGGAGTGGTGTATATGAAGGTATGTATGTCTAATAGTCAAAGAAAACCTTTGGAAATCAGTTCCCTTTCCTCATAAGTTCTGGGAGAATAAACTCAGGTTTTCGTGGCAGGAGCTTTTATCCACTAAGGCATCGTGACTGACTAAGTGGTTTATTTAGCATGTTATACCAGTGTTTTTTCTTTATTAGTACATACTAATTATAGATATTTAAATTGTACTGTTGCAGTGTATGTACGTGATAAGCTCTTAGATTAGAATAATTGGATATCCATCAATTCAAATATGTATAATTTCTTTGAGTTGAGAGAATTCAAAGTCTTGCCTCGTAGCTACTGTAAAATATATACCAAAGTGTCAATTATAATTAGCCCACTTTGCTACAGAACATTAAAAGGATGTATCCCTTTACTCTCACAGATCTTTTGTATTACCTAATATTATCTTGTCACTATCTCCACCCCTGTATTACTACTTATCTCTAGTAGGCATCCTTCTTATTTGTATATATATTAGATATTTATGCCCAAATATATATATAGAGATGATAAAACAATGTCAGTAGTGTTTGAATGGGCTCTCCCTAAAAGACCAAGGAGTCTTTTGTTCATTCCTTACAACAGAAAATGAGAGAAGCTCCAGAAAGAGCATCACCATGTTCAGAAAAGAAACAAGTAAACAGCAACTAAATATCAAAAGGCCAGAAACTTTTGCTAAGAACGACAATGATCTTTTTCTCACACCATTAGTAAATTCAAGGAAAACATACAGATTTCACATACAGATAAAATAGGTGATCATCACTTTAGGGATCTAGTAGTGTCAACATACTTCTCTCTGTTCTCTTAGGCAACTAAAAAATTTGGCTTTGTTTCATTTTGCAGAGTGAATTTTATAAAACTAGGTCAGTGCTATATGGAAAAGAGAGAAATGACAGACTACATTTTCAAGTTGAAAATTTTCTCATCATATTTTTCCTAAGGCAAAATCTTTTATGCTGTAAATGGCAGATAATTCACAGGTTTATATAAGGATATAATAAAAGCAAAGTATCACTTAGGAGTAAGAAATGTGATTATTGATTCCATGGGTTATTGACATACAATTGCTTCTTGCCATTCCATATGAGAGCAGAACTATACTCACATATTTAAGAACAGAAGTGAGGACTTTAATGTCTTTAATATTAAAGTATAAAACTATGTCCAACATACTTCTTCATAAGCATACTAGTAAAACATTTGCCTCCAGCCTGTTTATATTCTATAATGTTTTCTATTATTATGCCTAATGTTTTCTCATGAAACATCTTTAATGGTTTCTATTATTCATAATTCTGTTTCCTGTTAAACCATTGTTATTACTTATGAAATAATTGTTTTGTGGGTGACCTAATTGATATATTTTCAAAAGTTCTGCTGAAAGAAATCTTACCATTTCATTCCAACAAGCTCTTCAGAAATGTGTTATATATTTTCTTTTAAAAAATTAAGCAGCACAAAGGTATAATTTATGATTAATATATGAAAATGGGAATTGTAATGACAAATAGGGACTGAGGGTCTATATCTTAGAATATGAGAGAGCCTGCTGCTGTATCTTCTTTATGACCTTCTCTCAGAAATCACATGGTGTAGCTTTCACTGTGGTGGCTGAAGCAGTCCTGAATTAGTTACTAGTCTGTGACTATGATAAAAATACCTTCCCCAAAGGAGAAAGGATTTATTTTGGCTTATGTTCCACATAGATACAGTATGTTGGGGAAGACATGTCAGCAGGTAGAGGAGGCATGGTGATATGAGCAGGAGGCTGGCTGCTCACATTGTATCTACACTCAGGTACAGAAAAAGAACAAGAAGTGGAGCCGGACTTTAAACCTTCAAATTCAACCCTCCAGTGACTCACTGCCTCTAATGAATCTCAGTTTCTAAAGGTTCTATAAGATTCCAAATTAGCACTACCTGGGCATGAAATGTTCAATTACAGAAAACTAGGGAAGACATTTTACATTCAAGCTTTGTAACATCTCCTAAGCCTGCTTGACTTTAAGAATCAGGACTTTATCTCCTGATAGTAAGAGGCCAGGCTTTGAAGAGCATAGTGAATGAAAAATATTTTGTTGGCTCTTTTGGAGAATAGTGCCTTTCACTTCTTAGAGTAGAGTATATCCAATCACTAAGTCACTATTCAGGATGTATTATCTAGGCAAAGTAAAGTAGTACGAACTGTATATTAAGTGGCAGACCTTTGATCCTGTCTCTAAAAATGTGTTCTCATTTAGGTACCTCACTTCTCTTAAAACTCCCTATGGATACGTTCATATTCATAAGTGTCCATGAATAAAAATTCCTGAAAGGAAGATGCTTCTGTCTGTGAACAAAATAATTCCTGAACGGAGTTTCTGTGTCTTCAGAAACAGAGGAACCTACTGGAATTTCAGTGCTGTGGAGAGATAAGAATGATATAGGTTTAGAGGCTAATTACTTTATCTTGGGCTAGTTTTAGACTCCTGGAACACCCATTCCTTGCCCACAGTGTATCTCAACTAATAACTTGTGATAAATAAAACCTCTTAGAAACAATTAACTTAGCAAGACACTAGCTTCTGCCAACCAAAGAGCTACAATTGCCATCTGCTAGCATTTTGGGTCTATTAAAAAAATAGCTTCCCCCATCTTGATGTATCTGCCTCTCTAGTTTACCCACCAATGTATTTTAAACTTGTTTTGATTTATGAATTTCTCAGTTCTGTAAAACTATAAATACCCTATGAAACTGCTTCCATGTTTTAACATGTAATTTGAGGTAACATAAATCTGTGTTCTTGGCCATGGTCATTCAAAATGGCTCTAGAAACTTAGGATACCCAAGACATAAGATACAATTTGCAAAACACAGGAAATTCAAGGAGAACGAAGATCAAAGTGTGGACACTTTACCCCTTCTTATAATTGGGAACAAAACAGCCATGGAAGGAGTTACAGAGCTGAGACAAAAGGATGGACCATCTAGAAACTGCCATATCCAGGGATCCATCCCATAATCAGCTCCCAAACTCTGACACCATTGAATACACTAGCAAGATTTTGCTGAAAGGACCCAGATATAGCTGTCTCTTGTGAGACTAGGCCGGGGCCTAGGAAACACAGAAGTGGATGCTCACAGTCAGCTATTGGATGGATCACAGGGCCCCCAATGGAGGAGCTAGAGAAAGTAACCAAAGAGCTAAAGGGATCTGCATCCGTGTAGGTGGAACAACAATATGAACTAACCAGTACCCCTTGGAGCTCGTGTTTCTAGCTGCATATGAATCAGAAGATGGCCTAGTCATCCATCAGTGGAAAGAGAGGCCCATTGGTCGTGCAAACTTTATATGCCTCAGTACAGGGGAATGCCAGGGCCAAGAAGTGGGAGTGGGTGGATGGGGGAGCGCGTGGGGGGCTTTTGGGATAACATTGAAAATGTAAATGAAATAAATACCTAATAAAAACAAAACAAACAAACAAACAAAAACCCCAAAATGGCTCTAGAATAAACTATCTCTCATTATCTTTAAGATGAGAATTATGGTGTAAGACATCTACAGTCCTTAAAATGATTAGAAAGTAAACACAGTATTCAAATATATTCAACTAGAACCACAGTAAAAAATATCAAAGTGTGTGCCTCCTTGATCAGGTATTTTACTTTAACTGATGTAGTCTGAAGTAGCTATAGCTTTATTTTCAAATGCCATACAATTATCTTTTGGGTAAAAGAATAAAATCAGTTTATCAAGAAACCAACTAACAAATAAAAACATCAATAAAACATTTTCAAATAAGAAACACTGGACAGTGAACTGAGAAAAGGGCCCGAGCTATACTCTTAAATTAGCTTCATGGGTGCTATTTCCTTTGTCTTCCTGCACATGTTCAAGTTTAAATGATTTTTTTTAAATTATTTTCTCCCAGTCTTGTACCTTCTCTTCCACCTTATTTCCTTTTATTTCCTTTGCTTTTTCTGTTTTCCTTTCTTTGTTCTAAGTACTTTATAGTTACTCATATAATTTTTTGATTTTTGTCATTTTCCCCTAGCATATGTAAGATATCTTTGGATCCCAATTGGGTAGAACAAGGCAGTTCAAATTTAAGATCTTAATTAAAATAGCTTGAGCTTTGCAGTAAGCTGATGGATCAACTTCTAGAGAACAGAAACATCTTGCAATTTAGTAAAACTTTCGGAGAGAGCTTTGTTGTTAATTCATTCATTAGCAGACCTATAACTACTTGTTTGCATTTCCCTAACACTGTTTACAATACTATTCTAGCCTTTAGAACCAGGGACACACTGCTGTAGCATATATCTCCTGAACTAACCACAGAAGCCAACATATATTCATATATCCACCCTTTTATTTATATATCTAATTGTGTGTGGTATCTCTGTCCTCTGGCAAGTCTGCTCTATAGAGACAAGAAGTAAAGAAGACACAAAGTTTAGTTTAACAGAAAGCATCACGTGCAGTATTTTAGGTATTTACTTTTTTATAATCTATCAATGTCCACAATACCTACTTCGCTAAGTATTTGAATAAACATTATTTTACTATTCCTAGTGTCCTTTATATCAAACTTAGGGGAATTTTTGCACTAATTCAATGTGGTGATTTCTTTACAAAATTAGAACACTTACGTTTTGCAAGAAAAAAACCTTTACCTTTCTTTAAGTTCATATTCTTGCAGGTTTAGTCCCATATCAGTGCAAAGTGTCAAGCAACCTCTTACCATGATAGGGAATATAAAAAGGAGAACAATTAAGAGAAATGGTTTTCTATCATTCAAGGTGGAAAGATACACAATGAGTGGTAATTAGTATTCAGGAGGCATTTTTTTTGAACATATGGCAAAATTAGCCAAATGTGTGTGATAACTTGTTTCAAAAAGCATAAAGGTTTTCGAGATCTTTTGAATAGCTTGATAGAGGTTGTTCTATTTGAATGAATGTTTTGAATAATAAAATAATTAAAAATGAAAAAGCAACTATAATCAATACTTTAGCCATTTTTTTACGCTCTGTAATTTTATAGATAATTTATCACAATAACCTTCAAGCATCTGCCTCATAGTACCATTATTCTCATTTTATACCTAAAAAAACAGCTTTAGGGAAATGAAGCTACTGATTCAAGGTCAAAGGAAGTACCCTGCTGATTTTCCTGACATGGGTTCTGATTAGCATATTGCAAGTATTTCCCATGGATGTGCCCTGCCAAAGATTACAATTGATTTCTGCAGTTGAAAAACACATAACAGCACAATACTTTCTAGTAATAGATGCTCCTCCTAACTAATTTGTAAAGCAAAGTAAATATATTGACATGATGGGATTTAGCTTACATTTGAAAAAACGAATGATGGTAGCTATGAGATCCAGATCAGGAACAAATATAAGTGTCCCACTGCAGCATTGTGGAGATGAACCCAGACAATTCCTCTTCTGCACTAGCTCCATTCTGCCCCCAAATTCAAATGTTTGTAGGATTTCCATAGCTGTGTTGAATTCAATGACCATCCTCTGCCTTATGAGAAGAAAACTATGATTGATAGTTCTCCAAAGAGTCTCATCATAGAACCTGAGAGGTGGTAGGGAATTCTCTTGAAGAAAAAAAAGATACAATTGCCAGGAGAATGCACCCAGGATGTAAGAAGCTAAACACAGCAGATATATACATTGCTTGCTAATTGTAAAGATTGTTGGGGAAACAGAATAGTAGATATGGCATGGCTAGAACACTATGCTGAAGAACAAGGGATTTTGTTATTGGTATTTCCTTCTCTTAAGAAAAACACAAGAGACAACCCAGATACATCAAATGTGGAACTTGAAAAATAACAATAACACTATTTTGTGTCGTATTCCAAGAAGGGTGGATGAATATGCTTCTGTAAATTGGGTTTCCATGAAGAAAGGCAACCCATCCCATTTGAATCACAGATAGAACCATGACTGTCTCTCTTATTTCTTCTTGGAGCCATGTCTACTTGGGAAGCTGACCAATGTAGGCAGAGATTAGTAGCTTAGAATGAGTTGTTCTTGGGAGACATTTGGACAAGCTAGTAGAATAGTGATTGATCCACAGAAAAGTGCTCAAAAGCACACAAGAGTCTACCTCAAAATCTCTCTTCAAATGAGCAGGAAATTAGTAAATGGTGATGGTTTGACAGCCACATGAAGAGGGCAAGGGTAATCTAAAGAAGGTACTTTCTACCCTCTTCCAGTCAGTGTATCAAGCGGAAAAATTAAAACCCAGTACCAGAGCTTTGGATTTTTAAAAGAATAGGTTGTAAGTGAAGTTGCTTAGAAAGGAAATTTAAAAGTGTTAAAAAAAAAAAAAGCCTCATGAAGAAAAACTGAGCAGGCCAAACAAATCTCGTTTGTGGAATAAAGTCCATCTCATGGCTGGATTGTTCCCTGTCCCTGTTCTCCTGTCATGGGTTTTGATTAGCATATTGCAAGTTTTGCCCCATGAATCTCCTTACCTCATTAATAAAAAATGAACACATTCCACCATAGCTGGATTTTGGCTACTTTGTGGGTTTTTCTTTCTTCTGTTCTTCTCCACACTTTTTCTTCCACCCTTTCAACACCCTAGAACCTAAGCGAGCAAAAGGATACAGAGAAAAGGAAAATGCTTCTGGAATAAAGTCAGGGGTCGAGAAGGCGGCGACATTAGTGTTAGACTACTTCCTGCTGATTAGGGCTTTGAGTTCCTTGGGGCAAGTCTGATCTACGACATCAAGATATCAAATTTCTTGTTATTGCTTCTTCTTTGTGCATGACTACTTAACAAATTGTAACCACTGACAACCACCAACAAACAACAAAGTAACCTACCCCTCAAGGCCCTAAAATTTACTTACCATCTCAAAAGTCCCCAAAACTCCATATATCACACAATTACAGAAACTATCTGCAGGTAGCAAAATCATGTCCCTGCTAGAGCATGAGGCCAATCACAGGCACCTGCTGGGGATATGTGAAGCAGCCCTATATCCCATACCTAGGACTAACATGAAAACATATTCTTGAAATATTTATGTGTTTTATAAAGGAACAAAAATTCCAGAACCCTCACTATATTCCATGGGTTGTCACTGCCTGTATTATTTTCCAGTGCATGCTGCAACTCATTGCTGTTCACTTTGGCATGGGCTTAGTTATAAGGAAGTGGGTGGGGAAGTATTGCAGATAGCCCTGGGGCTAATTGTATTTGATGTTAATTCTGTTCTCCTGTGAGGGGTTGTGAACAGGAATGAGTCAGCACTAAGGTGATTTCCTGTAAACCTTCTTCCCACCTTAATTTATAAATAAAGGCTAGAGCCAGTGATTGGGCAGAGAAAAAAGAGGGAAACACAAAGGTGAAGGTTTTTGGAGAAAAGGAGAGAGGGGGGGTGGGGAGGGAGAGAGAGGGAGAGAGAGAGAGAGAGAGAGAGAGAGAGAGAGAGAGAGAGAGAGAGAGAGAGAGAGAACAATCAATGGAGGAGGAGAAGAAGGAAAGTGGAGCAGAAGCACATGGCCTGGAGAAACTGCAAGTTATAAGGGTTCTTTTCTACATATGTTCTGGTGGGTACTGTTTAGTTCATATTGTTGATCCACCTATAGGGTTGCAGACCCCTTTAGCTCCTTGGGTACTTTCTCTAGTTCCATCATTAGGGGCCCTGTGTTCCATCCAATAGATGACTGTGAGCATCCACTTCTGTAGCAGAGGATGGCCTAGTTGGCCATCAAGGTGAGGAGAGGGCCTTGGTCTTGCAAAGATCATATACACCAGTACAGGGGAATGCCAGGGCCAGGAAGCGGGAGTGGGTGGGTTGAGGAGCAGGGCAGGGGGGAAGGTATAGGTGACTTTGGGGATAGCATTTGAAATGTAAATGAAGAAAATATCTAATTTAAAAAAATTTTAAAAAAGGGTTCTCTTATATGGGGAAGATGGTAGTGGTAGAGTTGTGTTTTCATTGCTAGGGCTTATTTGGGTTGGAGATTTACTGCAACAGGGTAGAAAGTCCAACTCTTGGGAAAGACATGCTGATGAAATCATTAAACTTATTCTTCAGACCCAAGTATTAACATACTAAAATTAAGTACTACATGAAATGGAAAACTGGTTTTTGGATTGAGCAAAGGGTCTTTTTCTAAACCTGGTCAACTATACTGTCTGACTGTCAAGTTTCTCTGATTTTATTATCTGCAAATTTTAAATTGTATAAGGTGGTTGTACATGGGTTTTGGAAAGAGAAAAAGAAGACTGTCACTTAAAACCTTTTTAGATGTCTACCCAATAAAATAATTTGTGGACTTGAAAGAAATTCATAGTTATATCTAAATTTTGTCTTCTGTTTACCAACCGACCTACCTCTCTCCTTTCCTCTCTTCTTCCCTTCCTTCTCTTTCTTCATCTCATTTTTTTCCTGCTGTTATCTCATTTTTTCCTCTATCTTTCCCTTTTTCTTGTCTTACCCTTTTTGGCCTTCTCCATCGAACACAATTCTGGGAATGCTTCACCTTCTGAGTAAGGCTCTGCTGTATTAACACACAGAAGTTGATGCCAAAGGTTTGTGTTATGCTTTTTCCAGGGCCATTTTGGAGCCCTGAACAACTTGTCTCCCATAGCTAGTCGCCATTTAAACACATTTCACTGGGTCTAAAAGCTTTAGCATAGTTTATAATACACTCATACCCAGTTTAGTGCTGTGCACAGAAGAAATGTCTTCAATGCTTTATGACAGAAACTCCTATCCCAAGTCAGTAAAATGCTGTTGAAATTCTTACCCATATTTTAATATTTAAATTCCTTATCAAGGTACTTAAAACTTGTATTATTGGCCACTATTTAGGACTTTCTATGGGGCATAAGAGTAGTAATCAAGAGGAAAACACTGTATTACTAGCTACCATAAGGGTTAATTATGAAAGGATTTATAAAATGAAAAATAGACACTGATGAAGTTCATTATATGTTTGATTATTGAAGACATAAAGTAGATCCTGGTCTCTAGAAACTAAGGGACAATCACTAGCAGACAGGAAGCAACTGGGGGAAGAGAAATCATCTCGATTACTGTTTGCCTTTGTTAAAATTTGGTCAAGCTAAATGGAGTCCCAATTTTCTGAGATCTTGCCATATGGATTCCCAAAGTGGCTGTACAATTTTGTACTTCTAAAAGCAGTGGAAGATGTTCCCCTTGTTCCACATTCTTGCCAGTATGAGCTGTCATTTGTGTTTATGATCTTAGCCACCCTGACAGGTGTAAGATAGAATCTCAGTTGTTTTGATTTGCATTTCCCTGATGACTAAGGAGGTTGAACATTGTGTTAAGTGTTTCTCAGCAATTTGAAATTCCTCTGTTGAGAATTCTGTTTAAGTCTGTACTCTATTTTTAAACTTTTTATTGATTCTTTGTGAATTTCACATCATGCACCAAAATACCATTCGTCTCCCTCTCTCTTTGTATTTGCCCTCAACCCTTGCAACCTCCCCCTAAAGAAAATGAAACAAAACTAAATCTTGTCATGGAAATTGGATTGTTTGGTTTGTTGACATCTAGTTTCTTAAGTTCTTTATATATTTTGGATATTAGCATGCTGTTAGATGTGAGGTTGGTGAAAATATTTTCTCATTCAGTGGGCTTCCATTTTGTCCAATTGACAATGTCCTTTGCCTTACAGAAGTTTATCAGTTTCATAAGGTCCCATTTATTACTTGCTGATATTAGTGCCTGCACTATTGGTATTCTGTTCAGGAAGTTGTCTCTTATGCCAAGGCATTGAAGGCTATTCTCTACTTTTTCTTCTACTAGTATATCTAGCTTCATGTTGATGCCTTTGATCCACTTAGACATGAGCTTTGTACAGGGTGACAGATATAGATCTATTTGTAGTCTTCTCCATACCAACATCCAGTTAGACAAGAACTCACTATACCACTCCTGAACATATACCCAACGGATACTCCATCCTATTACAAGGCTACTTAATCAACTCTGTTCATAGCAGCTTTATAATAGCCAGAAAATGGAAGCACCCTAGATGCCCCTCAATTGAAGAATAAATAAAGAAAATGTGGCATCTTACACAATAGAGTATTACTCAAATGTTAAAGAGAATGGCTTCATGAAGTTTGCAGGCAGATGGATGGAACTACAAAAAAAATCATCTTGAGGTAACCCATACACAAAAAGATAAACATGATATATACTTACAAGTGGATATTAGCTGTAAAAGATACTCATACTACAATCCACACTGCCAGATAAGCCAAGTAATAAGGTAGAATTAATGGGGGACACAAGGATCTCCTTGGGAAATGGAAATAATGTAGATTTTGCTGGTGGGATGGGGGGGGGGTGGGAAATACTGGTAGAAATGACTGGAATTGGGCAGCATTTCATGGGTGAAGTAGACACCTAGAGCAATGGAAACTCCGTGGAATCTGTAAGAGTAACCCTAGCAAGGATTCATAGAATTAGAGGACAGACCACCCGAATCTCCCTATCTTCTTTAACTAGGTAAGGCCTCAAGTAGAGAAACTGGGACACCAACCTAGCCACAAAATCTTCAATCTGCAGATTGTCTTGCCTTCAGAGTATTCTGGGATAGGAGCCTAACTTAATTGTCATCAGTGAGACCAGAGAGACTTCATCCAGTAACTATTGGGAACAGAGGCAGAGTCCCACAGATAAACATTGGGCATAGCTCAGAGAGTCCTGTGGAGGAGTGGGAGGAACTAGAGGAGTCATGGATACCTCTAGAATATTCCCCACATAATCAACTAACCAGAATTCATGGGTGCTTGAAAAAAAATCAAGGAGCCTATAAGGCTCTGAACCAGGTCCTCTGCATATATGTTATGGTTGAGTAGCTTGGTGGTATTGTAGGATTTCTAACAGTGGGAGCAGGGGGCTCTCTTTGTCTCTTTTGTCTGCTTTTGGTACAACCTGTTTCCTTCTGTATGGTTGCACTGTCCAGCCTTGATGGGATGATATGTGCCTGGTCTTATTCAGTGTTTGCTTGATGTCCCTGGGATGCTTTCTCTTTTCTTAGTAAAGGGGGGATAAATATGAGGGGGAGGGGAGGAAGTGGGGAGAGGGGATGGTGAGGAAGCTTTAGCCTGGGTATAGTATATGAGAGAAGAATGAAAAAAAAAAACATTGTCAAGCTCAGTGTAGTTTGCAAATGAACTGGTATTTTTAGACATTCATCAAAGCTCAGGTTACATCTAGAGAGAACACTTGAGACTTTGGAGCAGAAGAGCATGCAAGACCAGTACATATTTAATTTCCTCTAGCTTGCCGTATATGATTGAATCTGCTGAGGTTGCTGGCATCTCCCACGGAAGTCATTCTCTAGGAAAAAGGAGAAGGGCGGAAGACTGATTTTAAACATTTCTCTGAAGTATATTAGTTTTATTAATGTAAAAAAACATTATGAGAAACTTGTGTAAATCTGCATCGGAGTCATGGAGCATATTCCAAATTTCACAGGGAACCAAATGACCACATTAGCAAATTGCCAAGTATTAATTTTGAGTTAGGTTTTGTTTTATTTTTTCTTATATTACCCAGAGTATGTTCTTAATAGAAACACAGTGATGCTTTTCTCTTTTCTTGCTTTGAGTCTCTCTCCATAGCAACACTCAACATGCATTTTGGTCTCATTCAGTTTTTAAACAACAGAAGGATAATTTAGCCCAACCCCCAAGTTTTTGTACCAGCACAACAGACTTTTTGAAAACACAAAATGAAAACATGTACTCTGCTGACAATTCTTTTTAAGTAACCATCTTCATAGAATTCAGGAGCTCTCATGAGCCACATATATGTAAGATCCTCATGTTGATTAATAATGGAGTTCATGGCTATACCTCGGTGCACATTTATGGAGACAGAGCTCCTAAGTGAGTGTTCTGTTGGAAAATTCAGACCAGTTTCCAATAAACTTTCCAATGAAAGCTGACATGGAGTAAGGCAGGTGATGAACATATGTGCTAGGACATTATTAGGAGAACAGTTTCAACATGGTATTATGATACTTATCAAATACTCCATTGTCAATGAAGCAAGTTTTAGGGTCTCAACTGTCTTAGTTACTTTTCTACTGCTCTGCTAAAGCACAAGGCCCAAGGTAACTTATAGGAGAAAAGTTTATTTGGGGCTTACAGTTCAGAGAGTGAATCTATGATCATCATGGTGAGAACATGAGAGCAGGAAGAGAGGCTTTACACTGTAGCAGTAACTGAGAGCTTACATTTTTATCTACAAGCACTGGAAATGGTGTGGGTTTTTATTTTGTATTTTTCACTTTTTGGTTTTACGAGATAGGGTTTCTCTGTGTAGCCCTGGCTGTCCTGAACTCACTCTGTAGACCAGGCTGGCCTCGAACTCAGAAATCCGCCTGCCTCTGCCTCCCGAGTCCTGGGATTAAAGGCATGTGCCACCATGCCCGGCATGGTGTGGGTTTTTAAAACCTCAAAGCCCATCCATAGTGACACACATCCTCTAACAAGGCCACACCTCCTAAGCCATCTTAAATAGCTTCACCAGCTGCAGAGTAAGTTTTAAACTATATTAGACTAGGGGAGCCATTCTCATTCAAAACCACTACACCAAGGGTGCTGAGTATACACTAAGTAAAACTTCTGTAAGGCATTTATATTTATTTAGTGATATGTTTTAAACTCACCAACCATTAATTGGTCTAAATAAATAAAATAAGAAAGACTGATCATTTAAAAACAAAACAAATGAATAAAAACTAATCTGATACGTTCAAAGACAAAGTTCATATGGATATTTTATAAGTCAGGGATGCTGGTGTTAGTTTGTATCCTAGATGTACTTGTTGGGACACTGAACTATTGTATGATACACATGTCTTTTTTATACACAAACATGCTATTTGAAGCAAAAGGCAAAAAAAAAAAAAGCCTGAGTCCTCAAATAGCTGTGTGCTTAAGCTCATTTGTCACAGCTAGCTTCCTTGTTAGTTGCTTTACCTCATTAATTTAAAATACAGTGCATTAAAATTAATTCATTTGAAACTGAAGTTAAAAAGAATAAAATCATTGTCTTTCCCACCTGGAAATTCAGGTATATCTGACTTTTTTTTCCTATGTTTTCCTGTTATTACTAATGGCATCCTGTGTCTATAGCTGTTTCAAAGCTATTTTACTGTGAACCAATAGACACAGAACCAATTTGAGATGGGATTTTGTTTTCCTGATGGAAAGACTCGAGGTCACATCAATCATCATTTCATTCTCTGAAAATAATTTGAAAGATTCACCTCTGCTTCACTTTGGATACTGTCTTCTCTTTACTTCTTTTATCTCACTAAGATTTTATCTCTTGTTTTGTGTATAAAACAGAAACTAAATATGCTGCCATAAATGGCCCACTTAAAATATAATGCCAAGGAAAATGAGCTTTACATATCCTACAATGGCATAAAATTTATTTTAGTATTTTCATTAAAAAATAAAGCTTCCTCTTTGGAACTAGTATTGCAAGAAATTGCTTTTAAAAAAAGGAATATGGTTGGATTCCCCAAATACAGTATGTATTTTTTTATTCTTTTGAAGAACATATGTTGACAGGTAGATGGAACTATGATCTAATTATTGTATTTCCAAACTTTGCTACAGATAAGACAGTGGATAAGAGGAGTAAATTGGAACAAATATCTAAGGTTAAATTTGGCAAAATATGGGGTGTGGGCACTGCTAACCTTCTGCTTATAAGTGAACATGTTCTTTTGTTTGCATGTGTGTCCAAAAAGCTTTCACATTCCAGTCTCAGCTTACAAGTTATAGATAGCCCACAAAGCTGAAAATTCTTACTGGCATGTCAGCATTATTCCTGACATTATTTCTGTGACCAAGAAGACAATTGAGAAGGAGGTCTTATGAAGAAAACACAGAGAGAAAATTGAAATTTATAATCTTATTTGATATCATGATTAAATAATGGACAAATATTTTGGGGACTTTAGTTAAATTAATATTTCTTTCAGGACTTTTGACTTAAAGAAAGTCTGGTAGGTAGAGCTGACGGGCACATGAAGCCATGAAGTGACCACAATCGATTTTTCTGTAGTTTGGTGGTGTTTGGTTGGTTGGTTTTTTTTAGAGTGCATAATAGTTTGATTTATTGCTCTTTATTGTTTACAGTTTATCTAATAATCAACATGGTGATTTGAGTTGCCCAACGCATCAGATTCCTCTTCTTCACCAAACATTTGCCAAAGATGCTGCTGACGTATTTATTGGTACATCCAGCATCAACTTTTCAAACATTAGTTGACTTCCTTGTGGCCTTCAATGTTGCAGATTCCTGTTGCTTTCTTTTTTTTATTACATATTTTCTTCAATTACATTTCCAGTGCTAGCCCAAAAGTCCCCCATGCCCTCCCCATCACTCCCCTACCCACCCATTACCACTTTTTGGCCCTGGCGTTCCCCTGTACTGGGGCATATAAAGTTTGTACGACCTATGGGCCTCTCTTTCCAGTGATGGCCAACTAGGTGATCTTTTGATACTAATGCAGCTAGAGTCAAGAGCTCCGGGGTACTGGTTATTTCACAATGTTGTTGCACCTGCAGGGCTGCAGATCTCTTTAGCTCCTTGGATACTTACTCTAGCTCCTCCACTGGGGGCCCTGTGATCCATCCAATAGCTGACTGTGAGCATCCACTTATGTGTTTGCTAGGCCCTGGCCTAGTCTCACAAGAGACAGCTATATCAGGGTCCTTTCAGCAAATGCTTGCTAGTGTATGCAATGGTGTCAGCGTTTGGAGGCTAATTATGGGATTGATCTCTGGATATGGCAGTCTCTAGATGGTCTATCCTTTTGTCTCAGCTCCAAACTTTGTCTCTGTAACTCCTTCCATGGGTGATTGTTTCCAATTCTAAGAAGGGGCAAAGTGTCCACACTTTGGTCTTCGTTCTTCTTCAGTTTCATGTGTTTTGCAAATTGTATCTTATATCTCAGGTATACTAAGTTTCTGGGCTAATATCCACTTATCAGTGAGTACATATCATTTGAGTTCTTTTGTGATTGGGTTACCTCACTCAGGATGATGCCCTCCAGGTCCAACCATTTGCCTAGGAATTTCATACATTTATTCCTTTTAATAGATGAGTAGTACTCCATTGTGTAAATGTACCACATTTTCTGTATCCATTCGTCTGTTGAGGGGCATCTGGGTTCTTGCCAGCTTCTGGCTATTATAAATAAGGCTGCTATGAACATAGTGGAGCATGTGTCCTTCTTACCAGTTGGGGCATCTTCTGGATATATGCCCAGGAGAGGTATTGCTGGATCCTCCGGTAGTACTATGTCCAATTTTCTGAGGAACCGCCAGACTGATTTCCAGAGTGGTTGTACAAGCCTGCACTCCCACCAACAATGGAGGAGTGTTCCTCTTTCTCCACATCCACGCCAGCATCTGCTGTCACCTGAATTTTTGATCTTAGCCATTCTGACTGGTGTGAGGTGGAATCTCAGGGTTGTTTTGATTTGCATTTCTCTGATGATTAAGGATGCTGAACATTTTTTCAGGTGCTTCTCAGCCATTCAGTATTCCTTAGGTGAGAATTCTTTGTTCAGTTCTGAGCCCCATTTTTTAATGGGGTTATTTGATTTTCTGGAGTCCACCTTCTTGAGTTCTTTATATATATTGGATATTAGTCGCCTATCTGATTTAGGATAGGTAAAGATCCTTTCCCAATCTGTTGGTGGCCTGTTTGTCTTGTTGACAGTGTCTTTTGCCTTGCAGAAGCTTTGCAGTTTCATGAGGTCCCATTTGTTAATTCTCAACCTTACAGCACAAGCCATTGCTGTTCTATTCAGGAATTTTTCTCCCGTGCCCATCTCTTTGAGGCTTTTCCCCACTTTCTCCTCTATAAGTTTCAGTATCTGTGGTTTTATGTGGAGTTCCTTGATCCACTTAGATTTGACCTTAGTACAAGGAGATAGGAATGGATAAATTCGCATTCTTCTACATGATAACCACCAGTTGTGCCAGCACCATTTGTTGAAAATGCTGTCTTTCTTCCACTGGATGGTTTTAGCTCCCTTGTCGAAGATCAAGTGTGGGTTCATTTCTGGGTCTTCAATTCTATTCCATTGGTCTACTTGTCTGTCACTATACCAGTACCATGCAGTTTTTATCACAATTGCTCTGTAGTACAGCTTGAGGTCAGGCGTGGTGATTCCACCAGAGGTTCTTTTATCATTGAGAAGAGTTTTTGCTATTGTAGGGTTTCTGTTATTCCAGATGATTTGCAGATTGCCTTTTCTAATTCGTTGAAGAATTGAGTTGGAATTTTGATGGGGATTGCATTGAATCTGTAGATTGCTTTTGGAAAGATTTTTACAATGTTGATCCTGCCAATCCATGAGCATGGGAGATCTTTCCATCTTCTGAGATCTTCTTTAATTTCTTTCTTCAGAGAACTGAAGATCTTATAGAGATCTTTCACTTCCTTAGTTAGAGTCACGCCAAGATATTTTATATTATTTGTGACTATTGAGAAGGGTGTTGTTTCCCTAATTTCTTTCTCAGCCAATTTATTCTTTGTGTAGAGAAAGGCCATTGACTTGTTGGAGTTAATTTTATATACAGCTACTTCACCAAAGCTGTTTATCAGGCTTAGGAGTTCTCTGGTAGAATTTTTAGGGTCACTTATATATACTATCATATCATCTGCAAAAAGTGATATTTTGACTTCATTTTTTCCAATTTGTATCCCCTTGATCTCCTTTTGTTGTCCAATTGCTCTGGCTAGGACTTCAAGTACTATGGTGAATAGGTAGGGAGAAAGTGGGCAGCCTTGTCTAGTTCCTGATTTTAGTGGGATTGCTTCCAGCTTCTCACCATTTACTTTGATATTGGCTACTGGTTTGCTGTAGATTGCTTTTATCATGTTTAGGTATGAGCCTTTAATTCCTGATATTTCCAAGACTTTCATCATGAATGGGTGTTGGATCTTGTCGAATGCTTTTTCTGCATCTAATGAGATGATCATGTGGTTTTTGTCTTTGAGTTTGTTTATATACTGGATTAGGTTGATGGATTTCCATATATTAAACCATCCCTGCATCCCTGGAATAAAACCTACTTGGTCAGGATGGATGATTGCTTTAATGTGTTCTTGGATTCGGTTAGTGAGAATTTTATTGAGTATTTTTGCATCTATATTCATAAGGGAAATTGGTCAGAAGTTCTCTATCTTTGTTGGATCTTTCTGTGGTTTAGGTATTAGAGTAATGGTGGCTTCATATAATGAGTTGGGTAGAGTACCTTCTACTTCTATTTTGTGGAATAGTTTGTACAGAACTGGAATTAGATCTTCTTTGAAGGTCTGATAGAACTCTGCACTAAACCCATCTGGTCCTGGGCTTTTTTTGGCTGGGAGACTATTAATGACTGCTTCTATTTCTTTAGGGGATATGGGACTGTTTAGATCGTTAACTTGATCCTGGTTTAACTTTGGTACCTGGTATCTGTCTAGAAATTTGTTCTTTTCATCCAGGTTTTCCAGTTTTGTTGAGTATAGCTTTTTGTAGAAGGATCTGATGGTGTATTGGATTTCTTCAGGATCTGTTGTTATGTCTCCCTTTTCATTTCTGATTTTGTTAATTAGGATGCTGTCCATGTGCCCTTTAGTGAGTCTAGCTAAGGGTTTATCTATCTTGTTGGTTTTCTCAAAGAACCAACTCCTCATTTGGTTAATTCTTTGAATAGTTCTTCTTTTTTCCACTTGGTTGATTTCGCCCCTGAGTTTGATTATTTACTGCTGTCTACTCCTCTTGGGTGAATTTTCTTCCTTTTTTTCTAGAGCTTTTAAATGTGTTGTCAAGCGGCTAGTGTGTGCTCTCTCTAGTTTCTTCTTGGAGGCACTCAGAGATATGAGTTTCCCTCTTAGAAATGCTTTCATTGTGTCCCATAGGTTTGGGTGTGTTGTGGCTTCATTTTCATTAAACTCTGATCAGTCTTTAATTTCTTTCTTTATTCCTTCCTTGACCAAGGTATCATTGAGAAGTGTGTTGTTCAGTTTCCACGTGAATGTTGGCTTTCCATTATTTATGTTGTTGTTGAAGATCAGCCTTAGTCCATCGTGGTCTGATAGGATGCATGGGACAATTTCAATATTTTTGTATCTGTTGAGGCCTGTTTTGTGACCAATTATATATGGTTAGTTTTGTAGAAGGTCCCGTGAGGTGCTGAGAGGAGTTATATCCTTTTGTTTGAAGATTAAATGTTCTGTAGATATCTGTTAAGTCCATTTGTTTTATCACTTCTTTTAGTTTCACTGTGTCCCTGTTTAGTTTCTGTTTCCACGATCTGTCCACTGATGAAAGTGGTGTGTTGAAGTCTCCCACTATTATTGTGTGAGGTGCAATATGTGCTTTGAGCTTTACTAAAGTGTCTTTAATGAATGTGGCTGCCCTTGCATTTGGAGCATAGATATTCAGAATTGAGAGTTCCTCTTGAAGGATTTTACCATTGATGAGTATGAAGTGTCCCTCCTTGTCTTTTTTGATAACTTTGGGTTGGAAGTTGATTTTATTGATATTTGAATGGCGACTCCAGCTTGTTTCTTCATACCATTTGCTTGGAAAATTGTTTTCCAGCCTTTCACTCTGAGGTAGTGTCTGTCTTTTTCCCTGAGATGGGTTTCCTGTAAGCAGCAGAATGTTGGGTCCTGTTTGTTTAGCCAGTCTGTTAGTCTATGTCTTTTTATTGGGGAATTGAGTCCATTGATATTAAGAGATATTAAGGAAAAGTAATTGTTGCTTCCTATTATTTTTGTTTTTAGAGTTGGCATTCTGTTTTTGTGGCTGTCTTCTTCTTTTTTGTTGTTGTTGAGGGATTACTTTCTTGCTTTTCCTAGGGTGTGATTTCTGTCCTTGTATTGGTTTTTATCTGTTATTATCCTTTGAAGGGCTGGATTCCTGGAAAGATAATGGGTGAATTTAGTTTTGTCGTGGAATACTTTGGTTTCTCCATCTATGGTAATTGAGAGTTTGGCTGGGTATAGTAGCCTAGGCTGGCATTTGTGTTCTCTTAGTGTCTGTATAACATCTGTCCAGGCTCTTCTGGCTTTCATAGTCTCTGGTGAAAAATCTCGTTTAATTCTGATAGGCCTGCCTTTATATGTTACTTGACCTTTCTCTCTTACTGCTTTTAATATTCTCTCTTTATTTAGTGCATTTGTTGTTCTGATTATTATGTGTCGGGAGGAATTTCTTTTCTTGTCCAGTCTATTTGGAGTTCTGTAGGCATCTTGCATGTTCATGGGCATGTCATTCTTTAGATTTGGGAAGTTTTCTTCTATAATTTTGTTGAAGATATTTGCTGGCCCTTTAAGTTGAAAATGTTTATTCTCATCAACTCCTATTATCCGTAGGTTTGGTCTTCTCATTGTGTCCTGGATTTCCTGGATGCTTTGAGTTAGGATCTTTTTGTGTTTTGTATTATCTTTGATTGTTGTGCCGATGTTCTCTATGGAATCTTCTGCACCTGAGATTCTCTCTTCCATCTCTTGTATTCTGTTGCTGATGCTCGCATCTATGGTTCCAGATTTCTTTCCTAGGTTTTCTATCTCCAGCGTTGCCTCACTTTGGGTTTTCTTTATTGTGTCTACTTCCCTTTTTATGTCTTGGATGGTTTTATTCAATTTCATCACCTGTTTGGTCGTGTTTTCCTGCAATTCTTTAAGGAATTTTTTTGTTTCCTCTTTAAGGTCTTCTACCTGTTTAGCTGTGTTCTCCTGTATTTCTTTAAATGAGTTATTGAAGTCCTTCTTGATGTCCTCTACCATCATCATGAGAAATGCTTTTAAATCCGGGTCTAGCTTTTCGGGTGTGTTGGTGTGCCCAGGACAAGTGGGGTGGGAGTGCTGCGTTCTGATGATGGCGAGTAGTCTTGATTTCTGTTAATAGGATTCTTACGTTTGCCTTTCACCATCTGGTAATCTCTGAAGCTAGTTGTTATAGTTGTCTCTGGTTAGAGCTTGTTCCTCATGTGATTAAGTTAGCCTCTATCAGCAGAGCTGGGAGACTAGCTCTCTCCTTAGTTTCAGTGGTCAGAGTACTCTCTGCAGGCAAGCTTTCCTCTTGCAGGGAAGGTGCCCAGATATCTGGTGTTCAAACCTGCCTCCTGGCAGAAGTTGTTTTCTACTCACCAGAGGTCTTAGGATCCCGTGGGGGATCCTGTGTAGGTCCTTGCGGGTGTCTGGAGACTCCACGGTCAAGGCACCCCGATGCTGGATTGGACCGAAAGGGACTTGTGCCATTTTGTTGTGTTTTAATTTAAACTTATTTTATTTGATGTGTAGCTTTACCAAAATAACTATATTGGATGGTATGTGTTGATTAAAGTAATAAAATGTGGTCTTATAAAAAATTTCATGATAAATTGCAGATGAATCCTCTAACATAAAAAATTTTCAACCAGATTTACTATGAAAGAGTTAAATGTTTGTTTATACTTAGTCTCTGTAAATACTAGGCATCATATTAGTTTGAGTAGCACATATTGTAGCATAGCAATAATCCCAAATGCCACAGGGCTACATAGAACTATTTAGGTCTTCTTCAGGCAAACTGCATTGAGTCCATGGTCCTCCCAATGAAACCTGATGTATCCATATGAGCACATCTTAATTACACCAGTCAGGGAAGAAGGTTCTGAAATATCTCAAGATTAGAGTTCCCTGCTTAGACTCAGAGGTAACAGAATCACCTCTGCTTATCTTCTGTTTTCTGCAGAAAGTCACACGACCATTCTTAAACTCAAAGAGGACAGCAAATCCAATCACTATATATATATATATATATATATATATATATATATATATATATATATATATTCTAGAATGAAGAGTGCAAAGCACTTTGATCAGCAGCAAAGAGCACATGGCCAAAAGGACAACTTGGTAGGAGTTTTCCATAACCTGCTCCTTTCTTTTTCCTCAACTTCCTCAGTTGCATCTTTAGAAGATTATACACTGAGATTCACTAGTAAGAGAAATCAAGTAGAAAAATACTGGCATTCAAATTACACACAGGCAGGCAAAAATTGAGATAGTTTATGAGTATCAGCAATATAGATGAATTTGCAGTCATATTTTTTTTTAATTCTCTCATTACCCTATTTCCATTTACTTTTGGTAGAAAACAAGAGCCTTTTGGTGACTGAGCAACTTGTCCACATTAGCTCTGTCTTCTCTGATTGACAAGCTTCTTATTGTGGCCTGTACTTGATGTGCATTCTGAATCAGACTGTTGCTTCCTCTTCAGTCCAAGTGATTAATGGCAGAGCCATCCCTTTAGATAGGTTCTTCTTAGTTGACTTAATTCCTTCTTCTTCCTTTTAGTTAGCATAAATACCAACATTATTTTTAAAAAAAGAAGCTTTGTTCTAAATCACATTTTAAACTATTTTTTCTTTCTCATTCTGATATTTTCATGTCCCTATTTCTCTGACAAAACCATCACAAATATATATCCTAATGTGCTTTGAGAAATTCAGCCTCCTGATGTTCAGCTGGAGAGATGTGTTGTTCATAAAGCCCTTGTACCTTTAGCAAATCAGTCTTATTAAGAGTATTAGAAAACCAGATTTCTTATTTTTGGCATTTCCCCTATGCTCTTTATGGAGATGACTGTCTATGTATTCTTGATGTTGTGAGACCACACCTGTCACAATCTAGGCATGCATTTATACCTTCATCAATCTTTCTCCTCCCCACATCCCTTAGGTTTTTATCTAATTGAATAAATTATTCTGTTGTTTTAGTGTATATATATCCTAAAACACCTTTCAGGCATTTTTCACAAATTAGATTTTCCTCTTTTTAAATGGAGTGCCAACTGAATATGCTTACAAGGGTAACAACTTGTAAACTAAAGATCAACTCTGGAGATTTTATGGAATTTGCAGGACCTTATGCCGAAAACTGAAACCATCACAGAGAAAAACGTCTGAACTCTATTTGTTATTAGGGTTCTTAGTTGTTCATAATGATTACTATCTTAGACTTCTTGCTTCTCACTTTAGGAATTGGATTTGCAACCCTTGAAAAGGTTCATGTGAACTTGGTTCTCATTGCATTGATGGGTTTTCAGCAATTCAGTATCCACTTAGGTTCTGTGTTAATCTTTCTGACATTACTATGTGGAAAAGATTGAACCACCTCAAACTGAACATGCCTGGAGTTTGATTAATATCTTTCAGGTGTTTTAAAGGGCAATGTGTAGACCTGCTGTAAAATCATGTCTAGAACTCATAAGTCTTGGTCCTGCCATACAAGCAGATCAATGCCTGTCAGTAGTGGACAACTGAGCCTGGGTTTGACGGTTTCTATTAACACTGGGTATTATTGATGATGCCCTCTTACACCCAAATATTCATGTGACTCACAGTTGACATCTTGCTGATGATAAATGGCATATGTGAAGTGATGGGCTGTGATGGATTTTACTTAGGACCATTTCGTGACTATTCTGTATAACATCCTTTGCTGTCATGATAACTGGTTAAAGTCATTAAATTCCATACATGCTACCTTTCAATTCATGTGAATTTACTAGGCATAATTTTTCAAAACATATTTTTCTAGAGCTGATGATAAAATGAAATGAATACTTTTCTTTCTACCATAGTAAATTGTTCTTTTGTAGTTATAAATCATTTAGTAACTATTTCAGGCTTAAATTTAGGATAGTACATGTTTCATAACTTGAAAAATTATTATAAAATACACTAGCCAAAGATAACATATCCTGATTCTTAATTGTTTAAAGGAAGGTGAAAGAAGATGAAACATTTTTTAAATCTGATCAAATGTTTAATAAAGAAAAAAACACCAAAATGTCAAACTCAAAACGGTTGAATGGAACTTGAAATGTTAGCTACCAATTCTATAATTACAATATTCTTCAATATGGCTTCATTTTTGCATTTAGGTATTTATTAATTTAAAAATATTTATTTTTAATTATGTGTGCATATCTTCATGTGAATTTTGCATATTAATTCCCTGTTCATGAAGTCCAGAACATGATGTTTGACTCCCAGTGCTTAGTTACAGGTAGCTGTGAGCAGCTTGATGTATGTGCTGACAGCGAACCTCTGAATTTTGGAAGAATATCTCCATCAATAGCTGTGCCTTTTCTTCAAACACTACATTATTTTTCTAATTATAAGTTTGATCACTGATTTCAACTTATAAGAATATAGTATTTTGTGTTTTCCTTAACTTCTTATTCATCTATAATTCCCTTAATACACTCTAGTTATTGGCTCTGAATTTATTCCTAAATACTAATTTCTCTTTTCCCTCTCCTGTCCACTGTTTCCTTCTCTTTTACTCTCTTCTGTCCTCACTCTTCTCCTAACAGCTTAATATCTGTGTCCTACATTCATCTTTTTCTTCACAAGATGACCCTTCTTTTTACCTTTTTCATGCTCCACCAAAATTCTTGCTTCTTATTTCATGATTGAGCATAATAAAACAGGAATACAGATAAAAAAAGAGGACACACTACTTATCTATAGATTCTCCCTTCGGTCCCTTCTTCCTTTTACTAGAAGAACACATTGCTTGTGGTGGTTTGAATATGCTTGGCTCAGGGAATGGCACTATTGAGAAGTGTGGCCTTTTTGGAATAAGTGTATCATTATGGGCCTGGGCTTTAAGAGTCTTGTTCTGGTTCCCTAGAAGTCAGTCTTCTCCTATTTGCCTTTGAAACATGATGCTGAACTCTCAGCTCCTCCTGTACCATGCCTGCTTGGATGCTGCCATGCTCTGCCTTGATGATGATGATGATCTGAACCTATGAACCTGTAAGTCAGTTCCAATTAAATGTTGTTCTCATAAAAGTTGCCTTGGTCCTCATGTCTGTTCGCAACAGTAAAACCCTAAGACGTCGCCCATGCTACACTAGTCCTAGAGTGCACGGAGTCCCTTCTTTTCTCAGGTAATTAAATTAGTGAATACTCTCACTTTTGTGCCTATTCTCTGCTTTATCATTCTTATAAATGTAAAAAAAAAGGTTGTTATTCCAGTGCAATGACTTCAATTTGCCTGTATCCAACTATGTACTATCCCTTTAAACAAAATTTTTGAGACCTTGATGCCTGTGGTCTGCATCTAATTCCATTTCCCCCCAGTCTCTTAAACTCCATGTGAACTCTTTTGTTCCTCTCATACACTAACAGTCCTCTTATGAAGGGCATTAATGACCTCCTTGTCAAATCAACAAGCATCTGCCCTAGCATTATATTTAAAACTTGTCTTTTTTTTTTTTAAATCACATCTACTGTTGTAACTTTGGTCAATGTCACCTGGATAATAACAGACCTGAATCATTACAATGGTCTCTCAATATGCCTCACAGTTTAATACTTATTAGTGTCATCTCAACAGTATGTAGCACAGAAGTGTATTTATTAAAAAGCAAGTAATCTTGCTACTTACAGCTTAAAAAATTAAACATACAAATCATAATCCTTTAAACATATTTAGGAATCATTGAGCATCTACATATACTTGACATAGTACAAGAAATATCCACACAATATAACATCAAATAATTAGACATGACCTTGGCTCTTTAGTCTGTGCATTAATTATGAATAATATGCCTTGCTTTATGGTAATTTTGAAATCTTTAAAGATAACTTTATAGTGATATAACTTAAATATTATAGAAAATTAAAATGTAAAACTATGTAATTTAGTGTTTTCCTATAGCTACAGACTTTAATTTTCTTTATTCACTTTACAACCCAATTGCTGTCCCCTCGCCATGTCAGTGCCTCTTCTCCCAGATCCCCCTCTCTTCTTTTCCTTTATGAGAAGGGATATCACCCCACCCTGGCATATCTCTGCAGGGGTAGGTGCTTCTCCCAGTCAGGCCAGACAAGGCAGTTAGGGGAATGGATTCCAGACAGGCAACAGCTTTAGTGATAGCCCCTGCTCTAGTTGTTCAGGACCCACCATGAAGGCCTAGCTGCACATTTGCTAAATATGTATGTGTTGCATAGGTGCAGCCTGTCAATGTTCTTTGGTTAGTGGTTCAGTCTCTAAGAGCCCCCAAGGGTTAAGGTTAGTTGACTATGTTGGTCTTCCTGTGGGCTTCCTATCTCCTTCAGGCCCTCAACTGTTATCTCAACTTTTTCCTAAGAGTCTCCAAGACTCCATCCAATGTTTGGCTGTGGGTCTCTGCATCTGTATGAGACAGCTGCTGGATAGAGCTTCTTAGAAGACAGCCAAGCTAGGCTCCTGTCTGCAAGCATAACAGAGTATGATTAATAGTGTCAGTGGTTGGTGCTTGTACATGGGAGTCTCTCAATTTGGACTGGCTACTATTTGGCAATTCCACCAGTCTCTGCTATATTCCCTGTCTCTGGACTTATTACAGGCAGTATAAATTTGAGATCAAGAGTTTTGAGGGTAGGTTGGTGTCCCTATCAATCCACTGGGGTTCCTGCACAGCTACAGAAGGTTGCCCCCTCAGGTTCCATATCCCCACTGCTGTGAATCTCATCTAAGGTCACCCCCTTGATTCTTGAGAGATTCCTGTATCCTAGGCCTCTTATGACTATTTTATTCCCCCTTTTAAGTGAGATTCAAGCATTTTTACTTTGGCCTTCCTGGTTGTTTAGCTTCTTTGGGTCTATGGAGTTTAGCATGAGTACCCTATATTTTATGGCTAATATTCACTTATAAGTGAGTACATACCATGCTTGTCCTTTTGGGTCTGGATTAACTCACTCAGGATGATATTCTCAAGTTCTGTCCATTTTCCTGAAAAACTCGTTTTTAATAGCTGGATAGTATTCCATTACGTAGATTACCACATTTTCTTTATCCATTTTTCAGTTGAGAGACATCTAGGTTGCTTCCAGCTATTAGGAATAAAGTTGTTATGAACATAGTTGAGCTATAGTGGGGTATCTTTTGAGTATATGCCCAGGAGTGGTATACCTAGGTCATGAGATAGAACTATCCCCAGTTTTCTGAGAAACCCCAAATTGATTTCCAACATGGTTGTATAAGTTTCCACTCACACTAGCAATGGAGGAGTGTTCCCAGAGTTCCACATCCTTTGCAGGATGTACTATTACTTGAGTTTTTGATCTTTCTCATTTTGACAAGTGAAAGATGAAATCTGAGTCCTTTTGATTAGCATTTCCCTGATGACCAGAGACTTTGAATACTTCTTTAAATATTTCACAGTTATTCAAAATTCCTCTGTTGCAAATTTTCTGATTAACTCTGTACCCCATTTTTAAATTGGGTTATTTTGGGTTGTTGGTGTCTAACTTCTCAAGTTCTTTGTAAAATGTGAATATTAACCCTCTCCTTTCCCAATCTCTCAGCAGCCATTTTGTCCTAATGACAATGTCCTTTGCCATACAGAAGCTGAGTATTCAGTTTCATGAGATCCCATTTATAAATTGTTAGTCTTAGCTCCAGAGACACTGGTTTTCTGTTCAGGAAGTTGTCTCCTGTACGAATGAGTTCAAGGCTATTCCCTACTTTCTGTTCTATTAGACTTAGTGTATCTGGTTTTACATTGAAGTCTCTGATCTACTTGGATTTGAGTTTTGTGTAGGATGGTAAATATAGATCTATTTTATTTGCTCTCTTCTGCATGCAGAGATCCAATTAGATCAGCACCATATGTTGGCAATATTTTCTTTCTTTCCATTGAATGGTTTTGACATTTTTTTCTAGAAAATCAAGTATCTGGAGTTGTGTCAGTTTATTTCATGGTCTTTCATTAGATTGCATTGATCAATCTTTTTTATAGTCTTTTCCTATACCACCATCATCAATTTTTTTATTAGTATTGCTCTGTGGTATAGATTGAGGTCAGGGATGATGATACCTCCAGAAGTTCTTTTATTTTACATGATTGTAGTCTCCCCTCCCCCAGCCTGAAACCTGCTTGCTTGGGGTGGAGCTTCCTGCTCATTCGTTCTGCCATGCCCACTGCTGGAACCTGAGGAGCCACACACGTGCACCTTTCTACTGGACCCGAGATTATTCGGCGGGAATCGGGTCCCCTCCCCCTTCTTTCATAACTAGTGTCCCAACAATAAAATTTGAGCTTTGATCAGAATAAATTTGTCTTAGCTCCGTTTTTTCTTTCGCCCCGTCTAGATTCCTCTCTTACAGCTCGAGTAGCCTTCTCAGTGAACCGTTCATGTTGCGAGCTGCTGGCGGCCACAACATTTTGGCGCCAGAACTGGGACCTGAAGAATGGCAGAGGGATGCTAAGAGAAATGCTGCTGGTGTGGAGCTCCACAGGAAAGGATCTTCGTATTGGACATCGGAGCAACGGACAGGTACACATGCTAGCGCTAGCTTAAAATTTCAGTTTTGTAAAGTGTTGCTGAGGATGCAATAGGATACGAATTAAGCTTGAATCAGTGCTAACCCAACGCTGGTTCTGCTTGGGTCAGCAGCGTGTTAATCAGAACTAGAAACGGAAACAGGCAGGTTAGCCGCAGCTTTTTAGGAAGCTGCTTAGGTGGAAGAAGAAAGGGTTTAAAGTCATGGATCAGGCGGTTGCCCATAGTTTTCAGGAGTTGTTTCAGGCCAGAGGAGTAAGGCTTGAAGTACAATTAGTAAAAAATTTTTTAGGTAAGATAGATAGCTGTTGCCCATGGTTCAAGGAAGAAGAAACACTAGATTGTGGAACCTGGGAGAAAGTTGGTGAGGCCTTAAAAATCACTCAGGCAGATAATTTTACCCTAGGCCTCTGGGCGCTCGTAAATGATGCAATAAAAGATGCCACTTCCCCAGGGCTAAGTTGCCCCCAGGCGGAGCTTGTGGTATCTCAGGAGGAGTGCCTGTCAGAGAGGGCCTCCTCAGAAAAAGATCTTCTTAACTCAAAAATTGATAAATGTGGAAACTCGGATGAAAAACTGATTTTTAACAAAAATCACTCAGATAGAGGAGCTGCCCATTACCTTAATGAGAATTGGTCCTCTTGTGAATCTCCCGCTCCACCTGTAGTCCCCACTTCGGGAGGTGCCACACATAGGGATACACGACTAAGCGAGTTAGAGTTTGAGATTAAGCTTCAGAGGCTGACTAATGAGCTTCGGGAACTAAAAAAGATGTCAGAAGCGGAGAAGAGTAACTCTTCTGTAGTTCACCAGGTGCCGCTAGAAAAGGTTGTGAGTCAGGCTCGTGGGAAAGGACAGAATATGTCTAATATGCTAGCCTTTCCTGTGGTCGAGGTAGTTGATCAGCAAGATACTAGGGGCAGACATTACCAGACCTTAGATTTCAAGTTGATAAAAGAGTTAAAGGCGGCTGTTGTGCAATATGGCCCTTCAGCCCCATTCACTCAAGCATTACTGGACACAGTTGTGGAGTCACACTTAACCCCTTTAGATTGGAAGATTCTTTCTAAGGCTACCCTGTCAGGAGGAGATTTTTTGCTTTGGGATTCTGAATTGCGAGATGCCAGTAAGAAAACTGCTGCTTCTAATGCTCAGGCTGGTAATTCAGGCTGGGATAACAACATGCTTTTAGGGGAGGGTCCATATGAGGGACAGACAAATCAGATTGATTTTCCTGTTGCAGTGTAAGCACAAATTGCGACGGCCGCGCGCCGAGCTTGGGGAAGGTTGCCAGTCAAAGGAGAGATTGGTGGAAGTTTAGCTAGCATTCGGCAGAGTTCTGATGAACCATATCAGGATTTTGTGGACAGGCTATTGATTTCAGCTAGTAGAATCCTTGGGAATCCGGACACGGGAAGTCCTTTCGTTATGCAATTGGCTTATGAGAATGCTAATGCAATTTGCCGAGCTGCGATTCAACCGCATAAGGGAACGACAGATTTGGCGGGATATGTCTGCCTTTGCACAGACATCGGGCCTTCCTGCGAGATCTTGTAGGGAACCCACGCGCAAGCAATGTTCTCAAGGAAACGAGGGAAAAATGTATGCTTTAAGTGTGGAAGTTTAGATCATTTTAGAATTGATTGTCCTCAGAACAAGGGTGCCGAGGTTAGACAAACAGGCCGTGCCCCAGGAATATGTCCCCGGTGTGGGAAGGGCCGCCACTGGGCAAAAGATTGTAAGCATAAAACAAGGGTTTTGAGCCGCCCGGTGCCGGGAAACGAGGAAAGGGGTCAGCCCCAGGCCCCGAGTTACTCAAAGAAGACAGCTTATGGGGCTATAAATCTGCTGCCCAGCCAACACGATCAGTTCTTGAGCTTGTCAGGTCAAACCCAGGAAATGCAAGACTGGACCTCTGTTCCACTGTCCATGCAGCATTAACCCCAGAAGTGGGAGTCCAAACTCTGCCTACCGGAGTCTTTGGACCACTACCTGTAGGAACCTGTGGTTTTCTCTTAGGACGAAGCAGTTCTATTGTAGAAGGCCTGCAGATTTATCCAGGTGTTATAAGTAATGATTATGAGGGAGAAATTAAAATCATAGCCGCTTGCCCTCGTGGTGCTATAACTATACCCGCTAATCAGAAAATTGCTCAACTTACTTTGATCCCTTTGCGCTGGTCACTATCTAAATTCTTTGAAAATGAAGAAGGACAGAATAACTTTGACTCCTCTGGCGTAAATTGGGTGAAATCTATCACCAATCAGAGACCTAACCTTGAATTGATTCTTGATGGAAAAAGCTTTGAAGGATTAATAGATACCAGGCTGATGTAACGATTATTAGAGGGCAGGACTGGCCCTCAAACTGGCCCCTGTCTGTTTCCTTGACTCACCTTCAAGGAATTGGTTATGCCAGTAACCCAAAACGTAGTTCCAAATTGCTAACCTGGAGAGATGAGGATGGAAAATCAGGAAATATTCAGCCGTATGTTATGCCAAATTTGCCTGTAACCCTGTGGGGAAGAGATCTGTTGTCACAGATGGGCGTTATCCTGTGCAGTTCTAAGGAGATGGTGACTGAACAGACGTTCAGGCAGGGACCCCTGCCTGATCGTGGACTAATAAAGAAGGGACAGAAAATTAAGACTTTTGAGGATCTTAAACCCCACTCTAACGTGAGAGGTTTAAAGTATTTTCAGTAGCGGCCACTGTCTTGCCTGCATCCCACGCCGAAAAAATTCAATGGCCTAATGATATTCCGGTGTGGGTAGATCAGTGGTCTTTACCTAAAGAGAAAATAGAGGCCACTTCTTTGCTAGTGCAGGAGCAGTTAGAAGCAGGACATTTGGTGGAGTCTCACTCTCCCTGGAATACACCCATTTTCATTATCAGGAAGAAATCGGGAAAATGGAGACTGTTGCAAGATTTAAGAAAGGTTAATGAAACCATGGTACTTATGGGAACTTTACAACTGGGGCTCCCCTCCCCAGTAGCCATTCCTAAGGGATATTATAAGATTGTTATAGATTTGAAAGATTGTTTCTTTACCATCCCTTTGCATCCAAAGGATTGTGAGAGATTTGCTTTTAGTGTTCCTTCTGTAAATTTCAAGGAACCCATGAAAAGATATCAATGGACAGTTCTCCTGCAGGGCATGGCAAATAGTCCCACCTTATGTCAAAGGTTTGTGGCAAAGGCAATTCAGCCTGTTAGACAACAATGGCCAAATATTTACATCATTCATTTCACAGATGATGTCTTGATGGCGGGAAAGGACCCCCAAGATTTGCTTTTGTGTTATGGAGACTTACGAAAGGCCCTGGCTGATAAGGGATTACAAATTGCTTCTGAAAAGATACAAACTCAGGATCCTTATAATTATTTGTGTTTTAGACTCACTGATCAAGCTGTTTTTCCCCAGAAAATTGTTATTCGTAGAGATAACTTAAGGACTTTAAATGATTTTCAAAAATTGTTAGGTGATATAAATTGGCTTCGCCCCTATCTAAAGCTTACTATAGGGGAGTTGAAACCTTTATTTGATATTCTTAAAGGGAGTTCTGATCCCACTTCCCCTAGATCCCTAACCTCAGAAGGACTACTGGCCTTACAGCTAGTGGAAAAGGCTATTGAAGAACAGTTTGTCACTTACATAGATTACTCCCTGCCGCTGCACCTGTTAATTTTTAATACGACTCATGTGCCTACGGGATTGCTATGGCAAAAATTTCCTATAATGTGGATACATTCGAGGATTTCTCCCAAACGTAATATCTTGCCATATCACGAAGCAGTGGCTCAGATGATTATCACTGGAAGAAGGCAGGCATTGACTTATTTTGGAAAGGAGCCAGATATCATTGTCCAGCCTTACAGCATGAGTCAGGACACTTGGCTGAAACAGCATAGTACAGATTGGTTGCTTGCACAATTAGGGTTTAAAGGAACTATAGATAGCCACTACCCCCAAGATAGGTTGATAAAATTCTTAAATGTACATGATATGATATTTCCTAAGATGACTTCCTTACAGCCTTTAAATAATGCTGTATTGATTTTTACTGATGGCTCCTCTAAAGGGCGAGCTGGATATCTTATTAGTAATCAACAGGTTATCGTAGAGACTCCTGGTCTCTCGGCTCAGCTCGCCGAATTAACAGCAGTACTGAAGGTTTTTCAGTCTGTACATGAGGCTTTTAATATTTTTACTGACAGTTTATATGTTGCTCAGTCAGTACCCTTATTGGAAACCTGTGGTACGTTTAACTTCAATACGCCGTCAGGATCTTTATTTTCAGAATTACAAAACATCATTCTCGCCCGGAAAAATCCGTTTTATATTGGCCACATACGGCCTCACTCTGGTCTTCCTGGACCTCTGGCAGAGGGTAATGATTGCATTGACAGAGCTCTAATAGGAGAAGCCTTAGTTTCAGATCGGGTTGCTTTGGCCCAACGTGATCATGAAAGGTTTCATCTCTCTAGCCATACCCTAAGGCTCCGACATAAGATCACAAAGGAGCAAGCGAGAATGATTGTAAAACAATGTCCTAAATGTATTACTTTATCTCCAGTGCCGCATCTAGGAGTTAATCCTAGAGGCCTTATGCCTAATCATATTTGGCAAATGGATATAACCCATTATGCAGAATTTGGAAAACTAAAATATATACATGTTTGCATTGATACTTGTTCAGGATTTCTTTTTGCTTCTCTGCATACAGGAGAAGCTTCAAAAAACGTAATTGATCATTGCCTACAAGCATTTAATGCCATGGGATTGCCTAAACTTATTAAGACAGACAATGGGCCATCTTATTCCAGTAAAAACTTTATTTCATTCTGTAAAGAATTCGGTATTAAACATAAAACTGGAATTCCTTACAACCCCATGGGACAAGGAATAGTTGAACGTGCTCATCGCACCTTAAAAAATTGGCTTTTTAAAACAAAAGAGGGGCAGCTATATCCCCCAAGGTCACCAAAGGCCCACCTTGCCTTCACCTTATTTGTCCTAAATTTCTTGCACACCGATATCAAGGGCCAGTCTGCAGCGGATCGCCACTGGCATCCAGTTACTTCTAATTCTTATGCATTGGTAAAATGGAAGGACCCCCTGACTAATGAATGGAAGGGTCCAGATCCAGTTCTAATTTGGGGTAGGGGCTCAGTTTGTGTTTTTACACGAGATGAAGATGGAGCGCGGTGGCTGCCAGAGAGATTAATTCGTCAGATGAACACAGATTCTGACTCCTCTGGTAAGTATCATTCTAAAGACTAAAATTCCTTTTGTGCTTAGAATTCAGCTGAGAGCGAAAGCTCCCAAAGCTGTTTTCCAGCTACTCTCTGAGCCAGCTCCCGACAGGAGGCCGGAGACTAGCCTCAGCTTTACAATTTGCATTTGAATAAAGTACCTAGACTTCCCCGAAAGAAGTTCTGCTTTCCTACTTTCTCACTGTCTTTCAAGATTTTGTCTTTCAAGCAGGTAAATCAACATTCTCGAAGGGGACCAGCGGATGTGCATCCCCGCCCCCCTAGAGCACACAGGTGGCTGCTGTTATCTCCTTTCCAAGGACATTTCCAGCACGTGGCTTTCAGTCTGAGTTAAAAATTTAGGTTTTCCTAGAGGGCTAGAAGAGTAGATATTTCTATATTAATAAAGATTGGTTTTTATTTTGATAGACAGGCTTAGCCCCTTAGCTGACCTCTGGCTTTTCACCCTTGCTGTTACTGCAAGGTGTCCTTAGGCTGTGGAAAAAACAGGGATGAGGAGGAACGACTTCCAGCTCCTATTTTAGCCACAAATCGTGGTGTTACTAACGACATAATTCTTGCTTAGGCTTTGCTAATTCTGAGGTTGATAATTCTCCTTTAGGAGCTGCACAGCACTCAGAACTGTGCATACTGGTTTGTGATTGTACAAATTCAGTATGGGCATCGCTTGGTGCAGAGGTACTGCAAGGGAAGGTCCGGCTTGACCATTTCTGAGTTTCCTGTGAGATAAACCCGGTTTAAAAGAGGTTAGTATCATATTTTGGTTAAAAATCAAAAATATTTTCCGGCTCTGCCTCGCCTCCCCAAAAGGTACCGAGAGCCACAGGTGTGGGTCTTATCAATACCCACGGGAGGAATCGGGTCCATGTCCACCCAAGCCAAGGTTAAAAGCCCACTCATCTATGGATGAGAAAATCATTTGATCACCTCAGTTAAGCGTTGCCTTATTTTAACTTAATTAATAGGGGGGAGAGAGATTGGAGACGTACTATTGAAAGGGCAAGCCCTTCACTGCCTCCCACCCAAATAAAAAAGCCAATTGGCCTTGTACTACAAGAGGCGGTCGAACTCCTTCTCCCTGTTTCCCACCTATCATCCAAAAATGCGGAGGAATATCAACTTAGTGTTATTTTCACATTGTTCAGTCAAACTTAGCCAGAGTTCCAACGCCCTACTTAAAATTCAACTAGAAAGTTACCTACCAAGTACTAATTAGCATTATAAAGTCAGAGTCTGCAGCTCCAGGCCTTTCAGTTAGTTGTTTACTAGAAAGGACAGTCTTAAGCCAGATACAGTTTACCATAAGAAAAGTTAAAGAATCCCAGTGAAGCAAGTTTTTTCTTTAGCCCTAGATTCCAGGCAGAACTATTGAGCATAGATAATTTTTCCCCCCTCAGGCCAGCTTTTTTTTTTTAATTTTGTTAATAAAAGGGAGGAGATGTAGTCTCCCCTCCCCCAGCCTGAAACCTGCTTGCTCGGGGTGCAGCTTCCTGCTCATTCGTTCTGCCACGCCCACTGCTGGAACCTGAGGAGCCACACACGTGCACCTTTCTACTGGACCCGAGATTATTCGGCGGGAATCGGGTCCCCTCCCCCTTCCTTCATAACTAGTGTCCCAACAATAAAATTTGAGCTTTGATCAGAATGAATTTGTCTTAGCTCTGTTTCTTCTTTCGCCCCGTCTAGATTCCTCTCTTACAGCTCGAGTAGCCTTCTCAGTCGAACCGTTCATGTTGCGAGCTGCTGGCGGCCGCAACACATGATTGTTTTAGCTATCCCTTTGTTGTTGTTGTCGTCATTGTTCCATACGAAGTTGAGAATTACTCTGTCAAGGTCTGCAAAGAATTGTGTTGGAATCTTGATGGAATTGTATTGAATCTGTAAACTGCTTTTGGTAAGATGGCCATTTTCTCCACATTAATCCTACAAATCCTTGAGCATTGGAGATTGTTGCCTCTTCTGATATCTTCATCAGTTTCTTTCTTCAGTTCTTGGCATATAGGCCTTTCACAAGATATTTTATATTATTTGTGGCAATTGTAAAGGGTATTGCTTTACTAATTTCCTGCTTGATGAAATTTATCATTTGTGTAAAGGAGGGCTACTGATTTTTGTTTTCAGTTAGTTTTGTATCCGTCCACTTTGCTAAAGGAGATTATCAGCTGTAAGATTTCTCTGATAGATTTTTTTTGAGGTTGCTTATGTATACTATCATATTATCCTCAAATACTGATGCTTTGACTTGTTCCTCCTATTTGTGTTCCCTTGATCTCCTTTTGTTGTCTAATTATTATAGATAGAACTCCAAGTACTATATAGAATAGATAGGGAGAGAGTGGGCAGACTTGTCTTGTCCCTGATTTTTATAGAATTGATTTATGTTTCTATCCATTTAATTTGATGTTGGCTATTAGCTTGCTGTATACTGCTTTTATTATGTTTAGAATGTTCCTTGTATCTCTGATATCTCTGAGACTTTTAACATGAAGTGGTGTTGTTGTCAAAAGGTTTTTCTGCATCTAATGAAATGATTATATGATTTTTTCCTTTCAGTTTATTTACATAGTAGATTATGGTGATGGATTTTGATATATTGAACCATCCTTGCATCACTGGGATGAAGCCTACTTGATAATGGTGATGATGTTTTTGATCTGTTCTTTATTTGGTTTGTATTTTTTTGAGTATTTTTGCATTAATGTTCATATAATAAGTTGGTCTGAATTTCCCTTTCTATTTTGAGTTGAGTCTTTGTGTGATTTAGTTATCAGGATGATTGTGAATTCATAGAATGACTTTGTTCATGTTCTTTCTGTTTTATTTTGTGGAATAGTTTAAGGAGTATTAATACTGGCTCTTTCTTGAAGGTCTGGCAGAATTCTGAAATAAAATTCTCTAACCCTAGGACTTTTTGATTGTGAGATTTTTAAGGATGACTTCTTTTTCCTTAGGGTTTATAGGGATGTTTAAATTGTTTACCTGATCTTAATTTAACTTTGGCAATTGGTATCTATCTTGAAAATCACCTATTTTGTTATGATTTTCCAATTTTGTGGAGTACAGGCATTTGAATTAAGACCTAATGATTCTTTGAATTTCCATAGTGTCAGTTGTTTTGTCTCCTTTTTCATTTCTGACTTTGTTTGCTTGGATACGCTCTCTTTGTCTTTTTGTTATCTTAGCTAAGACTTTGTCTATCTTGTTGATTTTCTCAAAGCTCTTGGTTTCGTTCATGCTTTGTATTGTTTTCTTTGTTTCTGATTGATTTTAGCCCTGATTTTGATTATTTCCTGCCTTCTATTTCTCTTTGGTGTGCTTGCTGCTTTTTTTTTTTCTTAGAGCTTTCAGATGTACTTTTAAATTTCTGGTATGAGGACTTTTTAATTTCTTTATGGAGGCATTTAGTATGGTGGACTTTCCTCTTAGCACTGTTTTCATTGTGTCCCATAAATTTGGGTATGTTGTGCCTTCATGTTTATTAAATTTCAGAAAGCCTTTAATTTCTTTCTATATTTATCCCCTGATCTAGAGATCATTGAGTAGAGAGTTGTGCAATTTCCATGAGTGTGGAGGATTTCCAGTGTTTTTGTTTTTGTTGACATCCAGCTTTAATCCATGGTGATCTGATAAGATGCAAGCATTATTTCATTTTCTTACATTTGTTGAGACTTGCTTTGTAGTTGACAGGATGGTCAATTTTGGAGAAGGATTTATGAGGTTCTGAGAAGATATATTCTTTTCTGTTTGGGTAAAATATTCTGTAGATGTCTGCTAAATCCATTTGCTTCGTATATAATGTTGCTTAGGATTATTATCTCTCCATTTGGTTTTTATAAGTTTGACCTGTCCATTGGTGAGAGTGAGGTATTGAAGTCCCCCATTATTAATGTGTATGGCTTGATGCTTTAGCAATGTTTCTTTTACAAATGTGGGTGCCCTTGTGTTTGGGGCACGGATGTTCAGAATTCAGCTATCATCCTAGTAAAATATTTTTGATGAATATATATAGTCTCTCTCTCTTTTGAATAATTTTGTTTGGAAGTCTATTTTGTTAGATAGTAGGAAGACTACTCCAACTTGCTTCTTGGGTCTGTTCACTTGGAAAACTTTTTCCAGCCCTTTATTTTGAGGCAAAGTCTATCTTGATAGTTGAGGTGTAATTTTTGTATGCAGAAGAATGATGAACATTGTTTTTGTACCCATTCTGTTAGCCTATGTTTTTTTTTTTTTTTTTTTTTTTTTTAGGGGAATTGAGTCCATTGAAATTGAGAGATATTAATAACCAGTGATTATTACTTCCTTTTATTTTGATGTTGGTGTTTGTGTGTGTGTGTGTGCTTCTTTTGGTTTTTGGTATTGAATTACTTATTTCCTGTGTTTTCTTAGATGTAATAATTCTCCTTGGGTTGGAATTTTCCTTCTAGTATTCTCTATATGGTTGGATTTGTAGATAGATATCATTTAAAATTTAATTGGTCTTGAAATATCTTGTTTTCTCCATCTATTGTGATTGCGTTTTGGTGGGTATAGTAGTCTGTCTTGGCATCTCTTGTATTTTAGAGGTTGCAAGAAGTCCAGCCCCTTTAAGCATTTGTTCTATATTGAGAACTTGGGTATAATCCCAATAGGTCTGCCTTTGTGTGTTATCTGGACTTTTTCCCTTGCTGTCTTTCATAGTCTTTCTTTCTTCTGTAGGTTTTGTGTTTTGATTATTATGTGATGGGAGGATTTTCTTTTTTGGTCCAGTTTAATCAGTGTTCTATTAGCTTCATGCACGGTTATAGGCATCCCTTTCTTTAAGTCCAGGAAGATTTCTTCTATGATTTTGCTGAAAATATTTTCTGGTCCTCAGTCCTGGGACTCTTCACTTTCTTCTATTCCTTCTATTCTTAAATTAGGTGTTTTCATGATATTACAGCTTTTCTCAGTGTTTTATGTCAAGAATTTTTAGCTTTAATATTTACTTTGACTGATAGCAATTTATTCTATTGTTTCTTCTGTGCCCAAAATTCTCTCTTTCATCTCCTGTATTCTGTTGGTGATACTTGCATCTGTCATTCCTGTTCTCTTTCCTAGGTTTACCATCTCCAGGATTCTCCCACTTTATGTTGTCTTTAATGTTTTATTCACATCTTCAGATCTTGAACAGTTTTATTGATTTATTTCACCTGTTTAATTGTATTTTCCTGTATTTCTTTCAGGGATTTACTCATTTCCTTTTTAAAGGCCTCCATCGACATCTTTATAAGATTGAATTTTCTCTGACTGAACCCAGACCCAGCAGTCCTCTACTGTATATATGTTGGGGGCATCATATCAGCTGGTGTATGCTGCCTAGTTGGTGGTCCAGTGTCTGAGAGATCTCGGGTTTCCAGGTTAATTGAGACTGATGGTCCTCCTACAGTTTCTTTCAGCTTTTCCATAATTCAGCCACAGGGTCAGCAGCTTCTGTCCCTTGGTTGGGTGCAAATATCTGCATCTGATTCTTTCAGCTGCTTGTTGGGTATTTCAGAGGGCAGCCTTGATAGGTCCCTTTTTGTGAGTGCCCATAGCCTCAGTAATAGTGTCAGGCCTTGGGGCTTCCCCTTGATCTGGATCCCACTTTGGGCCTGTCACTGGACCTCCTTTTGGCCTCAGGGAGTGGAGAGGTATGGTGGGGTGGGAGTTGGGGGTAGGGAGATAGGGATAGGTGTGGGCAAGGAGTTATGCGATGAGGAACAATCAGAGGGTGGACTGGGAGTGGGATAAAATCTGGAGTGTAAAAGAAAAGATTAAATAAATTTTTTGAAAAAGATTGCATTTAAGGTCATCTTCTAATGTTTCAGTTGTGTTAGGTTATCACACAACTGTGTGCTTGATGTGTTCTGAAGGTGTCATGCCATATTGCTCTGTTTTTTTGTTTTTTGTTTTTTGTTTTTTTTGTTTTTTTGTTTTTTTTTTTGGTTGTGTTAATTTGAAAGCCTTTAGTTATCTGGATAACTTTAGTCCCTGGATATTACTGTTGTGTAGGTATTGGTAGGGGGACTAACCTTGATTATCCTGGTGTGGCAGGTCTCTGATGGGTATCCTTGGACTGTATGGTTCCAGGATCAGCAGGTCTGATAAAGGTGGCCAGAAAGGTGGCAGGATTATATGGGTCTCTTGGGGATAACAGATGTCCCAGAGGACTCAGCTGACAGGGAAGATGGGTGCAGAAGAGAATCTAAGCTGTATGCTTCAGGATCTGATGAAGGTGGATGGATAGAAGATGGGATAATGCAGCTAGAGATTTTTATGACTTTTTCTCTCTTGCCTTACTCCTAACTAGTGGTAAGCACTAATCAACTTGGTGATCTCTGTATTTGCCTATTATAGATTTGATATAATTGTAAATATGCTATATACAGCCTTTATTTAAGACTGATCTTTCTTCTTAAGCATAATGATTTTAAGGTTCATGGATACTATTGCTGTAATCAGTACTTCATTCTTTAATAAATGAAAACATTCATTTTTAATGAATGAAAATATCACATTTAAAGAAGCCATATTTTGCTCATTTCTCAGCTGATAGATTTTTAGGTTATTATTGTTTATGAGCTGTTATGAATGATGCTTGCCATGAAGAGTTTTATATGCGTGTTTTCATTGCTACTATGTATTTTCTTGATCAAATACTGGGTCATATGGTGACTCTTTAATATTTTGAAAATGATGGAGTCTTTTCCAAACTAGTCTCATTATTCTACAGTCCTCGCATCAGCATATGAGACCTTTAACTTGTCTACCTATTTGCAAATACTTATTGCCTGGTGGTGTTTTATTTCTTCTTTTACTAGTGGTTGTGTAGTGATCGTTTCTTAAGGTTTTGCCTTAATTTTGATGATGACTGATAAACATAGTAAGAAAGGGGATAGTATAATTACATTCATAGTATATCACGACAGTAGGAAATTTTAAAACAGTTCAATACAAATATAAGAAAAATAAATAAAGTTTTCTACATGCACAGGAGAATGACAAGCTATTTTAATAAATATTACTTCAGGAAGAGTTTAACTGAGATAACAGTTCTGGGAGAATAAAGATTCCCAGGCTCTAAAGATCTCAGTTTCTTTGGGGCAGTGGTGGTGAGCGTGGGACTTACATATTCTCCTGTGTCTGGTCAGAAGTGAGTGAGGTAAAGTGATGGCTCCAAGTGCCATCAGGAGGTGAAGCACATGATGTGTTTGTAACATAATTCAGAAAATTAAGTGCATTCTCAGGGCAAGGGGAAGACAACATATTTTAAGCATGAAATGATATCACACAGTGACAGCAGAGAGACTTAAACACAATTGTTTGATTCTTTAAATGAGTCTAGCCTGTTACAAGCTTCAGATTTTTACAAGTACTTATTTCTTTTCTACTGATACTGCTCATTTTGAATCTTGTACCTGAATACCCTTAATTACTTAATAATGATCTTTTGTTATGCTTATGCATGAAATTCAGTACATTTGGTTCCCTCTTTTAAACTTAAATTTTATGTTGAAATTCACAGTTTTAGTGTTCATAATTAATTTGATCATATGCAAACAGCCTTAACACCATCATCAGAACAAGGTGCTAGACATATTCAACACTTCCTGATATGTCTTAGTGTCCCTTTTTGTTCACTTGAGATTTAGTACCTTAATAAATCTAGAAATTGCGCAGCATCATACCGTTGCTATATTGTACAGTAAATCCCTATAACTTATGCATCTAACATTTAAAAAAAAATACAAATTATCATTGGATATATTCTCATTCCTGGCTCCATCCTGGCCTCTGGAGGGCATCATTTTGTCATGTTCACCTAAGAATTTATTATCACAGATGACATATTTAGTGGGAATCATACAATGTCTGTCCTTCTGTATACAGATTCTTTCAGTGAGCAAACGCCCTACAGGTTTACACAGACTGTTGCATATTACACTGTTTTTTTCCACTTAAAAGCCAAATAATGTTTCATATATGTGTGTGTGTGTATATGTGTATATATATATATATATATATATATATATATATATATATATACATATCCAATTCTTCACTTTAAGCTTCCCTGTTCACTGTTCCCTGTTTGTCCTTCCCTATCTGTTACTGTATTAATCAGTGCACAGAACACTCAAGGTATTTGCATATCTTAGCTTTTGTGTGCTGCATAAACACTCATGTCAGGTTCAAAGGAAAGTCCAGTTCTCCAACTTCCAAAGGGCTGTGCATATGTTCAAAAATGGCAGTGTTGGCTTACCTCAAATTCGACTATAGAAGGATATCTGGAGGTTAGATAAAAGCCAGCATTTCTCAGAAACTTGTAAAATGGGTTCCCAATTTCCAGAAGGCATCATTGTCTTGCTTCTGGCAGAGGGACATATAGCTCCTCATTGGCCTGTATATGTTATCTATCAGCATATTAACGTCAGCGTTGACCTCTAGGCTTTTACAGTTCTTGGCAACTTTTCAGCGGACCTTTGTAGTTCTCTGTTTTTGAGACCTGGTATTTGAAAACCTGAAAAAGTGGAATGGACTATAGTCTAATGTTGCACACAACTTACTTCAGTTTCAGTGCTCTTTCATACCTGAATGTAGCAAAGAAAAGTGTGATCCAAAGAGATTGAGTGAAGAAAATCATGACTTGAAAAACATGATCAGAAAAACATGTAAATAAATACCAGGAAGCACATACTATATATTAATAGAGCAGCTTCTTCCCAGAACACAATTGCCTGACATGTAGAAGATATGTTTGAATACTTGAAAGCAAGGCAGAAAGCTATATAAAAATTCAGGGTACTCTGAGCAGATTGGGTGTTATAGCTATGGTCTAATATCTGACAAGAATGAACATGCCCTATGAATTGAATGTAAATATTGTTACAGAAGGGATGAAATTATGTCCCAAAACAATCCAGGGAATAAAATGCAGTTGAGGTAAAAGACCCTCTGTCTTGTCTTTTTCTTCTTGGAGTCTCTATCACAGATCCCCAAGGCATTATTCACCATGGGTTTTTCTTTTGAACATGTTCTAACAAGTAAGTACCTGGTATATGTTTCAAAGCCCCCACATCCTGGACCTTCCTCCTCCCCTACCCTAAATTCCTAGGCCTGCTCCAGCTCACAGATTTTTCTATCCACAGCTACTCTTTTTCTTTATCATTTGCCATGATTTTTCCACACCATCCCGACAGTAACTACCTTCCTCTCTTATTTCTCACACAGATATACTTGGCCATGTGTTGTCTGCTTCTTTTTTCTCTTTCCTGTGGAATCTTTAAGATTCCTAAAAATATTTTGTTTTTCCTCTCTGAACTACAATAAAAACCTCCTCTCAATCATGGAGCAGCCATTTTTGGTGGCTTAATTATTGTCTCTCATATACAATAGGAATAGAGCTATTCCCTAAATATTCTGATTTTCATTCTCATGCATATACACCAAGACACTGTTTTTATAGGAAGTATGATAATTGTGTTGTTGATTATTTGAAGACTCTATACTGTTTTCATCCTACCTTTAGTAATAATATTCATATTTTATGTCTATTTATTCAACAACACTTATATTTTGGTAATAATTATTCTAATGTGCCTTTGGTTTATTCTTTTCTGTTTTTAAAAATACTCTTTTGGCTGTTTCTTCATTTTCCCTTTACAAAAAGTTAGTTATTTCAGGTGAGATACGTAAGTGGTAGATTGCTGTCTATAGCCAAAGGCAAGAAAATTTAACATTTTTGTATATTACATGTTTAGTGAATAAATTCAATGTCTTAAAGATACTATTTTTTTCAAAAAAGTTTATTGATGCAAAACACATGATCATATGATACTCCAGTCTTGGAAAACTGATGGTAAATGTGGATTAAAATATTCTGTTTCATATATGTTGACCATTAAAAAAATTTTTATTGTTTAATTGAGAATTTCATACAATACATTTTGGTCATATTGGCTCCATCATCTCATCCTACAAGCATCTCTCATCACTCCTACCCATCCTACTTCTGTTCTCATTAAACACACACAAATGGAATCCAATTGGTATTGTTCACTTACTCCTGGATATGGGATCTTATAATGTAGTTGACGTATCAGAAGTTATGGCACAAAGGAGAGATGATTCCTCCACCCCATCCCTGCCGTATAAAATGCTTTGTACTTATCTTCCACTTCTGGCTTTGAAAAGCTGTCCCCTCATCCACAATAATTTCCAAAGTCTTGGGAATAGAGGTTGGTCTATAGGTGTCCACTTAGGACTAAAAATTTCACAGTACTTTTTCTCAACAATGTGATCAGTCCTGAATTTCCATTTTAATTGCTATCTCTTAAAAACAAGGAGCTTCTCTGATGGTTTTAAGGATAACTCATTAAGAGGCAGCTTAACACAATGTCTACTTAGCAGAAAAAGACAGATTAAAATAAGAAAGTACATAAAATTGTTCCTCAAAAGGAGTGCTACATGGAGGAATACCCTAACTATGTTTTAGCCGTGAAGCCCTGACCTTGTAAAGAATAGCAACTGCTTAAACAGATTCAATTGTCCCATAAGGTGACTAGAAAAATCAATCTTGCAGTGTAAAGTTTAACATTTGAACTTGTCTGCTTCTTACATTACATCAGGGCAATATTTTCTTATTTTGGGTTGTTAACTGGAGTGTTAATGCTGTACATGTTTATTAAAATGTGTTTACCTAGACATACTAGCTCAGCCCTTCAGTCCTGAGACTCAGGTGATACAATGAACTTGAGACCACTCTGGGCTATAGAATGCATTTCAGGCTTGTCTGAGCTACAAATTAATAGCTCATTTAAAAAACTCAAAAAGACCCCTAAATAAACATGCACGCACAAACCCCAAAAATGTGCTAATAGACAAGAATATCATATATAATGAAACATGTCTCTGCTACCCAAATATTGATTGTGTTGTTTCAAAATATCTTGTCTACGACAAAATTTTTACTCAACTATGTGAAAACTTGTATAAGTTCATCTAATATTTACTGTGACACTGGTGAAACAGGAGATAGGTGACAGTTTATCTTAATAGCCATTCCTAGTACTTTAATTAATACTGTTGTATACAGAGACATTCAGTTTAGGTAAAAATTTTCACTTTTAAGACATAGGGGCTGAGTGTGCTGAGAGTATTGTTTTCTAATCTTAATCCTTATGCCCATGCTTCCTACATCAAAGAGTTTTCTATTGATGACAGAGGCTCAGAGTCTAGAGAATTGGGTTTTGGAACTGACTCTTCTTTCAAGTTCCTGGGCCAGTTACTTAACCTTTGGGACATTGATTCACCAAATAACAAATGGGACTTTGTGTTATGGAGCCAGATATATGTAGCTCTTATTCCTTCACAAAGAAGCTTCTTGTTGCAGCAAATGGAGTCCACTTTAGAAAGCCACAGCTACCCAAAATGCAGAGATCAACTGACCATTAAGTGCCAAGCTCCAACTGATACATCTACAGTACAACCCCTATACCTAAGGCTAAAAAGGAATATTCAAATATTTTTGAATGACTGTGTATTCTATATAGAACAGGGAACCACCCCTCTAAAATCTCAAAAATATGGTAACCTAAACAAAACCTGAATGATAAATTAGTTAACTAACATACTACCATGGATGGGTGAAATAGTTCTAGGGCCTCCCACCCTAAATGAAGAGCAACAACTGTTGAGAGGGGGGAAAATCAGTCTTCTCCAGAAAATTGCTCCTTAATTGGTTATCTAATACAATGTGGTCAGCCCTAAAACATATACACATAAGAAGCACTAAATGGATTCAGCTGGATATATATATGTATATATATATATATATATATATATATATATATATATATATATATACAAACACACACATATATACATACATATATATATACACACACATACATATATATGACATGTATACATACAACAACAATAAAGAAAACAATAGAGATAATACAATAAAGGAAAAGGAGTGCTTAGAAGTAGAGGAAGAATAGTGTGTTGGGGAAGGAAAGGACAATAGGGGATTAAAGATGGTGGAAGTATAATATGTAGGTATATGATATAATATAGTGGACTATTTTGTGTAGCTAACAAGTCTAACAACAATAAAACCAAAAATGTAAAAACAACAGAGAATGATCATAGATGATCCCTCCTACACAAAGGATCCCTGCATTATTAGCTCCATGTTTTTCCAGGCATTTATTATGTTTACATTGATCCAGGCTACGTATGGCTCATAATGGCCAATACCTCCCTTTTGACATTCTCAGTGAGTTCTTTGCACAATCAGGGAAGTCCTTCCTAGTTTAAGACCCATGTTCATTGGTTTTCTTTTATTATTATTATTATTATTATTATTATTATTATTATTAGATTTTTTACTTTATTTACATTTCAAATGTCTTCTTTCCTAGTTTCCCCTTCAAACCCCCCCAATCTTCTTCCCCCTCCCCCTTCTCACCAAGCCACCCACACCCATTTCCTGGCCCTAGCATTCCCCTACACTGGGGCATAGAGCCTTCACAGGACCAAGGGTCTCTCCTCCCATTGATGACTTACTAGGCCATCCTCTGCTACATATGCTACTGGAGCCATGGGTCCCTCCATGTGTACTCTTTGGTTGGTGATTTAGTCCATGGGAGCTCTGGGGGGTACTGGTTGGTTCATATTGTTGTTCCTCCTATGGCGCTGCCAATCCCTTCAGCTCCTTTGGTCCTTTCTCTAGCTCCTTCATTGGGGACCGTGTGCTCAGTCCAATGGTAGGGTGCAAGGATCCACCTTTGTATTTGTCAGGTACTGCCAGAGCCTCTCTGGAGACAGCTACAACAGGCTTCTGTCAGTAAGCACTTGTTGGCATCCACAAAAGTTTCTGGGTTTGGTGACTGTATATGGGATGGATCCCAAGGTAGGGCAGGCTCTAGATGATCATTTCTTCAGTCTCTGCTCCACACTTTGTCTCTGTAACTCCTTCCATGGGTATTTTGTTCCCCATTCTTAGGGATCGAAGGATGCACACTTTGGTCTTCCTTCTTCTTGAATTTCATGTGGTTTGTGAATTGTATCTTAGATATTCCAAGCTTCACAAAGAAGCTGCTTCCTTGGTTTTCTTTGCAATCTCTGTCCAGATACTTGTTTTACTTTCAAACTAAATTTGATTATTTTTAAGGTTATAATTACAACATGCCTCCCTTTCCTTTCCTTCCATCAAACCATCTAATTTACCCTCCTCTAAACCCTTCCATATACCTCTTGCTGCTTTCCTTCAAATTCATGGCTTCTTTTCTTACTAACTGTTATTGTATATACAGACACATATGGATATACATGTATATTCCTAAATAAAATTGTTACGTCCACATAATGTTACTTGTATGTAGGTTTTTGCACTGAACAATGAATTGATGTGCACATTCCTGCGCAAGACCACCTCCCCTGCTCCCATCTATGTTCAATTGCCTGTAGCTCTTTGTGTATAGCTGAGACCTAATGGGCTTTATCTTCTGCCCTTTAACTCTTACAGTCACTGAAGAATTCATCTTTGTTGCCATGCTTTTTCACTGCTGGGGTCCAGCCTTGGTGATTCTTCTTTCTTGTTGGTTCCTCTTAAGGCAGTAGAGAGGGAGAAGAGCATAGGTGGAGATAAGACTTGGTCTTAGGGTTGTTGTTTAATAACAACATGTTTACCTATATCAAATCTAAGCTATTTTGCTACTGTAGTTGACCTGCCTTCTGAGTTCCTCTGAGGAGAGACACTGTTTATTTTAGCATAGCATCATAAAATAGCAGGGGATTAAGTAAAGTAGCCCTTGTTCTGTCTCTGTAGGAATTGCAAGGCTCTGTCTCCTAGCCTGTTATTTGAAGTCACAAGAAGAAAAAGGGACATGTTGAAAACTGATTCTAGACTTTATCTAAGTTCTATAAAGTTTCCTATGAAACCTCTCTGAAAATGCGGATAACAGATGCCTCTCCTTTTGTTGTCTTCAGCATTTACACATCTTTCAGAATACATAATCACATGGTAAAAAGCTCATGACAAGTTTACACATAAGTTCAAATCATAAGAAGTTTACAACAGAGAATATTTACATGCCTATCCAATAGGAGTAATCATCTGGCTAAACATACATCATCAGTCACTAGCTCTGCAGGTTCATGGAGAGTTAAAAACCATAGATATTGTCACTAAGTTAATGGTGAAGTTTTGTATAGATAAACCCAGTTAATATTTTATCTTTTATCCTTGCACCTATAGTAAACCATTAGTCCTCCCTTTTTATGACCTTTGATTAATAACAGTTTTACAACTGCTTGAAATGTGTGGCAGAGTTCTCAATGCAATTTTGACAACAGAAAAGAATTAATAGCAATCCTATTATAAAAGAGCTTAAAAATACTAATATAGTTTTAAGAATTCTTATAAGATAATAATTAAGAATTAATTATCTATTTGTCTATATAGCATCACTGCATGCCAGTACATTTTCATTGTTCTACAGATATCTGCTCAAAAGGGTAGGCTAATAACTAGTGATTATTATATATGTTTAATAATAACAGGAAAAACACACCAAAAGCATGAATCTTCCCTAAAATGAATTTCATCTGGGCCTTGACTGCAGGAGCAAATCTGTTGTATATTTTAATCCAAGGCAGACCCATCTCGGGAAGATCACCTGCTGCATTTTAGCCCCTCCTTGCTGGCTCTTGACATTTCACTTATTCCAAGTTGATACATCAAAGTAAATTACCAATCTTGACACATCTATATATACAAATGAACCCTCTCCTCCCATTTTCTGTTTCAATGTTTTCAGTTTGGTCTTTCATTGTTCATTTTACTATCCTTGACCTTTTTTTCTGATAAAAGGGTCTACCTCTCTCTCTCTCTCTCTCTCTCTCTCTCTCTCTCTCTCTTCCTTTCTTTTTATTTTCTATTTGTATCATTTAATAATCAAGGACAAGGACAACTATCTTTCCCATAAAGCTTTGCACTTTTGAACCACTGATTCTCTGGAAGAGATATACCTGCATGCTGACCAGCAGAGTTAAGGTTATAAAAAGTGTCTATCTGTACAGTTTTGTAGGGTAGTAGACCATTATAGGAAACCTGGTAAAGTTGAGCTAGAGCTTGAAACCTCAATGACCCCGAAGGGATGTTAGGAGCTTTGCCTGCTCCTGACTCCAGGCCCCTGTCACATAGCCACAGCCCCCATAGAGAGAACTTTGGCCATCAGTCATGTAGGGGCAAGTGCTCACAAGTCCTTCTTCATGTAGATGAGGCACCTCAGGCCAAGCCAATAGGAAGCACCTTCTCTCAGACCCACTCCACTCCAAAACTGTATATAAGATCCTATGCAGAAGTAACAAAGTTGTGTGAGAATGACTCTGTCATCTGAGAGCATCTCTCTAGAACTATAACACTGCCTAGGAAGTAAACGGTCTCCCAAAGCTTTGACCACCAGAAGCTCCCCTGCACTCATCTCACTCACTAACCATCCCTTTGCTCAGCTCAGCACAGCCAGTACTATCTCTTGGAGCAACAGTTGCTGCCAGGGCAGTGCCGTCAGAGTAGTGACACTAGAGCAGTGGCAGCAGCAGTGACAGCAGCAACGGAGGCACTTCCTCCTCCCTGCTTGTGCCATTTTCTCTTTGCTCAAACCCTGCCACCAGCCTGGGCCAGAGATCTTCATGGATAGCCCCCAGTACACAGAACAAGTTTTGCACCTATGTGATAATTATGGTATTTTATTGCCAACATGAGCTTGGAGATAACAGGATGAAGGGTCAAGCTAATTTTATATTTCCTTGGTGAGTAATAATTAAAGATCTCATCTGAAATATCAAGAGCAATATATTATTTAATTTCCAACATTCATAAAATATGAAGTTAGTTGAAGATCTTATTACATGACTGTAAATCTTTCAAGAAATATAATTTCTTTGTTCCTGCTTAGTCAAACTACTCTGAGTTATGTTCCAGTGATAATCCTTAATATAAAATTTGATGCAAAAATGAATAGATCTCTTTATCTAAGCTACATTAGAAATATATTCAAAATTTGGAGCTGTGACGAAAGGATGGACCATCTAGTGATTGCCATATGCAGGGATCCATCCCATAATCAGCTTCCAAATGCTGACACCATTGCATACACTAGCAAGATTTTGCTGAAAGGACCCAGATATATCTCTCTCTTGTGAGACTATGCCGGGGCCTAGCAAACACAGAAGTAGATGATCACAGTCAGCTATTGGATGAGTCACAGGGCCCCCAATGGAGGAGCTAGAGCAATTACCCAAGGAGCAAAATGGAACTGCAACCCTATAGGTGGAACAACAATATGAACTAACCAGTATCCCGGAACTCTTGTCTCTAGCTGCATATGTATCAAAAGATGGTCTAGTCGGCCATCACTGCAAAGAGAGGCCCATTGGACTTGCAAACTTTATATGCCCCAGTACAGGGGAACGCCAGGGCCAAAAAGGGGAAGTGGGTGGGTAGGGGGACTTTTGGGATAGCATTGAAAATGTAAATGAGGAAAATACCTAATTAAAAAAAAACCAAAAAGAAATATATTCATAACAGTGCCTCATAGAACAGTCGTATCCTTACAGTAGCAACATGGACAAAGAGCTAGATCAAAGAGAGTGTCAACACAAGAGGCTGCATCCCTGGTCTCTTAAGTTAAGGTTTTGGGTTTTTTTTTTTTTTTTTTTTTTTTTTTGGTTTTTCAAAACAGGTTTTCTTTGTATAGCCCTGGCTTTCCTGGAACTCATTCTGTAGACCAGGCTGGCCTCGAACTCAGAAATCTGTCTGCCTCTGCCTCCCAAGTGCTGGGATTAAAAGCGTGCACCACCACGCCAGGCTAGTCTAAGATTTAAATGATAAAACCTGAAAAACATCATTCCAGGAAAGATTTATATAAAAAAAAGCCTAAAAACAATTTAAAAATCACCATATATGTATGGTACTATGATTTTTATGGATAGAATTTAAAGACTTATAGGGGGAAATAATTCATTTATTCACATTAAAAATTATATGTAAAAATTGATAGATTTATTGAAAAATCTATAAATTATGGTAGTAGTTCTCAGTTATGTTCAAAATTCACAAGGAGAGCTATATATATGTTTTCATAAAGTTATATTTTAACATATGTGCAATAATAATTTCAATAAAACATTCACGTTTCCTTATGCTGATATGACCAAAATGCACAAGGGATTGTTTGTGCTGTGCATTGACATATGTAATATAATTATTATTGTGTACCCAAACATCCCAAGGCTTAAAAGCTGCCTTTATCCTTTATTGTGAACCCACTCCATCCTTTAATAGTGTTCTAGTAAAGGTTTAAAAGCCTTTCTTTGTGTCTCCATCCTAATTACAGCCATACCACCCTATTCAGTAGAGGGATAATTGTATCAAAATAGAGTTTTGTGGGGTAATTCTCAGGTGTATAGTCCAATGAAGTGTTAATTGGAAGGCAGATGCATTGACTTGGGCTTAGGAAAACTAAGGGGATGGTTGTAGTCCCAGCTTGCAGGCCAAAAGGTCGTTGTAAAAATTTACCAGTCCTTTATATATGTTGGATATTACTCCCCTATCTGATTTAGGATAGGTAAAGATCCTTTCCCAATATATTGGTGGTCTTTTTGTCTTATTGACGGTGTCTTTTGCCTTGCAGAAACTTTGGAGTTTCATTAGGTCCCATTTGTCAATTCTCGATCTTACAGCACAAGCCATTCCAACATATATAAAAAACTCAAGAAGGTGGACTTCAGAAAATCAAATAATCCCATTAAAAAATGGGGCTCAGAACTGAACAAAGAATTCTCACCTGAGGAATACCGAATGGCAGAGAAGCACCTGAAAAAATGTTCAACATCCTTAATCATCAGGGAAATGCAAATCAAAACAACCCTGAGATTCCACCTCACACCAGTCAGAATGGCTAAGATCAAAAATTCAGGTGACAGCAGATGCTGGCGTGGATGTGGAGAAAGAGGAACACTCCTCCATTGTTGGTGGGATTGCAGGCTTGTACAACCACTCTGGAAATCAGTCTGGCGGTTCCTCAGAAAATTGGACATAGTACTACCGGAGGATCCAGCAATACCTCTCCTGGGCATATATCCAGAAGATGCCCCAACTGATAAGAAGGATACATGCTCCACTATGTTCATAGCAGCCTTATTTATAATAGCCAGAAGCTGGAAAGAACCCAGATGCCCCTCAACAGAGGAATGGATACAGAAAATGTGGTACATCTACACAATGGAGTACTACTCAGCTATTAAAAAGAATGAATTTATGAAATTCCTAGCCAAATGGATGGACCTGGAGGGCATCATCCTGAGTGAGGTAACTCAATCACAAAGGAACTCACACAATATGTACTCACTGATAAGTGGATATTAACCCAAAACCTAGGATACCCAAGATATAAGATACAATTTCCTAAACACATGAAACTCAAGAAGAATGAAGACTGAAGTGTGGACACTATGCCCCTCCTTAGAAGTGGGAACAAAACACCCATGGAAGGAGTTACAGAGACAAAGTTTGGAGCTGAGATGAAAGGATGGACCATGTAGAGACTGCCATATCCAGGGATCCACCCCATAATCAGCATCCAAACACTGACACCATTGCATACACTAGCAAGATTTTATCGAAAGGACCCAGATGTAGCTGTCTCTTGTGAGACTATGCCGGGGCCTAGCAAACACAGAAGTGGATGCTCACAGTCAGCTAATGGATGGATCACAGGGCTCCCAATGGAGGAGCTAGAGAAAGTACCCAAGGAGCTAAAGGGATCTGCAACCCTATAGGTGGAACAACATTATGAACTAACCAGTACCCCGGAGCTCTTGACTCTAGCTGCATATGTATCAAAAGATGGCCTAGTCGGCCATCACTGGAAAGAGAGGCCCATTGGACTTGCAAACTTTATATGCCCCAGTACAGGGAAACGCCAGGGCCAAAAAGGGGGAGTGGGTGGGTAGGGGATTCGGGGTGGGTGGGTATGGGGGACTTTTGGTATAGCATTGGAAATGTAAATGAGCTAAATACCTAATAAAAAAATTTAAAAAAAAAAGAAAAAAAATACCCAACATCCTAATTTGGATGTCCTTATGAAAAAAAAAAAAAAAAAAAGATTTACCAGTCCAGTTTGAAATGTTTTATAGTTACCTCTTCCCCCCCCCCCCCCATTTGTAGTGCTATGACCTGACATTTAGATATAGCATGAAAGAAGTGGGCTGTAGACTGTAAAAAGAGATAAAATCATAACTCAGTCCTTTATGTGAGGTGTTTTCTGCTTTGTGAGTCAGCACAGCAACCCAATTTGAGGCATTCCAACAGCTTTGTTGTCCTTGCTAACATGCCTTCCTAGCACATCTAGACCTGCTGGTGGTACTAGTCACTTATTCTCCTGTCTCCAGCATGTCTTCTCAAAACACCTATGTATGTAGGCCTTGATTAATAGTTTAACTGCTTCCTTGATAGAAAAATGATGCTATTTGTTTGGCCTGTTTATTAAACTTTTTTATAAACCATCCTGCTTCATAGGACAGAAATCTTATTCAATATAGGATATAGTAAAATAGTAAAATTTAGTCATGACTCCATGAACAGAAATCGGAACCAGAAACCAACAAGAATTCAACATGGCTTCATAATGCTCTTGCAAAGCCTGTTTACTATATTTTCTCTGACCTGTTAACTCACATGGTTACTCTAACTTATTAAAGAGTCTAACATTATACAAAAAGGAGTCAGTGTGCTCAAACAAGTCTCTTATGACTGGGATGAGAATCAGGTAAGAATCCTGGGTGTGTTAAAATGCAGACTTCTGCTCTTCATGTCAGTTAGAAGCAGAACCTCTGAGGATAGCTGTCAAAATTTTATTTTTACACAGTATCTCAAATTATTAAATCAACAATGAACCACTAGTTATATGTTGGTACAGATAATGACACTGTTGCTTATTTGATCTATTGTCAAAGATTGCTAAGATTTTCCTGCCAGCCATCCTTCCCTTTTCTCCAGAAAAAGCAAGCAAGCCAACAGACCAACAAATTCTTTTGTACTTTAATTTTAAAAAATAGTCGAATTTTAGTATGAAGAACACAAGCAACATTTATGTAGAAACGAATTCTTTAATTTAAATGTTTTGTAGTGCTCAAAGTAGAGTATTTTTAATGAATACAAATAAAGCACAACTCTATAGCAACTATATTCTATGAGAATGACTGAGACAGAATGCAGGGTAGGCAAAAATTTGTGCATAGCTTCTCATAATTGGATACTTGCACATGTGTGTGCACACACACATACACACACACACTACAAGGGAGACTATAATTATTCTTAAGAGAAGCTCTCTATGTTTATATATCATGATGTGTTCTAAACATGGACTGCATAGAAACCCTGGGTGCCAATAAGGCTACAGAAGAATATGAATAGATAAAGAACATGGGAACGGTGGTGAGTGGGATTTCCATCTGAGTAAGCAGTAGTGGATTCATTCTCTGTGGCCTTTGGGAGCTAATTAGCAATATCCAAAGTGTGAGACTAGCAAATGCCCCAGGACACTGGAAGTGTTGTTTCCAACATAAAAAGTGACTTAGGTATTTCAGGAAGGGTTATTTATCTGCTTGGTCAGAAATAATATTTTGTTAACTAAACTCGGTTGATTGTTTTCATTACTAAACATTAAAATTATTTTCATAAGTACATAATTTTACACACTGTTGAAAATTAGAAGTTATATGAAAAGTAATTTCTATTCCCTGTTTTATCTTAAAAAGTTTTACCCAATCACAGGAAAAGCAGGTACATACACACACACACACACACACACACACACACACACACACACACACAGTGTTGAAACTTGGTAGGGTATTTTGGCAGATTTTGACTGTGTATGACCATAAAACATTCTTATAAACAAAATCAAGAATGTTTCTATTCCCTACAAAAAGGAAAAGGTAAAAATGTGGCTAATTAAAGAAAAAAAACTTTTTATTCCTGACACTGATAGCCAAAGAGCCTGCCACTGATCATTAATTTGTAATTCAATGGCTTCTGCAAATTGATTTCAAAATTGTAGCTGCCAGACCAAGTTATGTTCTTCGGAGCTTTGGAAAGAAAGGGTTTCCAAAGGTCTTTGTCATAGTTAAAATACATTTATATCAGTCAGTGTATCATTCTTAAAAGTAGAATTAGCTGAGCTTGGGGGAAAGCTTCTTGTATTAACCATTTTCTTTACAAAATAATTGCACAAATATATGTTCTAGCCAAATTTATTAAGGCTTCCTGAAAGGAAACACTAGTTGGAGACAATAAATTTTATTACTTAAGGCAAAATGTCTCCCAGGAATTTGAACATCTACACAGTGTCATTTCTAAGTCAAATTTGTTGTTATTCAAAGTCATAATTCAGATAAATCAGGGTCCCAATGTGTCATCTGAGGTAACAGTTTATAAATACAGCTTTATCTTTTACAGCTTTATGCTATGTTGCTTGGTTATCGACTCTATAAAGTACTAGTCAAAGCTCTGTAAACCTCGCTGATTCAAAATTTAGATTGTTGTTTTATACACATTATAGAGGTAGAAATGATGTCTTTGTACAACTTCAAGTTTTGTTCCATAACTTGGTACCCAAATCTCTCCTCTCTGAGGTTTTTAATCAAAGATGATTCAAAATGAACAAGGATAAGAACTAAATTGGTAATCCTAACCAGCAGATGAAAAATACCAGTATGTCAGCATAGTATTTAGTAAATCACTAAATGGTCACAGGTATTCCCACCAGCTAATTATTCCAGAATATAATTCTATATGCAACTATATAATTTCTTCTCATACCTTTGTAAGAAACAATTTATAAGAATGCAATCTCTCTTCCACCAAGTATTTTAGAGGATATGAAGCAACTTGTGTATAGGACAGGTGAGAGTGTAGCCACACTTCTGAGATTTGAGGCAACATTCAGGGAAATCTGTCCACCAGAGGAATTGTGTACAAAAGTTTATAACAGTATTATTTTTTTTTGAATTTTTTTATTACGTATTTTCCTCAGTTACATTTCCAATGCTAGCCCAAAAGTCCCCCATGCCCTCCCCCGACTTCCCTACCCACCCATTCCCACTTTTTGGCCCTGGCATTCCCCTGTACTGGGGCATATACAGTTTGCATGTCCAATGGGCCTCTCTTTCCACTGATGGCTGACTAGGCCATCTTTTGATACATATGCAGCTAGAGTCAAGAGCTCCGGGGTACTGGTTAGTTCATAATGTTGTTGCACCTTCAGGGTTGCAGATTTCTTTAGCTCCTTGGATACTTTCTCTAGCTCCTCCATTGGGGGCCCTGTGATCCATCCAATAGCTGACTGTTAGCATCCAGTTATGTGTTTGCTAGGCCCCAGCCTAGTCTCACAAGAGACAGCTAGCTATATCAGAGTCCTTTCAGCAAACACTTGCTAGTGTTATAACAGTATTATTAACAACAAATTAGAACAGAAAATAACTGAATGGGAACTAATAAGATATTAGACAGGCAAATTTTTCTTTGAGCAGGAACTGAAATTCTCATCAGCAATAAAAATTAAAATAGGTTACAACATGCATAAGATGTTATAGACTTCATTTTTAGCAATAAAATTTAGAAATAAAATAGCACATGCTATGATATTCCATTTATAGAGAAATTGTAGACACATGAGTATAAATTATGATATTAGAAATAAGAAAACATAATTGCCTCTCTGATGCTGGGATAGTGAGGAGGAGTTTATTAGAAAGGACACAAAAGAACTTTTACAGTGGTAGAAAGTTGATATCTTGGTTGGGGAGCTAGTTGCCCATAGGTACACAGTTTTACTCCTCATTGAGTGGTATACTTACTGGTTTCTAAACTACTGCAATATAAAGATTTTTGTTTCAACAACTTTTTTTTCCTAAATGAATGAAGCATGGATGGATGAATGGGTGGATATAAAGTATGTTTCATGAATTAAGAAACAACTCTATACCTTCCAGCCATATGACCTTTAAAACCTTTATTTCTCTGTGCTTTGTTTTTACCCAGCTTAATGCTTGGTAACAGGCAGTGAGCAAATGAACGTATCTAAAGAGGACAGAACTGTGCCAGGAACACCATGAGGTTTCAATCAGCCCTACCTGTTACATTGTTTCCCTGGAGTCAGGAAGGTACTTTGGGAGGCTAGCTTAGCATTTATCTTTTCTTCTGTGTACTGCTTCTTTCTGCCCAGCAAGATAATTTATCAGCCAACTACAGTGCTGTCTTTTTACTATTCAGGCAAATTTTTTTGTAAGAATGAAGGTCAAACATAATAACTTGTCTGTCAATTTTCTATGCTGAGCAATTAAGCTAGCTTTATTCAAATCAACTCATAATTTTGTCTGTCACGTGTGTGTGTGCGCGCGCGAATGTACACACACACACACACACACACACAATTCCAAATTCTAAAATTTAAGTAAGTGGCCTCATGAATAAAACTCTTCGACATAATTACACAGCAAGTAGAAATTCACTACCTTTTATAATTGAAAGAACAGGGTAAATTGAAGTGAATCTGATTCCTAGTGCAATCTGTTTGGATTGCTTGGTGAGGAATAAAGGTCAATATTTTAAATAACAATACCATGCACAGTCTTCCTCTCTCTTGCATTTACTAGTAGGAGATAAAATACCAAAAGCACAGTGGATTCTGGAGAGCATGTGGCCTTCTTGTCTTCTAGTCAGCCTATGCGTATGTAAGCAATAAGGATATTCTTCTGCCTCCTCCCAGAACAGCTATAATATACTCTCAAAACACAACTTGTAAATTTTGTATTTTTCAACAGAGGGCCTTCGTTTGCTGCCCATGAGTTTATCTTCGGAGATTTCACATTGTTAGCACTGTAGGAGACCAACAGATTTTTCTGGTAGCAATTTATATTTATTGGATCGTGACATAATGTTTTTCTTATTGAATGTGATTTTATCAAGTTCTGGTATAAGCACTTGTCTATATAGACATGTTTAAATTTGCTAGTGTGGTCATGGATTTGTTTTTTTTTTTTTAATTATTTATTTATTTACATCCCAAATGTTGAGCCCACTCCTAGTCTGCCCTCCCAGGGTTCTTACTTTCTTACTCCCTCCCCTTGGCCTCTGAGTGGGTGGCTCTCCCTCCCCTGCTCTTGGGTATCTCCCCACCCTGGTGGATCAAGGCTCTATGGAATTAAGCATATCCTTTCCTACTGAGGCCAGACAAGTCAGTCCTCTGCTACAAATATGCCAGAGGCCTCCAACCAGCTGGTGTATGTTTTTGAGTTGGTAGCTCAGTCTCTGGGAGCTCCCAGTGGTCCAGGTTGGTTGATAGTGTTGATTTGCCTTTGAGGTTGCCATCATCTTCAGGCCCTTCAGTACTTCCTCTAATTCTTTCATAGGGACTCCCATCCTCCATACAGTATTTGGGTGTGGGTATTCTCTTTAAAGTATATCTGAATTTAGTTGAGTGTAGTGGCTCATGCCTGCTGTTCCAGTACTCAGGAGGCAGAAGCAGGAGAGCTGTGGGGAATTCAAGGCAGTATATGCTGTGCTGAGTGGATCAGACCAGGCAGGGCTGCATAACAAGACCAATTCTCAAAAACAAAACAAAACAAAACAACCCCACAAAAACAAAAATAAAACAAAACAAAAAATCCCAACCACAACCACTACAACAACAACAACAACAAAACCCAAAACAACAAAAGAATACTTGAAGCTCTTAGATCAGTTTATTGACTGTTAAAGATAGCATATGTTATTCTAATTTTAGTTGTCTTTGTGGAGGGGGTTGGTGATACAGTACCACTCTATTTGATGATTGTAGTTTGGAGTCTCTAGAGGGGAAGCAATGTGGAGGTAGATTCATCATTACCTAACAATGTTTAGAATAGGAGGAGATGGTTAGAATTATGCAGCGTCTTCTTGTGCTAGATACTAAGCACCACACATGTTATCTCATTTCTTAGGCTACTTGAGCTTTCTAATAAAATAGCACATTTTTGGGATCTGATAAATGACAGAAATGAAGTGGAAACCTCTAGTTTCTTTGGAAAGTTAGTTTTGTCAAATGATGTTTTGCTGTGGCACACAGGTGAAAGTATGTCTTACTAAAGCAGACACATGAAAGAAGGTTTTCCAGGAGACACAGGTGAAAGGATATAGCATGTGAAATGTCCTCTGATGGAGTATAAATATGACTCCACAAACAGTGAGCACTGAGCATTGGTTTGCTTTGCTCCATCTTGCTCTTCTTCGGTAACGACTCATGTATTGGTTTGCCTTACATAGGATTATTGAGCTCAACTTGTGGTAACACCGCCATTGAGAGAAACTCACCCAAGAGTTGCTCATGAAGTTCCTGTAGCAGCTTGCCACTTCCATGACTTCACTTGAGAATGGTTGGTAAGCCCTGTGGTTTCTTCAAGATTGAACTACAGCTGTTGGTTCACGCGTCGTATCTACTTGCCAAACTGTTGGTGCCAGTTTGTGTGTGTGGTTTCTGCTTGCCTAGAGGACTGATCTGCAGCTGCTGAGTCATATTTGGAGTTTGCTATGGACTGAACTGCTGCCAATGAAGATGGAGCTCACCCCCAAAGAACTATTGCTGAATAGGACCACATCTCCCATATCTTAATTACTTTTTCCTTCACTACCTCTGCTGGGTGGTAGGCTAAAGGAGAGGTTTATCTCTTATTAAAAGAATAACAATTATACTAACAAAATAATTATACCGACACAGAGATGCTTTCTTTATTGTTTGAGAGGCTAGACAGTCCAAGTTCGAGGTGTTGGCAGATTTCAACACAGGGACTTTGGCAGACACAAGCCTTCAGACTATAGGATCTTACTGATTTTATTTATTGTACATTGGTTATTTTACATGATTATAGTCACCTATCTTAAGTATACATTTTAGTTTGGGTTATTGTTATAATGTTAAAATACCATGACCGAAAACAGTGTGAGAAGGAAAGATTTATTTCTTCCTACAATTTCTATTCTCTACCATAGAAGGAGGTCAGGCAGGAACTCAAGGCAGGAACTTGGTAGCAGGACCAGAAGTGACAGCCATAGTGGAATGCTTCATGATTTGTTCCCCCTGGCTTGCTCAGTCTGATTCCTTAGACAACTCAGGATCACCTGATCATGGCTGGTGCCACCCTTCTACACTAGTCAAAAAGGTTCCCACCAGACTTGCATGCAGGCCAATATTGTGCGGGCATTCTTTCAAGATTCCCTAGATGTGTCCAGTTGATGGACCCTAACTTCAACAGTGGATAACTGGCTGGACTTCATTCTCTTGCACTTTTCGAAATGTCCCCTGGTTTACACAGAATATCGGGATTAGAACCATATACTTTAAACATAGCCCCTATAAGTTTACAATCTTCAGGCTCTAACTGCAAACTAAGTCAAGGTTCTTAAGGTCTTGATATTGGTTCATAAAGTCTGAACGTGGGGCTGGGTGAAGAATCCATTTTATACAGGGGAAAATCCTTTTAAAACGGTCTTGCAATGGGAAAACAACTTCAGCTTTCATATCGCTTCATAAATGTATGCACCCACATGACACCAGACTCTGGCAAGGCCATATTAGTCCACATTATCTTCATCCACCAGCTGTCAGGTACCTCAGGATTTTCCTGAAAATATTTCTGACACCCCGTTGGCAGATTCCTTATTGGATATAAATTGATCCAGTAAGGTGTCAGAGTGAATAATTAATCCTTCTTGCCTTTTGACTGGTAGGAACATGCTCAAAACTTTTTTTGCTAGGTCAGAAATTAATAAAGAGGCACAGAGGAAGAAATCACTAAACACAGAGAAAGGGAACATGTGTGGAAACAGTTGACTCTGTATAAATTTATGAAACCTGTTCCACTACCCCTCCCTTAGGGGAATGAAGGGGGGAACGTCAGCTAGAGAGATGACTCTGCAGGTTAAGCACTTGCTTTTTGCCAGAGAACCAAAGTTTGCTTCTCAGCATCCACATCAGGCAACTCACAGCCATCTGCATCTCCCACACCAGGAGATTAGATGCTTCTGACCTTTGTAGGCCCCTACACTTGTGAATATATGCAGGTACAGACACAAGCAACTACACATGATTAAATATAATAAAAAAGTCCTCTGTATACAAACTGCAAAGAAATGTATAAAATCATCTACTTGTAATTATTCAAAAACCATGTTGACTCTGTAATTTTAGTTCTTTCAAGGAGCTTCTTATATTTATTCTGTTCCAACTTAAGAAAAGAGGGAAAAATTCTCCTAAATGTCTTTTATATTGATAAAACTATAATTTACACTTTCATATAGTTACAGAAAGTGGTGAACTTAGTCAAAACGTTAGAAACTAAGGTTCAAATTTCATTTTTGATAACTGGTTGTATGTACTTAATTTCAGGGCTCATCTAACTTGGGCAGCATGAGAGAATTACCCCTTCTAATGTTGACAGTGAGGTTGATAATAACTATGTAAGCTTTTTCCATTAAGGCAGACATGTTAGTTATATATCATGGATGGAAGTTTTACACTTGTTCTCATAACAACCTCCAAGGGTTAAATACTGTAATCTAGATTAATAAAATATTTTGTCACAAATTTATGTAATTGTATATACATGTAATCATTTTTTGCTTCATTGCAAAAGAATATTTCAGTAAATCTATACCAGTGAAGGAAGGGCACATTTTTGGCTTTCGTGGAATATTTAGAATGGAACTAGTGTTTGTGATATGATTAGTATAGTGCTTATTGAGGAGACATGATAAATTAATAGGTATGAATCCCAAGGCTTGTAGGGCTGACCTATGCAGAGACTTGCTGTGGAAGTACAGCCTAGGCTTAACCATCCAGATATTTTTAGCTCTTGCTTCTTGTCTCAAAAATAATAGCTCAAACATCAACAATCAGGTCTAGGCATGGTAGCCTGCCTTTGTAATCCAAGACTTGGGAAGCGATTGCAGGAGGATTACCAGTTTGAGGCCAGGAGAAAGCTATTTCTGATGGATTATGAGGTAGAGTTACATGACCAGACTGTTTACAAAAAAGCTAAACAAACAAAGCCTAGAACTATTTTTCTGTCTTTAACTCCTGACTAAAAGGTGTTGGTGCTGTTTACACACTGCCGTGAAGAAAGAGATTATCAAAGCTTCCAAGCATAGGATGGAGTTGGTGCAGAAGTCTACATGAGGTGACCACAATTTGAAGGAGCAACTATGACTTAAGGTATATCCTGTAAGGCTGCCCACACATACAATTCATCTGATTAATTGTAATTATAACCATAATATGGCAGGATAAAGTTACTCTCATGCTTAATTATAGTGTATGTGTCAGAGTGTGTATAAATGTGTGTGTTAGTTAAAGAATGGAAAAGCAAAATTTAAGGGATTTTTCTTCTTTCACAATAATCGTTTCAATCAATAAGTTTGAGTTTTGCAGAGGCGGACATAATAAATCCATCTGAGTGATGCTAGGGAAGAGGAAAATATGGAAAAGAAAGGAGAGTAGAGATACTGCTTGCAAAACTTTTAATCTGTGCTGGGACCCCTGCCACCAAATGGTATGCATTTCTTAGGATGTCTTTCCCTGTGGCAAAGCCATTGAGAACATTTTAAAGATATTTGACTAGAACTCTGAGTAAGTCATGGTCCATATTTGCAAACACAAATTATATTTCAAGTATGACTTGGAGGTGAGATTTTTTTATCCTCCTTGGTACAGTCACTGCTACAGATTGTGACATGGATGAAGGCAACAGAAAAGGCATCCTAAGTAAAAACATTGATGCATACTTCTGCAACATATGTACCTCACTCTGATCAAAAGCAAGATGAGCATATAAATACAGACTCAGTCCCATCAGAATAAGCAATTGCTCATTTTCAAATAGATTTTATAATATATCTTCAGGTATTTCACCTTGGCTGAGCATGGTCCTGAAGTAACAGCAGCATGCAAGACCACAAAATGCAAGCACGCTGGGAAGTTAAAACAAAGTTTTATGGTATTACATGTCTTTAAGGCATAATTTTCTACTCTAGTAAACACTTAATATATTTATGTGAAATTTAAACTGAAATAATGTAGGAATTTACTAGTGTGTTGTCTCACTCTCCAGATAGCTATTAAGTGCACAACTCTGAGACATTTTACGCAGTAATATATAGTTAAGACAATGAAACCATTAATGGAATGATATAGGTTATCACATTGAAATTCAGCACCCTGCCTTGTAAAGAGAAAAGGAGGCATTTAGCTTGGTAGGAAGTGCCACAGGATATGCTGCCTGGACAAAGAAACAAAGAGAAACAATGCAAGGAAGTATGTGTAGTGGCAGGAAATTAGAATCATTCTGGGTAAACTACGTGAAATCCCTCAGGGCCACGGCTTTCATGTTTGCGCACGGCAAGCCCATCTTTAATGTTTAACAGCAAAAAGAAAGTGGTAACGTTAATTAATAAATAAATATATGAAATAAAATGCACCAATACATAGCCTTGTCAGACTTTTTCTTTGAAGCTACCTCTTTGAAGACATGTGTGTTCAAACATTCTACAAACACATCCCAGTAGCTATTTTGGAAATCAAAGAACAGAAAAAATGAAGTAGCCCTGTTTGCATTGGGGATTGAGTAAGTGTGTTTTCTTGGTTTCTTAAGATTGACACTGATAGGATTTGACTTCCTTTATAAAACTCCAGTGTCAGCACTCCTAGGTACAGCTCTTCTGATCATTCTCCAGAAAGACTTTTTATAATTATTAAGCATGGCTTGATTACAACGTTTTCAAACTGACTTTCAAAGGGGCAGTGTTTCCAGATACCTATTAGGTACCTCATTACTGCTTAATTTCAACTTTAGAAATACTAGTGATAAGACTAGTGTTATTGAGCCAATTCAAACTAGAGATCTTACATTTTATTTCCCCAGTATACTGTAATTTTGTTTTCAGAATAGTCCTTCCCCTATTTTACAAATTGGAAACCCAAAATTCATGGAGGGTAAGAAACTGATGGCCTAGTCGGCCATCACTGGGAAGAGAGGCCCCTTGGTATTGCAAACTTTATATGCCCCAGTACAGGGGAATGCCAGGGCCAAGAAGCAGGAGTGGGTGGGTAGGGGAGCAGGGCAAGGAGAGGGTATAGGGAACTTTCGGGATAGCATTTGAAATCTGAAATGTATATAAAGAAAATATCTAATAAAATGTGCAAAAGAAAAAAAAAGAAAAAAGGAAAAAATGCACACACACACACACAAACCTTATGGCAGAGCCTTTGACGATGTAATGTTCAGTTATGTTTACTGTTGTCCTCAAGTATACAAGTTCTACTTTACAATATCACACAGATTTGCCAAATATATATATATGCCTTCTGTTCTGCCTCTAGTCCTTCAGTACTGTGTCATTTGGCACTCTTTACTCCCAAAGTCCTTGACCCTACCCCCACTTTATGTCCTACTCTAAGGAGGTGACACTTAACTTTTACTTCAAAGTGTAATTAAAGTAATCAGAGAGACCCTTAAATGCTGTTATTCAACCTCTGTGACCTACCACCCATTCATTCATCCCATTGGACTCCTTATCAATACCTCTTCTGCAGACAACTCTTCCCCTTTACCTCCTCAGGATCACAATTATTTTTCTTTGTACCAATTATAACGTAGAACAACAGTTACACTCAGATCTTAAAGTCATTGTCAGGAGTAAGTACAGATATAAAAGTTAATGTATGAAGTGTTTAAAGCCTAACTAGTTTGAGATGAAGGAGAAAGAAGACCATGAGCATCATCACACTGTTTGGCATCCTTTTCTCCACTGAGAACTATGATGCCTATATAACTTTCATGTTTTCTAAGAAGAATCTGGCAAACAAAATTAACAGGGGAACATTATTTTTTTCATTCATTAATTTATGTTCTCATTTTATATCCCATTCACAGCTCCTTCCCTCCTCTCCTCCCGATACCTCCCTTACAAGTCCCTTCCACATCATCACTTCCCCTTCTTCTTAGAGAAGGGGAAAACCCTCTTGGGTACCAAGCTGGGACATCTAGTCTCAGAAGGACTAAGTACCTCCTCTCCCACTGAGACCCATCCAGGAAGTTTAGCTAGGGGAAGAGTATCCAATAGCAGGCAACATAGTCAGAAACAGCCCCCACTCAAATTGTTAGGGGACCCACATGAAGAACAAGCTGTATATCTGCTGTAAAGTGTAATCCCCTGCATGTTTTTGGTTTGTGATTTAGTCCCTGTGAGCCTAGGTGGTCCCAGATTAGTTGACTCTTTAGGTCTTTTTGTGGTGTCCTTGACACCTCTGGCTTGCTCAATACTATCCCCCACTACTTCACAAGATGTCCCAAGTTCTGCCTGATGTTTGGCTATGGGTTTCTGCATCTGTTTCCATCATCTGCTGGATTAAGCCTCTCAGGGACAGTTATGGTAGGCTTCTGCCTGCAAGCACAGCAGAGGATCATTAATAGTGTTGGAGCTCTCTTATGGGATGGGTCTCAAGTTGGAACAATTATTGTTGGTTGGCTATTCTGTCAATCTCTGCTCCACCTTTATCCCTGTGCATCTTGTAGGCAGGGCAAATTTTGTGTTGAGGTTTTTGTGGATGGATTTATGTCCCCCATTCCTTTACTAGATGTTCTACCTGGCTAGAAGAGGTGGTACTTCAGTCTTCAAACACCCTCCTGGAAGAAGTCTCAGCTAGAGTCACTCCCATAGACTCCCAGGAGCCTCTCCTATCCCAGGTCTCTAACTAGTGCCAGAGATGCCCCCCACCTATAGTTATTTTCAATCCCAGCTCTTTCTTGTCCCCATTTTCACATCTGATCCCCATCTTTTATTCTCCTCAATCCCCCTGCCACACAGTTCCCACCCTCTATCCTTCTCTGATGACTATTTTATTTACTCTTCTGAGTGAAATTCACACTTCCTCCCTTGGCCACTCATTATTACTTAGTTTCTTTAGGTCTGGGAATTGTAGCATCTTTAGCTTGTACATGATGGCTAATGTATACTTTTAAGTGAGCACAGACCATGTGTGTGTTTCTGGGTCTGGGTTGCCTCACTCAGGGTGAAATTTTCTAGTTCCACCCATTTGCCTGCAAATTTCATGATGTCTTTATTTTCATTAGCTGAGTAGTATTTCATTGTGCATATGTAATACATTTTCTTCATCCATTCTTCACTTGGACATCTAGATTGATTCTAGTTTCTGTCTATTATAAGAAAAGCTACTACGAACATAGTTGAATAAGTATCCTTGTCGTATTGCATTGCATATTTTGGGTGTATATCCAGGAGTGGTATTGCTGGATCTTGGACTAGAACTACTCCCAATTTTCTGAGAAACCGCCAAATTAATTTCCAAGGTGGTTGTACAAGTTTGTACTCCTACCATCTATGGAAGACTATTCCAGGGGAATACTTTTAGTGTAACACAATGTCTACAGGTACTTTAGAAATAGTTGAGACTTTAGAGCAAGAAGATACTTCCTGACTTGAGAAAGAGGTTGCATATCCCTTCATTGCAAAAATAAAACAAACCAACCAACCAACAAACAAACAAACAAAAAGGTGTTCTTACAAAAATAAGCTGCAGAAATGACCAAAGGGGTTTTCTGCAAGCAGATATTATAATGCTATATGATTATAAAAATGTTTCAGATTATTTAACAATATTTTTTGTAGAGATATTCATATATTTCCTCAAAGTTTCCTGGAATAATATTTCATGTGCTTGAGCATTTGAGAAAGCTGTCAAATTTCCATTAGAAGCATCTCCCAGGGGCCACCTAATTTGATCTAAGTATAAAGTAAGTTTTGTGTGGAGACAATTGTCTGGAAATTTTTTTTCTGTCAGTCCTCTTAAATTATTTATCATTTTCAATAAATAGCAATGAACCAAAAACACTTTTATGAAAGACATTAGTATTACTTGAAAAATTCTCTTTTTTGTCCATTTTTCTTTATATGCAGGTTAAATTGTGATTTCACTTCTATTTCCATAATTGTTTTTATCTCATTGATTTCTTTTTATAATTACCTTTTACTACATGAAGAATATTGACACCATTAACCACTATGTAATCTTTTGTAAAACCTATCTCAATTATCCAAGAGATCAGAATCAGAGTGAAAAGAATGTACATGTTTAGCACAAGGATGATGTAACTGAGAAACTCATAAAGAGCCATGAGTCATCTAACTTAGTTTTGATGTTTGCATCTTGTAGACTGAGCCTTAGAGAATCCATAGTCTTCCTACAAATTACCCTGCTGGTCAGAAACAGAATAAGGCTCACACCCAGGCTACCGGATCAGGTCAAAGCTGCCTCCCTTGCAGTGTGAGCTCCAGAAATACAGAAAATATACTATCCAGTATAACAATATTTATACAAAGTCAATATTCTAAAAACATGCCTATAAACATTTTTAATCAATTCAAAATTAAGGTGATATTTAGCGCTTGATCTCAAATGGAGAGCTTTGGTATAGTCTTTTGCTTTACAACTATAGTAATTATGCATCATGTAAACATTTTGTTATAATTTTGACCTTTCTGATATGTCTTCTTCACAAATTATAGATTATTATGAAAAAATCACATAATATAAAAAAATTATTGATCTAAAAAATTTGCATTAGAAATTTAATGACTGTATGTTTGTCACTTAAGTCTCTGTATTAGTAATTGTGTTTCTGATACTGTGATAAAATACAACAGCCAAAAACAACTTATAGAAGAAGAAAAGTTGTTTTGACTTATAGTTCAAAAGATGTAAGAGTCTATCATGGTAGGAAGGCATTGCAGCAGAGCAGAAAGTGGAAAGATCACATCTATAACAACAAATACATAGCAGGACAAGACAAAGAACTTCCAAAGCCTGCCTCCAGTGGAAAGGCTTCCTCTAGCAATACCTGACATTTTAGACTTCCCCACACAGCAAGCACTACTGACTGGGGATCAAGTCACCAGGATGACTGAGTATATGGAGGGGAGGGTTCTCAATTAAACCAAAGAATTTCTACACCTCAGGTTATAGATCTATAAAATGACAAGTAGATTTCTCTCTCTTTTTTTAAAGCATTCTGTATGTCATTTGAGATATCCATCACAATGCTCTTTGAATGAAAAAATGTTTTATAATGGTGTGGGGTGGCTAGGGGCTTTGGCAAAGGGCACAGCAGTACGCTGGCATGTATCAAGGATGTCCACTTGGCCAATGCTTTAGAGATTTCATAGAGCAGTGGGTGGATTTATTATGACCTAGGGCTTGGTTCCTTTGCAGTAGAAACTGACTGACTGACTGACTGACTGACTGAATTCAATTAAATGGCTGAGAATGACTAAATTTTCACTTGCTGGTCATAACTCATCCATATTTCTTAAATATTAATTTACTTTTATATGTAGAAGTGTTTTGCCCATGTATAAGTATGCTTTGTGCATACCTAGTACCTGTGGAAACTAGGAAGTTGACCATGTCCTTGGAACTGGACTCATGCATGGCTTTGAGCCTCCATGTGAGGACTGGAAACTGAACTCAGGTCCTCTGCTGAGGGGACCTATGTAAAGATCTGGGTGTTTTGTATAAACTGCAGGTGCTTGCATGCCATGGTACACACATAGAAGGCTCAGACAAACTTACTGTTATTCTTTACCTAACTCTTATGACTAGCTAAGAAAATGGGCAAAAAGCCTGCATTGCTTGTGGAGCCTCTGGCGTCTCCTTGACCAACTCTTGTGAAAATATTTTACAAAATAAAAATAAAGAGATGGTGTAATTATACACAGCGGGGAGATCTAATCAGGGAGGGATTTGGGGATATTGCATAGAAAAGGTACAAGGAGAAGTATTAATCTAAAGGAAGAGGACAAAAAAGTCATGTGAGAACCTACTATCTAATAGCATTGCTGGCTTTTCTCTTGGCTTTTCTTTTTCATGCTTTGGGCACTCTATCCATCTTTGAATTCAGTCTTCCTCCAGACAGGACAAAATGGCATTTCTTTCTTTTGTGCTTACAATTTAGAGACACATTTCAGACCCGTCTCTCTGTAATTATATCAAGATCAAATCAATCTGGAAATCTAATTGTTTCAGAGCTCTGGAGGCACACATTTAAAGCAATTCTTCAGTTCATTCTCACAGGTGGTCTCACAGGTGGTCTCACAGGTGGTCTCATCCACGCCCTAAATACTGCTAGCTGAACTTTCAAAGGGCAACCTGGTATTTTCCTATTCCCAAGTTCCCTGAGATCATTTTATTGCTTCAATCGTGTGATGTACTGAAGGGCAGGGCAGCTACAGTTACTGTTATTATTATATCCTAATGGTAACTTAAATGTAGCTGACTCTAGAATATATTAAAGTACTTCTCTTTCCTCTTTGAACAAAAGAAAAACTCCTTAAATGACTACAAAGTTTCCTTAAGAAGTTAAAATTTTGTTTAAAGTAGTTTTGATTTTCCTAGTATAAATAATTAAATGCCAAGGGTAGTTCAACACACTGGTATGCGCCTTGTGTAATTTTTCTACCCTTTCACTTGCATAGAATTTTCAATTAAGAAACATTGGCCTTTATTTTTATTTCACGTGTATTGGATGTATGTCTATGTGAGTGTGTTGGATCCCCTGGAACTGGAATTACGGACAGCTGTGAGCTGCTGTGAGGGTACTGGGATTGAACCTGGGTCTTCTGGAAAAGCAACCAGTGCTCTTAACCTTGAAGATATAGCTTTACTTCAACTTTCATTGTTTATTTGTTTGTCTGTTTGTTTTGTTGGTTGGTTTTTCAAGCCAGGATTTGCCTGTGTAGCCCCAGCTATACTAGAACTCAGTGTGCAGACCAGGTTGCGGACTCAGAGTTCTGCCTGCCTCTGCCTCCAGAGTGCTGGGACTAAAGGTGTGCACCATCACTGCGTGGTGAGCACTAGTCTTTCTACCTCCTCATTTATCAGCAAGCCCTCTGTTCCAGAGGACACAGGGGTCTTCTTCATGTCTGAGCTGGTAACTCATTTAGACTATTCATTAATATTTATTTGCTTTGTTGAATGTTGTTTTTTTCTGTTTTCCTTTTGAAAGTGCCATTTTGTAGTTCATGCCTTTGTAATCAATCCCTCAAGCCCTTTGAGAAAGATTTAGAGTAATTTTCGCTTACTGTCTCACTTTCTCCTGTGATTAATGAGGCACTAGAACACAGGAACTTCAGCCCAATGGGTGAGAGCCTGGAGAAGCATAGAAAAGCTATCTGCATGATGCCTGAATTTGAATTTAAAGGATGTCCTTTCAATGAGGAAAAATAGGGGTTAGGTTTTGTTTACTTTGCACACTGAGGTTTGGGGATATCCACCACACATTCCCTGCGTACCAAATTACTTCTCTTATACCAGTGACCTGCCTGTATCTCAAGTCAACTCTAAATTTAGCTGGAAGGTGATAGTCTGCTTGTTCCTACTATGTCTAAGACCTGGCACATCAAAGTCATTGCTCAAAAGCCCATTGATAATGGAATAAAATTGATGTGCATCAATAATAAATAAAACAAGGAGAGACTCTCTGAAAATATTGATGACAATCTAATTCCTCTTCCATCAAACTCCTCTGATTTACTAATGGCCTAGCTTGCTTGGGACTGACCCACATTATTGTGGGTCAATGATATAAGAGATTCTACCCAAATTCTCTCTAGCACTGACTGCCTATTTCACTGATATTTTTGTAGTTCTTGATACTTTCATGAGAGGTACTAAGAAACAGTTATGTTATAATGGGTAGGCATGTCTAGACTCTAGCCATTGATTTTTTCATAACATGTGATCTTGCATTAGCCACTAAACATCTCTAACCTTTTTTGTCTACTAAATAGATGTGACTTTCATTCATTTCATTTCCTATAGTTGAAAGTTTTTCTATCTTCTAGATTTTTATTTATATCTCAAAAATTGATCCTTATAGCACATTTGCAGTCATTCACAGGCATGCACAGGAGGAGTGTGGGGTGGGTGAAAACTCTGAGTCATCCAAGCACATGCTCTCAAGTGAGGTCAAAGAACAATGCTTTGTTTCCTTGTCTTTTGTATCTTACCATGAACGTGTCCGTTTTGGAACATAATATAGCTTTACTGTTTCACATCGTTGTTTTATTTGTTGGTGATTTTGCTGTTTGCAATGGTCTCCAAGTATATTCATTAAGTAGTATAGAATTCTCAAGTATTAGTAAAACTGTGGTGCTTCCCCTCATAGAGAAAAATTGATTAATTAGATGAATATTTTCAGGCATGAATTATCATGTTGTTAGTCATGACTACATGTGTATAAAGCAATAATACTATACATTTAGAAAAGCAAAAATAACATTTGATTTGAATGTGAACTCACTCTAGAAACACTAATATAATAATGGTGTGTGATAAATCTTTGGAGAAGATGGAAAAGGATTAAATTTGGTAATTCATGAGATAGTACCTAAGAAAAAGAAAGTGTAGTGAATAACATTGTGCTGAAGCAAAATTTAAGCAAATATATAGTTCCAAGATTTTAGGTCAATGTTTAGCATTCTCAGATAATGTTTTGCTATAAAGAAATATTTCAAATATTCGTAGCTATTCATGAGAAGTTATGTGTAAGAAACTAAATATAAATATATAGTCATAACATCCAAGGTCAATGTTCAGCCTGTCTCAGATAGTGTTTTACTATAAATATGTATAGTAATCTGTAAGAAGTATATATTAAGTTGCACTTTAACAGAAACATACAAGTTATATTTGATAGTCTAATGAAAATAACTGGAGTCTGATAGGATAGATTCTATCCTTATGTCTAGAGTTATGGTAAGTATTTGCTAATTCAGCACATGTATAACAAATAATCACCATAAATCATGAGAAGCTACTGAGAAAAATACTTCCAATTTCCATCATTTTTATGTGAGACCCTGGAGACACCACATGAGGATGGATAAGAGGTGTACAGAAGTCTTCAAAGAAGGTCCAGGCCCCTGTTCCTACAACAGTGTCATATTTCTATTTTGGAACTTGTTATGAAGACCAGGATGGCCTTAAGCCCCCAGAGGCAGGCACCACCAAACCAGGCTTGCATAGCAATTCTTACGTCTAACACTCAATTTTAACATTCTGTTAAATAAAGCAGATTATCTTTCTGGCAACTTATTTTCAATTGTCACCTACAACATTATCTTTCAACTGATAGTGATTTCTAGCTTTAAAAATATTTTTATTTGCATGAAATAAATAAATAAAATATCTTATTATATCAACCATAGTTGGCAGGTAGAATCTTCAGCAAAATAAACATTTTTAAAATTACCCTGATTATGATGATTCACAATAGTGTTGGATTTTAGTGTATGAGGATATTAGAGAAAATATTAATCTGAACTGTGGGGTTGTGTGTGTGTGTGTGTGAGAGAGAGAGAGAGAGAGAGAGAAGAACTTGAAAATTTTGCTATACAAAGTCTGAATAATCCATGGAATTAAACTCTATAAACTCTAAATGAAAACTTGCTCCACTGAACAGTAAGAAATACAAATTAGCATTATTCATGATGATAACGAGCCATATTTTAAAGTATAGAATTGTTATCATCTTCATTTTACTTATTACATTTAGCTTCCTCCATGTCTCCATAATTGGCATGATTACAACCAAGTGAAATCTGATAATTTTAGATAAGACTTCAAATTAATTTAAAGTATTTTCAAATGAATGACATGAAAATGTTCCCTTTTTATAGCTTCCCAAATAAATAACGTAGATAATAATCAGACCCAACCAAGAAGCTATCAGCGCTGTATGTGGTAGGAAGATTGTAAATGTAAATATTACTTTGATTTCCATAGAAGAAGGGATGAGATGAGAGCCATACCCAAGCTTTATGAATACATGGCTTGGGCTGAGACCAGAGAGTTTCTATGTAATTATTTCTATGCCTAAACCTAGAAGCTCCTGGTCACCATACAAATTAATTTTTTGCAAGCCCAAACCTTGAAAGCTTCAGCTTCCATCCTCTGTCTGGTAACCTAGGCCTAGAATGTTTCAGGCTCTGAGACTTACTTCTGAATAATCTCACTCTTTCTAGCTCTTTTTGGACTCTGACAGGCTTGTTCAACTCAGCTGTTCTGGATCAAACTCCAAACTGACTAATTCAAATTGGCTTCTTTCTGCTTCTGACTGAATTGCTCTGATTGGAAAAAATGACTCTGAATTCTATGAACTGAACTACTCTGAACTGAACTGAATACACTGAATTGAATCCAATTCCTTCAGTCTCATTACTCTTTAAGTAGCCTCTCTTTCATGAGAGTTGGACATACCCTATCTCAATTCATTCTATCAAATTTGTCACATAGTCTGCTCTTCAATTAGACTTCACTGTTAGGGATTAAATACGTGTACTAAAGGTGTGTCTCCATTATAGCTGGATATGTGATGCTATGCAAGAGCATCCATGTTACTGACTTAAAATTCCTCTACAGAAGATCTTTAGGTCTGTGACATCTCTGGTCATGGTAAGAAACAAATAATGATATCAACTACATTGTAGTTACATCTCTCCCTCTTTTTTGTGGTAATGGTGGATTTGTGAACATTGCCAATATCAGGTTAAAGAAAGTCCCAATTATTTGTGTCATCACACAGAGTTGCTATAAATCCTTTGAGGGCTTATCCTCATTTCTGATGCAGTTGCCATCCAGTGAGTTAGTTTTTGAGTGACCCTGACTAACAAGTGAAGGAGAGCTGACTATAAGGATATATTTATCATTGCTATGAAGTAATATGTTTTACCTGCTATTTCTGAAAATGTTGTTTGTTTAAACATGGTCTGAGAATGAAGTTATGGTTGAATTCTGAGTGATTGTGAGGAACCCCCAAGAAAGCTTACAAGAGCCTTGTTCCTGTAATATGTTATTGTGTTCTTCCCAGGTGTAGCAGATAGGAGTGAGTTTACTTCAGCTGTTGTTATATATCTACATGCAAAAAAACATGTTTTGCCACATATGGCTTGTCCTAGTGATTGAAGACCTTATTCTTGTGATTCTTCTAAACCACCAGATTATAAACTGGCTGATGTTCTAAATGAATTATCTATTGCATGAGACTTTAGTCTGCTTAACAATTAGGGCCATATACTACAGAACTCACATACCACAACTAGAGTGGTAAAAAAGTGGAACCTGAACAGGAAGCTGAAGTTGGCTGTGAGATAAGAGGGGATACCCTCACAGAAGGAGGTAGATGGGCAGAATGAGGCAGAAGGCAGGAAAGGCATTGTCTATCTCAAACTTGTGTATAATTTCTTACAGAAGAACCGCAAGTATTAAAATCACAGCTATTATATTTCTTGCAAGTTGTTTATGATTAAAATTTCTGTTTCTGAAGTGACTTTAGATGAAGTATAGGGAAGAATCTGAAATAATGTTGAAAAGGCATATAAGCATTGGGCAAAGATCCCTGTTTAATTTTAGGTCACTTGGACATTGATTCGAACTTCCTTTCAATTCTTAGGGAATATAAGTAGGCTTTTCACCATGACAAAGAGATGGCTAATTTCTTGAGTAAACATGAACTGGAAAGGTAAAACCTTAAAATTGGTAAAAAGTCATAAAAAGAGCTTTTCCCCAATCAGACAGAAGTCCAAATTCAAAACAGCACAATAGACAACTATGCTGGTGCCTGGTGGCTGTTCCCTCAGCACCCTTACTGGTCTCACCTTTAGATAAGCCTATTCACTGCCTGAAGCATGGAGTGTGGAATTTGGCACTTAATCTAATACTGCATTCTCTTTACTTTTTGATGATAATTTAGGACAGCCTATGAAAATGCTAAGTTTACAACTTTTCAGTCTAGGGGCACAGCAGGGGAAAAGAATTTGTTTATACTCAATTGTTTACTAGCCACTCTGTTTAAAACACTAGGAGAGAAGACACTAGACAGAATTCACATGTTTTCTCAAATGAAAGAAAATAACTACTGTTATTTGAATTCAGAAAAATAGGCATTTGTGTATAATGTGGACCTGAAGTGGGAATTTCTGGTTTCAGATGATACTCAGTCATGTCATGTGGTACTTTTCTGGAAACTGGCTTACAAGAGGATGTTTTGTTGAAGCAGCCACATGAGAGGATGTTTGCTAAGAAGAGACATGTTGAGGTTTTATAGAAGCTGCCTGGTGAAAGGTCATGTGATGCTCTCCTGGAGTGGAAGTTTGAGAGGGCATGTGACATTTGGAAAGAGTAAAAGTATATGCCAACAGATAGTGGACAATGCTCTTGTATTGACTTGCCTTGCAACACTTGGCGAGTCTTTGCTGACAATACTCTTGTATTAGTTTACCTTTCCTTCTTTGCTGATTATCACTTGTCTTGACTTTGTAGAAAGAAACACAACAAAGGACTTTTGGCAGTATTCTGATTGCTTCTTCTTCCTTTCTCAGACTTGTGCCAGTCGGTGGCACCTCATGGTTTTTTCTGTATCATGCTGTCACTGCTGGTTTGTTTGGTATTTTGCTCATGGACGGGATGGCTGATAATGAAAATTGGAATCACCCTAGAAATATTTCTAAACATGTCCACAATCCTTGTTTCCTATTAACCTTTCTTCTTCCCTACCTCTGGTGGGTGCTTGACTAGATGGGAGGTTAAAGCATTAAAGAACCATAATTATAATAGGTTTAAGAAAATGCCTACCTATGTCCTTCACTGCCTTTAAACGTACTCATTTCCCCCATTTTGATGTCTCCTACAGGAATTATAACACAAGAGGACAAACCACTCGGATGGATTGAGCTATACAATAAAGGTCATAAAATAATACCTTGTTACCTTATTCTTGCTTCTCAATTAATAAATCAGGGGAGCACCTGATGTCAACAATTTTGGGGGTGTTTGTTTCTTGCAAAAGTGTATTACCCTTAAGAAAGAATCAGTTTTTAAGAGACGTAAGAACTCTATGCATATCCAAATTTCATTTGCAGGTTACTATGGAAGGTTAGGTAAATATGGGATTTTCTCATATGAACTGAATTTGTGATTATAAATATTCTCCAACCTTCTCCCATTCCAGAGGAAAATATTTTATTTTTTTATTGATGGTTCATCTAAGGGTGAAGGAGGGATTCATGGTCCAGATATTTATGAATCTATTTATACTTCTTTTTCTTCAGCCCAACAGATAGAACAACCCAACAGTATTATTATCATCTGTTATAGTTAATTCATTAACCCCTAAACATTGTTTCATATTCTGCTTATGTTGAAGGATTATTTCCTGCAATATACTTGTACTTGTGCACACTCTAACCTCCTGGTTTTATTACAGAATGAAATAAGCAAACAGATGCTTTAACCTGCCCTATTTTTACTTCTCCAGGAAAATAATCAGAAGGGGTATGTATATATTATTGCAGATGGGCTCTGCAGAAGCATTATGGACTCCCCTTCAGCTTCTCTGATCCTGGGCCATCGAGGGCAAGGAGACAGATGAGTTCACCAGAAAGATAGCAAATCTCCAGCTAAAGGGGAAATGGAAATAGGCCATATCGTCAAGTCTGCCGATCTGGAGCCAAGTTAAGGCCTTGTGCACAAGGGAGAAAGTTATTCTGCAAAACACACAGATCCCCATTTCACCTAAGAATCTTGTTTTGGCAACGTTTGAAATGTGCATCCACAGGGAGTGCCTCTGATCATGTGTTGAGCTTATGTTCCAGGTCCTCCTCTACTTCAGCTCTAGATTGGATGGATCCAGCTACTGTTATCTTTCCTAAGGACTCTGCATTTAGGGCTGTGCCTAGGGACTGAAAGAGACCTATTCATCTATTTTAAAAAGGGATTGTATTTATCTTATTCCTTGGTATTTGAAACAGTTTTCATTTGAATAGCACATCATACTACTTTTATTACCATTGAAGGCAAATATGGGTTTATGTTCTACAAGATACTAGAACTATACCTCCAAGAAACAAGAATCTTTAGTCTTTAGTGTTTTTGTGTTTCTCCCAAGTATAGCAGATAGGAGTGAGTTTACTTCAGCTGCTGTTATTCCTATTGCTCTGTGGAAAAATATGGTTTTGCTGTATGTGGCTTATCCTTATGATTGAACATCTTATTTACACAATTCTTCTTAACTTTCAGAGTATAAATTGTCTGACTCTCTGCATAAAGTTGGCTGTTGCATAAGACTTTAGTCTGCCTCAATTTTAGGCCCACTCTCCCAGGTTTACACTGCCAACTAGAGTGGCAAACAATGGACAAGATTTGTTCTTTTCACAACTGAAACACAATCCAGGAGCCCAATAGTCACACTGACATACATACTGCAAAGACAATTGTATATTACTTTGGGTTTTCAAATCTTCAGGGTGAACTGCATTGTGCCATGTTATTGAGATCTTACCATTGAAATCGACGAGCAGATCATTTCCACAGAGATGGTTTCATTGCTTATGTGAGCACAGGTAGTACATGGACATTCGAAGGTCAACCCATTACACTGGTATAACTTAGCCGTTAAATTATTTATGATTTTAATGTTCAACCTATGAGATGTTCTGTCTGTGGTAGAACTCATGTATGTTCAGAAGTGGGATCTGCCCACAAACTGAGGAAGGCCCAGATTACATTAGACAATTATTACTGAAGTTTGATGAAGGCCAAACAAATTAGGAATTAGATAGACTCTTGACATATATCGTTTTTGTTTCAGAAACTGTGCTCCTGCCAAAATTGTTGAATCTCAAAATAGTATTCTTGTAACTTTTCGTTAATAAATTATTGTTATGTTCTTTTAGGCAGGGTCTTTGTGCAGCATAGGCTAGCTTCAAATGTATTGTGTGATTGAGGCTGGTCTTGAACACCTGATCTTTCTGCTTCCATCACACACATCCTCGGATTATTGCAATATGCTATCTTGGTCAGTTTATATTTTATTAATGTTATTCATTGTAAGTAGGGTGGATTTTATTATTACATTTTCATACATGGATGTTACATATTGGCCAAATTCATCCATAATTACCCTTTCTAGTTCTTCCTTTCTCATTCCTACTAGTTTTCTTCCTCTTTGCACATAGCCCCTCATCTTCTTTCGTGTCATATATTCCAATATAGATTCTCCTTTTCTTCTGGAGTGTGCCTTACTTTGTTTAATATGGTGATTTCTAGATCTATTCACTTCCCTGTAAGTTACATAATTCTATTCTTTTATATAGCAGAATAAATTGTGTATCTATACCACATATTCATTACCCATTCATAAGATGTGTGACATCTAGGCTAATTCCATATGAGGTTACAGTGAATGAGGCTGCAATATATATGGGCCCAGAAGCATCTCTATGATGTATGGTGTGTGGTATCTCCTTTGAATGTTTTGAAGAAGCACCATACCTATTTCCTTACAAAATGCACTGAATTACATTATGACACAATGTGTAGAATGTACTCCTGCACTCTTATCAGCATGCTGCTCTCCTGATCATGGCTGTTCTGATAGGGATGAGTTGGAATCTCAATCTAGTGACTTGCATTTCCTTTGGCTCAGGGTGTTAATCAGTTTTTAATATATTTATTGGCCATCTGTGCTTCTTGTTTTGAGAGTTTTCTGTTTCTTTTATTTGTCCAAGTATTGATTGGCTGATTTTGTCAAAATGTTTTATTTTTTTGAATTCCATATATATTCTAGGTCTCAATCCCTGGCCAGATGTGTAGCTGGCAAACATTTTTCTCTTACTGTTAAGTTTTACCTTCATTGTCATTTATTGAATACACTGAGTATAAACTTTTTCATTTCATTTCGTTTTAGTCATATTTATCAATCAATTTAGTCATATTTATCAATGTATTCACTGCTATTGGAATCCTTTTCTGAAAGTTTTTGGCTATGTTTTGAAGTGATTTTCTCGATTGTCTTCAAAGTTTTAAGTTTTGAAAAGACTTTTGTACAGAGTAAGATAAAGATTTGATTTCATTTCACATGTGAACATCCTATCTTCTGATCATCGTTTGTTAAAAACCAGATGGGTGAAGCTTTGTGGATTCATTCTGGGATTCTCTGTTCTTTCTACTTAATCTGTCATTTTCATTTGTTTGTTTATCTATTTTGTTTTGTTATGTATCAGTACCATGTCTCAATAGTATAATCTGAAATTAGGTATTTTGATATATTGAACATGGTCCTCTTGTATTACATTGCCGACATATGCATGTATGTATGTTTATAAGCATACATATGTATGTATGTTTACGAGCATATGCATGTATGTATGTTTATAAGTCATATGAATTTTATGGCTTTTTCTCTGTCTCTTAATAAAGCCATTGGAATTTTGGGAGTAGTATATTAAATCTTGACTTTTTCACAATATAAATTCTGGTGTTGTGTGAATACAGGGGGATTTTTCATCTTCTAATATCTTTTCCAATTTTATTTTTCATATGCTCTAAAGTTCTCATCATGAGAGATGTTTAGCATCCTTGTTGAGGCTTATTATTTTTATTTTCATTTTTGAGGCTTATTATTTGTATTTAATTTTTATTTTGACACTATTTTGTATTTTATTTTGTATTGGGATTATTTTTCTATTTCTCAGTATGTTTGCTATTGGTAGGAAAAAGCTGCTTAGTTTTGTGTGTTGATTATATAAAGTAGCCAATTTTAATATTTGCTTTGGAAACTGGAAGAAAGATACTGTGAAAATTGCAGAATTGATTGAATGCTGGACTAAATTCGGTGATTCTGCCCAAATTAGAGTGTACAATCTTCAGCTTTCAGCTTAGGAAATGTAATACTCACCCACAGTCCAATCTATCATGCAACTGCATCCTGAGCCTGTGGCAAACTATGTGACATCAAAGACTGATGGAGTACTGCTTGCAATGAAGCTTCCACTTTTTGTTTGAAAGAAAACCAATGATTAATTTTCTGATGCAATAGTAAGCAGGGAAGTGGTACAGAGCTGACTCAGAAGCTTTCTTGTCACTAAGGACCCAGTGCCCCATTATGTTGGCTTTGTAACTGAGGTGGCTATTATTGTTGAAATACATACACCTGCTTCATTTTTCAAAAGGCAGTTTTTCTAGAGAGGAGAAAACCAATGACTTCTAGCAGCTGGGAATGTATGCAAAAGACGTGTATAAGATCAAACCAGACAAAATCACAGCATGGATGGGGACAGGTGGAGAGAGAATATCTTATGTCTGTATGGATGTGGCACCTGTCAAAAATAAAACTGATGGCCTATGGCTTAGGAAGAAAATAGGAGGTAGAAGTTCGAGGAGACAGAAAGAATTCTGGGAGAGCACCAGGCATGGAAGATTTGCCCAGGAAGTTGTGATGAGATGGACACTTGGTACCTGAGCATAGGAAATCAGCCACATGGCAAAGTGTAGATTAGAATAATAGGTCAATTTAAGCTATGGTCTAGTCAGAGAAGAGCCTAGCTATATGGCCAAAGTATTTGTAAATATATTTTGACCTGTGGCTCATTTTTGAGAGCATTGCACTGGGAAGAAGAACCAGCTGAACTGTTCAGATGGGCTTTATGAAGTTCTGCCCTATTAGGATTTGTTTTAAATTGATGCATGCTAGGGGAGGGGAGTTAGTTACCTTATGGATGCACCCTGAGAGACCACCTGTGTTCCTGTAGATGACCCAGACCATGCACATATTGGCACCACTAAATGGAAAAATGGGTTTTAAAAAATAATCCATGAAATTAGAGGTTTGAATAGTGGTGGGTGATAAAGAAGAATTGGAGTGGATTTGATAAAAGCATATTATATATACCTATGAAATTCTTGAACAATAAAAAGGAAAGGTAGACTCCTTGATAAGGAAAAGAAATACCCATAGAAACCTAGAGCAGAATTGGGTTCTTTTCCTACTGCTCATAGCTTCCTGTCAGAAAATGAGAATAGCAACTGAAATGTTTTAGGTGGATACAATGTTAAAGGAAAACCAAGACTTTCTGAGAGTTGGAATGAAGTGGAATACAGAAATTGAGGAAAAACCAGATGCATTTACTGTCTCTCCCTCTGTGTTTGGGCATTGCTTATGGCTATGTTGAAGCCTTGTAAACATTCTAGTCTAAGATCTGAACATTTGTTAGATGCAAAGTCCCAAACTATATCACGCCACTAATATATGGGTCTCACTTTATGAAGCTTAAAAGAAGGATTAACCAAGACAAGGCATTGTGACAAAGCATGCATGAACTCTGAAAGTTTAGGTGATTAATTGGAATTTGCAGTGGAGATTGAAAAGTTAGGTAAATTAATTTTTCAACTTTCATTTTCCTTAAAATTATTTTCACTGTTCAGGTCACAAGAATAGGTCTTAATGGTTTAAATGCATAAAGGATTTTCCTGATTTCTCCTTTATATCATGTGTGTGCACCAGAGAAGCTCTTGACATGCCTTTCAAGGAAGTCTTATGACAGAAAAGAATTATTATGTCTAGAGAAATCTCATAAATGAAAAACAACACACATCAAGAAAATAAAGTATGTATTTCCTTGATGTAAAAATTACACACTGATCATATTTTCCCCATTTTAGTATGAATTCCACACTTTCAAGGAGAAGATGATTATGATGTTGTCAGAGAATCTGGGGTACAAGTATCAAAAATCAAGACATTTTTCATATATCTTTTTGTGATTAAAAGTTGTGTCTAAGTAGCAGGTTATTAATCTTTCTTAATCTCAATATTTTCATGATTTATAATTTAATATGCTGTTAGCCCAGTGTTATTATCATGGTCTATATATTATATTCAGCCTTTAATTTTCCAAGTATTTTAATTTATGCTTATAACATCATAGATGCCAGTAACAGATGCATATATATTTGCAAGATAAATAAGCTGTAATACTACTTCAAAACTTATTCTGAACCATAATTCTATGTTCCTATTTTATAATGATAAGTGAGCTTGAGAGCATTTTAATCTGTAGGCTATAGGGTGAGTTTGTTAAGAAGTAATAATTGAAGGAACTATAGTGAAGTTAAAAAGCTTCATGTTTTACCACAATGCCTGGTTTTGAAGGTATAAGACCTTGGGTTTAACCTCTTAAGAGCAAGTGTAAGAAGATCTATATAAAAGGGAAATGTGATCAAAAATGGATCCTGAAGTTAAGAGGGAAGACCATGGCTGATGAGTCTGGAAGTGGTACCCTTGCTTCCCAGTGTTTTCAGACTGTTCTGTGTCCTAATGAGATGGTAGAGAAAGGTCCCTATAATCAGGCTCTGAAAGTGGCAGTGTTTTTTATGAATAACAAACACTTGGTGAGATGTTCACCCACATTTAATGTGAATGCATGTCAGAATAAAGCTTTTCTGTTTTTATTTCATAATATTTTAAGCTTTGAAATAATTTGTTTAAGGTAAAAAATAATAAGATAAACTCTGAGAAAAACTTCAGTGATTCTTAAAGTGGATTTTAGGTGGAATAAGAAATTCTTACTGGGGAAAAGAACAGTATACTGTTGGATATTTTTAACCAAATTGATTAACTCATTTCAAATATTATGTAAGATAAATTATTTTTTTTAACAAATCCTACATTATAGTTTCAGGTGAAGGTAGAGTACTTCTTGGTGAACCTCAAATTTATATTTTCTGGTTTAAGTTAGTTCTTCATTTATCATAAAGTCTTCAGCTTTATTACATTTTCTAAAATTATATTTATCAGAAATAATCTGACCATCAAATGAATCCTTGAAATTCCGTTGGTCTACGGGAATAGAGTTCAGAGAATTGTAAGTCATCTAACTTTATTAATGATCTTTTAGGTAAAAATGATGATGTACCAGGCCATTCTCAGCTGAAGCAACTTTGGGTACCACTTTCTTCATTGTTATTGTTTTGTGAATACTTGTGCTCTGTGTGTATCTTTCAAATATAAGTCCTTGAAGTCATTTTATGACTCTACTGATCAAACTAAATTTCTTTTGTAAGACCATGAGGTGCATATCATGTCTGTAACAGACACATTTAGTACAAAATTTTTACTTAGAAAACCATACAGAAACAGCCAAGATTTACTGAGAAGAAACTCAAGTTAAGACTTAGCAGACAGAATATTTTGTTGTTGTTTTTGTTTGGTTGTTTTTTTGAGACAGGATTTCTCTGTGTAGCCCTGGCTGCCCTGGAAATCACTCTGTAGACCAGGCTGACCTCAAACTCAGAAATCTGCCTGCCTCTGCCGCCTAAGTGCTGGGATTAAAGGCATGTGCCACCACTGCCCAGCAGGATATTTTCTAAGGTGTTTTACATTACGGATATTGCAAAATACTTTTGCCAAATAAAAGTGGGGTATGTATGTGGGTAGGTTATGGTTCACAGCTGAGTAACTCCTGAGTTTCTAGCATATTTGTGCCTTCATCTAGACATTAACAATTTGCATTAACAGGTAGTAAGGCAGTGTAGAACTCAAGAGAATGAATTCTGAAACCATATGAAATATCTCAAGTTATTTAACCTTCATGAGCCTCCATTTTCTGTGAAAGAATTGGAGGAAAATAATTGTTATCTTCTGAGCTGATGTTCATGAAAAGCATGTATTAGTATTTGTTGTCTTTTGAATAATAAATATCATAGTAAGTACTTTATAAAATAAAGACTGGTTTATTTAACCCATCTTTTCCAATTACTCCTCTCCCAATGCATCTTTTTTTCACATTCAACAAAAATACTTTCCTATTGGGAAGAGAGGCCTCTTGGTCTTGCAAACTTTATATGCCCCAGTACAGGGGAACACCAGGGCCAAGAAGTGGGAGTGGGTGGGATATGGACGCAGGGTGGGGAGAGAGTACAGGGAACTTTCCGGATAGCATTTGAAATGTAAATAAAGAAAATATCTAATAAAAAAGTGCCATTACAATCCTATAGTCCATTGTATGTGGCTTAAATACTGTCATTGGTCTTTCTGGCGACATTTTCACTTTTATATTGAAAGGTACAATCAAAGTGTAATGTAAGGTCACATATAAGTGCAATATTTACCTATAAACACCAGTATACAGCACATATATAACATACAATTACATTTTGCCTCTTTGTACATATGTGTGCAATTTTTCTTAGACAGTTTCTTAGAATTTAATCACATGAAAATTATTGATGTTTACCTTAATCAACATAAAAAGTAATGAATTTGTGTGGTTCACTTATTTTATCTATAAAATAAAATAATCACGTGATAGGGTGATAGCATCCTCAACTGCAATGACTACAGGTCAATCCCATTGTATATCAATAGCTAAGTCTTGAGCACTCAGTTCCTAGTCATGGAATGACTTAATACCACAGAGCTGAGACAATGTGCTGTTTCCACATTAGGAGAAGTCCAAGATTCAGTGAAGGTTTCTGAGGCATGTGTCATCAGTCAAGACTTGAGATGATGCTGGTCCTCATTTCTTTTCTTTTCTTTTCTTTTCTTTTCTTTTCTTTTCTTTTCTTTTCTTTTTTTAATTAGGTATTTTCCTTGTTTACATTTCCAATGCTATCCCAAAAGTCCCCCATACCCACCCCCCCAATCCCCTACCCACACACTCCCCCTTTTTGGCCCTGGCGTTCCCCTGTACTGGGGCATATAAAGTTTGCAAGTCCAAAGGGCCTCTCTTTCCAGTGATGGCTGATTAGGCCATCTTTTGATACATATGCAGCTAGAGACAAGAGCTCCAGGGTACTGGTTAGTCCATATTGTTGTTCCACATATAGGGTTGCAGTTCCCTTTAGCTCCTTGGGTACTTTCTCTAGCTCCTCCATTGGGGGCCGTGTGATCCATCCAATAGCTGACTGTGAGCATCCACCCACGTGTTTGCTAGGCCCCGGCATAGTCTCATAAGAGACAGCTATATCTGGGTCCTTACAGCAAAATCTTGCTAGGGTATGCAATGGTGTCAGCGTTTGGAAGCTGATTATGTGATGGATCCCTGGATATGGAAATCACTAGATGGTCCATCCTTTCATCACAGATCCAAATTTTGTCTCTGTAACTCCTTCCATGGGTGTTTTGTTCCCAATTCTAAGAAGGGGCAAAGTGTCAACACATTGGTCTTCATTCTTCTTGAGTTTCATGCGTTTAGCAAGTTGTATCTTATATCTTCTGTATCCTAAGTTTCTGGGCTAATATCCAATTATCAGTGAGTACATATTGTGCGAGTTTACCTCACTCAGGATGATGCCCTCCAGGTCCATCCATTTGCCTAGGAATTTCATAAATTCATTCTTTTTAATAGCTGAGTAGTACTCCATTGTGTAAATGTACCACATTTTCTGTATCCATTCCTCTGTTGAGGAGTATCTGGGTTTTTTCCAGCTTCTGGCTATTATAAATAAGGCTGCTATGAACATAGTGGAGCATGTGTCCTTCTTACCAGTTGGGACATCTTATGGATATATGCCCAGGAGAGGTATTGCGGGATCCTCCAGTAGTACTATGTCCAATTTTCTGAGGAACCGCCAGACTGATTTCCAGAGTGGTTGTACAAGCTTGCAATCCCACTAACAATGGAGGAGTGTTCCTCTTTCTCCACATCCTTGCCAGCATCTGCTGTCACCTGAATTTTTGATCTTAGCCATTCTGACTGGTGTGAGGTGGAATCTCAGGGTTGTTTTGATTTGCATTTCCCTGATGATTAAGGATGTTGAACATTTTTTCAGGTGCTTCTCTGCCATTCGGTATTCCTCAGGTGAGAATTCTTTGTTCAGCTCTGAGCCCCATTTTCTAATGGGGTTATTCAATTTTCTGGAGCCCACCTTCTTGAGTTCTTTATATATATTTGATATTAGTCCCCTATCTGATTTGGGATAGGTAAAGATCCTTTCACAATCTGTTGGTGGTCTTTTTGTCTTATTGACGGTGTCTTTTGCCTTGCAGAAGCTTTGAAATTTTATGAAGTCACATTTATCGATTTTCGATCTTACAGCACAAGCCATTGCTGTTCTTTTCAGGAATATTCCCCCTGTACCCATATCTTCGAGGCTTTTCCCTACTTCCTCCTCTATAAGTTTCAGTGTCTGTGGTTTTATGTGGAGTTCTTTAATCCACTTAGATTTGACCTTAGTACAAGGAGATAGGAATGGATCAATTCTCATTCTTCTACATGATAACCACCAGTTGTGTCAGCACCATTTGTTGAAAATGCTGTCTTTTTTCCACTGGATGGTTTTAGCTCCCTTGTCGAAGATCAAGTGACCATAGGTGTGTGGGTTCATCTCTTGGTCTTCAATTCTGTTCCATTGGTCTACTTGTCTGTCACTATACCAGTACCATGCAGGTTTATCACAATTGCTATGTAGTACAGTTTTAGGTCAGGCATGATGATTCCACCAGAGGTTCATCTATCCTTGAGAAGACTTTTTGCTATCCTAGTTTTTTTGTTATTCCAGATGAATCTGCCGATTGCCCTTTTTAATTCGTTGAAGAATTGAGTTGGAATTTTGATGGGGATTGCATTGAATCTGTAGATTGCTTTTGGCAGATAGCCATTTTTACTATATTGATCCTGCCAATCCATGAGCATGGGAGATCTTTCCATCTTCTGAGATCTTCTTTAATTTCTTTCTTTAGAGACTTGAAGTTCTTTTTTTTTTTTTTTCAATTTTTTATTAGGTATTTAGCTCATTTACATTTCCAAAACTATACCAAAAGTCCCCCATACCCACCCATTCCAACTCCCCTACCCACCCACTCCCCCTTTTTGGCCCTGGCGTTCCCCTGTACTGGGGCATATAAAGTTTGCGTGTCCAATGGGCCTCTCTTTCCAGTGATGGCTGACTAGGCAATCTTTTGATACATATGCAGCTAGAGTCAAGAGCTCCGGGGTACTGGTTAGTTCATAATGTTGTTCCACCTATAGGGTTGCAGATCCCTTTAGCTCCATGGGTACTTTCTCTAGCTCCTCCATTGGGAGCCCTGTGATCCATCCATTAGCTAACTGTGAGCATCCACTTCTGTGTTTGCTAGGCCCCGGCATAGTCTCACAAGAGACAGCTACATCTGGGTCCTTTCGATAAAATCTTGCTAGGGTATGCAATGGTGTCAGCGTTTGGATGCTGATTATGGGGTGGATCCCTGGATATGGCAGTCTCTACATGGTCCATCCTTTCATCTCAGCTCCAAACTTTGTCTCTGTTACTCCTTCCATGGGTGTTTTGTTCCCAATTCTAAGGAGGGGCATAGTGTCCACACTTCAGTCTTCATTCTTCTTGAGTTTCATGTGTTTAGCATATTGTATCTTATATCTTGGGAATCCTAGGTTTGGGGCTAATATCCACTTATCAGTGAGTACATATTGTGTGAGTTCCTTTGTGAATGTGTTACCTCACTCAGGATGATGCCCTCCAGGTCCATCCATTTGGCTAGGAATTTCATAAATTCATTCTATTTAATAGCTGAGTAGTACTCCATTGTGTAGATGTACCACATTTTCTGTATCCATTCCTCTGTTGAGGGGCATCTGGGTTCTTTCCAGCTTCTGGCTATTATAAATAAGGCTGCTATGAACATAATGGAGCATGTGTCCTTCTTACCAGTTGGGGCATCTTCTGGATATATGTCCAGGAGAGGTATTGCTGGATCCTCCGGTAGTACTATGTCCAATTTTCTGAAGAACCGCCAGACTGTTTTCCAGAGTGGTTGTACAAGCCTGCAATCCCACCAACAATGGAGGAGTGTTCATCTTTCTCCACATCCACGCCAGCATCTGCTGTCACCTGAATTTTTGATCTTAGCCATTCTGACTGGTGTGAGGTGGAATCTCAGGGTTGTTTTGATTTGCATTTCACTGATGATTAAGGATGTTGAACATTTTTTTAGGTGCTTCTCTCCCATTCAGTATTCCTCAGGTGAGAATTCTTTGTTCAGTTCTGAGCCCCATTTTTAATGGGGTTAATCGATTTTCTGAAGTCCACCTTCTTGAGTTCTTTATATATGTTGGATATTAGTCCCCTATCTGATTTAGGATAGGTAAAGATCCTTTCACAATCTGTTGGTGGTCTTTTTGTCTTATTGACGGTGTCTTTTGTCTTGCAGAAACATTGGAGTTTCATTAGGTCCCATTTGTCAATTTTCGATCTTACAGCACATGCCATTGCTGTTCTGTTCAGGAATTTTTCCCCTGTGCCCATATCTTCAAGGCTTTCCCCCACTTTCTCCTCTATAAGTTTCAGTGTCTCTGGTTTTATGTGAAGTTCCTTGATCCACTTAGATTTGACCTTAGTACAAGGAGGTAAGTATGGATCGATTCTCATTCTTCTACATGATAACAACCAGTTGTGCCAGCACCAATTGTTGAAAATGCTGTCTTTCTTCCACTGGATGGTTTTAGCTCTCTTGTCGAAGATCAAGTAACCATAGGTGTGTGGGTTCATTTCTGGGTCTTCAATTCTATTCCATTGGTCTACTTGTCTGTCTCTATACCAGTACCATGCAATTTTTATCACAATTGCTCTGTAGTAAAGCTTTAGGTCAGGCATGGTGATTCCACCAGAGGTTCTTTTATCCTTGAGAAGACTTTTTGCTATCCTAGGTTTTTTGTTATTCCAGATGAATTTGCAAATTGCTCCTTCTAATTTGTTGAAGAATTGAGTTGGAATTTTGATCGGGATTGCATTGAATCTGTAGATTGCTTTTGGCAAGATAGCCATTTTTACAATGTTTATCCTGCCAATCCATGAGCATGGGAGATATTTCCATCTTCTGAGATCTTCTTTAATTTCTTTCTTCAGAGATTTGAAGTTTTTATCATACAGATCTTTCACCTCCTTAGTTAGAGTCACGCCAAGATATTTTATACTATTTGTGACTATTGAGAAGGGTGTTGTTTCCCTAATTTCTTTCTCAGCCTGTTTATTCTTTGTATAGAGAAAGGCCATTGACTTGTTTGAGTTTATTTTATATCCAGCTACTTCACCGAAGCTGTTTACCAGGCTTAGGAGTTCTCTGGTAGAATTTTTAGGGTCACTTATATATACTATCATATTATCTGCAAAAAGTGATATTTTGACTTCCTCTTTTCCAATTTGTATCCCCTTGATCTCCTTTTGTTGTCGAATTGCTCTGGCTAATACTTCAAGTACTATGTTGAAAAGGTAGGGAGAAAGGGGGCAGCCTTGTCTAGTCCCTGATTTTAGTGGGATTGCTTCCAGCTTCTCACCATTTACTTTGATGTTGGCTACTGGTTTGCTGTAGAATGCTTTTATCATGTTTAGGTATGGGCCTTGAATTCCTGATCTTTCCAAGACTTTTATCATGAATGGGTGTTGAATCTTGTCAAAAGCTTTTTCTGCATCTAACGAGATGATCATGTGGTTTTCGTTTTTGAGTTTGTTTATATAATGGATTACATTGATAGATTTTCGTATATTAAACCATCCCTGCATTCCTGGCATAAAACCTACTTGATCAGGATGGATGATTGTTTTGATGTGTTCTTGGATTCGGTTAGCGAGAATTTTATTGAGGATTTTTGCATCGATATTCATAAGAGAAATTGGTCTGAAGTTCTCTATCTTTGTTGAGTCTTTCTGTGGTTTAGGTATCAGAGTAATAGTGGCTTCATAAAATGAGTTGGGTAGAGTACCTTCTACTTCTATTTTGAGAAATAGTTTGTGCAGAACTGGAATTAGATCTTCTTTGAAGGTCTGATAGAACTCTGCACTAAACCCGTCTGGTCCTGGGCTTTTTTTGGCTGGGAGACTATTAATAACTGCTTCTATTTCTTTAGGTGATATGGGACTGTTTAGATGGTCAACTTGATCCTGACTCAACTTTGGTACCTGGTATATGTACAGAAATTTGCCCATTTCGTCCAGGTTTTCCAGTTTTGTTGAGTATAGCCTTTTGTAGAAGGATCTGATGGTGTTTTGGATTTCTTTAGGATCTGATGTTATGACTCCCTTTTCATTTCTGATTCTGTTAATTAGGATTTTGTCCCTGTGCGCTTTAGTGAGTCTAGCTAAGGGTTTATCTATCTTGTTGATTTTCTCAAAGAACCAACTCCTCCTTTGGTTAATTCTTTGAATAGTTCTTCTTGTTTCTACTTGGTTGATTTCACCCCTGAGTTTGATTATTTCCTGCCATCTACTCCTCTTGGGTGAATTTGCTTCCTTTTTTTCTAGAGCTTTTAGATGTGTTGTCAAGCTGCTAGTATGTGCTCTCTCCCGTTTCTTCTTGGAGGCACTCAGAGCTATGAGTTTCCCTCTTAGAAATGCTTTCATTGTGTCCCAAAGGTTTGGGTACGTTGTGGCTTCATTTTCATTAAACTCTAAAAAGTCTTTAATTTCTTTCTTTATTCCTTCCTTGACCAAGGTATCATTGAGAAGAGTGTTGTTCAGTTTCCACGTGAATGTTGGCTTTCCATTATTTATGTTGTTATTGAAGATCAGTCTTAGGCCATGGTGGTCTGATAGGATACATGGGACAATTTCAATATTTTTGTATCTGTTGAGGCCTGTTTTGTGACCAATTATATGGTCAATTTTGGAGAAGGTCTCGTGAGGTGCTGAGAAGAAGGTATATCCTTTTGTTTTAGGATAAAATGTTCTGTAGATATCTGTTAAGTCAATTTGTTTCATCTCTTCTGTTAGTTTCACTGTGTCCCTGTTTAGTTTCTGTTTCCACGATCTGTCCATTGATGAAAGTGGTGTGTTGAAGTCTCCCACTATTATTGTGTGAGGTGCAATGTGTGCTTTGAGCTTTACTAAAGTGTCTTTAATGAATGTGGCTGCCCTTGCATTTGGAGCGTAGATATTCAGAATTGAGAGTTCCTCTTGGAGGATTTTACCTTTGATGAGTATGAAGTGTCCCTCCTTGTCTTTTTTGATAACTTTGGGTTGGAAGTCGATTTTATCCGATATTAGAATGGCTACTCCAGCTTGTTTCTTCAGACCATTTGCTTGGAAAATTGTTTTCCAGCCTTTCACTCTGAGATAGTGTCTGTCTTTTTCCCTGAGATGGGTTTCCTGTAAGCAGCAGAATGTTGTGTCCTGTTTGTGTAGCCAGTCTGTTAGTCTATGTCTTTTTATTGGCGAATTGAGTCCATTGATATTAAGAGATATTAAGGAAAAGTAATTGTTGTTTCCTTTTATTTTTGTTAGAGTTGGCATTCTGTTCTTGTGGCTGTCTTCTTTTTGGTTTGTTTAGGGATTACTTTCTTACTTGTTCTAGGGCGTGATTTCCGTCCTTGTATTGCTTCTTTTCTGTTATTATCCTTTGAAGGGCTGGATTCGTGGAAAGATATTGTGTGAATTTGGATTTGTCGTGGAATACTTTGGTTTCTCCATCTATGGTAATTGAGAGTTTGGCCGGGAATATTAGCCTGGGCTGGCATTTGTGTTCTCTTAGTCTCTGTATAACATCTGTCCAGGCTCTTCTGGCTTTCATAGTCTCTGGTGAAAAGTCTGGTGTAATTCTGATAGGCCTTCCTTTATATGTTACTTGACCTTTCTCCCTTACTGCTTTTAATATTCTATCTTTATTTAGTGCATTTGTTGTTCTGATTATTATGTGTCAGGAGGAATTTCTTTTCTGGTCCAGTCTATTTGGAGTTCTGTAGGCTTCTTGTATGACCATGGGCATCTCTTTCTTTATGTTTGGGAAGTTTTCTTCTATTATTTTGTTGAAGATATTAGCTGGCCCTTTAAGTTGAAAATCTTCATTCTCATCAATTCCTATTATCCGTAGGTTTGGTCTTCTCATTGTGTCCTGGATTACCTGGATGTTTTGAGTTAGGATCCTTTTGCATTTTGTATTTTCTTTGACTGTTGTGTCGATGTTCTCTATGGAATCTTCTGCACCTGAGATTCTCTCTTCCATTTCTTGTATTCTGTTGCTGATGCTCGCATCTATGGTTCCAGATCTCTTTCCTAGGGTTTCTATCTCCAGCGTTGCCTCGCTTTGGGTTTTCTTTATTGTGTCTACTTCCCTTTTTAGTTTTAGTATGGTTTTGTTCACTTCCATTACCTGTTTGGATGTGTTTTCCTGTTTTTCTTTAATGACTTCTACCTGTTTGGCTGTGTTTTCCTGCTTTTCTTTAAGGGCCTGAAACTCTTTAGCAGTGCTCTCCTGTAATTCTTTAAGTGACTTATGAAAGTCCTTCCTGATGTCCTCTATCATCATCATGAGAAATGTTTTTAAATCTGTGTCTAGATTTTCGGTTGTGTTGGGGTGCCCAGGACTAGGTGGGGTGGGAGTGCTGCGTTCTGATGATGGTGAGTGGTCTTGATTTCTGTTAGTAGGATTCTTACGCTTGCCTTTCACCATCTGGTAATCTCTGAAGCTAGCTGTTATAGTTGTCTCTGGCAAGAGCTTGTTCTTCAGGTGACTCTGTTAGCCTCTATAAGCAGACCTGGGAGGGTAGCACTCTCCTTAGTTTCAGTGGGCAGAGTATTCTCTGCAAGAAAGCTCTCTTCTTGCAGGGAAGGTACCCAGATATCTGGTGTTCGAACCGGACTCCTGGCAGAAGTTGTGGTCCACTCACTAGAGGTCTTAGGATCCCGTGGGGAATCCTGTGTGGGCCCTTGCGGGTGTCAGGCAACTCTGCTGGCAAGGAAGCCCTGGACTCGAGTCTGAAGTTCTTATCATACAGATCTTTCATTTCCTTAGTTAGAGTCATGCCAAGGTATTTTATATTATTTGTGACTATTGAGAAGGGTGTTGTTTCCCTAATTTCTTTCTCAGCCTGTTTATCCTTTGTGTACAGAAAGGCCATTGACTTGTTTGAGTTAATTTTATATCCAGCTACTTCATTGAAGCTGTTTATCAGGCTTAGGAGTTCTCTGGTAGAATTTTTGGGTCACTTATATATACTATCATATCATCTGCAAAAAGTGGTATTTTGACTTCTTCCTTTCCAATTTGTATCCCCTTGATCTCCTTTTGTTGTCTAATTGCTTTGGCTAGGACTTCAGGTACAATGTTGAATAGGTAGGGAGAGAGTGGACAGTCTTGTCTAGTCCCTGATTTTAGTGGAATTGCTTCCAGCTTCTCACCATTTACTTTGATGTTGGCTACTGGTTTGATGTAGATTGCTTTTATCATGTTTAGGTATGGGCCTTGAATTCCTGATCTTTCCAAGACTTTTATCATGAATGGGTGTTGGATTTTGTCAAATGCTTTTTCTGCATCTAACGAGATGATCATGTGGTTTTTGTCTTTGAGTTTGTTTATATACTGGATTACATTGATGGATTCCGTATATTGAACCATCCCTGCATCACTGGGATGAAACCTACTTGGTCAGGATGGATGATTGTTTTGATGTGTTCTTGGATTCAGTTAGCAAGAACTTTATTGAGGATTTTTGCATCGATATTCATATGGGAAATTGGTCTGAAGTTCTCTATCTTTGTTGGGTCTTTTTGTGGTTTAGGTATCAGAGTAATTGTGGCTTCATAGAATTAGTTGGGTAGCGTACCTTCTACTTCTATTTTGTGGAATAGTTTGTGCAGAACTGGGATTAGATCTTTTTTGAAGGTCTGATAGAACTCTGCATTAAACCCATCTGGTCCTGGGCTTTTTTTGTTTGGGAGACTATTAATGACTGCTTCTATTTCTTTAGGGGATATAGGACTGTTTAGATTATTAACCTGATCTTGATTTAACTTTGGTACCTGGTATTTGTCTAGAAACTTGTCCATTTTATCCAGGTTTTCCAGTTTTGTTGAGTATAGCCTTTTGTAGAAGGATCTGATGGTGTTATGGATTTCTTCAGGATCTGTTGTTATGTTTCCCTTTTCATTTCTGATTTTGTTAATTAGGATGCTTTCCCTGTGTCCTCTAGTGAGTCTGGCTAAGGGTTTATCTATCTTGTTGATTTTCTCAAAGAACCAGTTCCTCGATTGGTTGATTCTTTGAATAGTTCTTCTTGTTTCCACTTGGTTGATTTCACCCCTGAATTTGATTATTTCCTGCCTTCTACTCCTCTTGGGTGAATTTTCTTCCTTTTGTTCTAGAGCTTTTAGGTGTGTTGTCAGGCTGCTAATGTGTGCTCTAGTTTCTCTAGTTTCTTTTTGGAGGCACTCAGAGCTATGAGTTTTCCTCTTAGAAATGCTTTCATTGTGTCCCATAAGTTTGGGTATGTTGTGGCTTCATTTTCATTAAACTCCAAAAAGTCCTTAATTTCTTTCTTTATTCTTTCCTTGACCGAGGTATCATTGGCTGGTCCTCATTTCAAACCTGCTGTTGTCCTCTGATCCCCAAGTCTGAGAAATCAGAGAAGACATGAGACAATAGATACACTATTCTAAAAAATATTCTAAATGGAATTCACATTTTTTCTTTAAAAGAATGTCTTTGGGTATTTGAACTACAAATTACATAAATTTAAAATAGGAATAGCTTATATGGAAGCTCTTCTTTCCTAACTAGTACCAGAAAAGTCAGGAGAGACAGTACAGAGGCAAAAACATGTTTGTGATTCATGTATTCAATCTCTATGTGTGCAGATTCATATATTTAATCTCTGAATCCAAGGGATGAAAATATGCTTTAACAGGAAAGGAGGTAGACTAATATTTGTCTCCTCCAAGTTTATATGGTGTTGCTTTAGATAACTTGGTAATTGTATTCAATTTATGTTCACTGGATTTGCAATGTAACATCTTCATATACTTCATGTTTTACTACCTGCCTGTTACCACTGCTTACTACTTAAAGGGCCAAATCTTGAATACCAGGTGTGGTATCTCAATGGAGAATGGTCAGATTAAAATGGTTTGAGATGTGGTCATTTCGCATCAACAAATACTGTTTCAGATACTAGATACAAATTTGAATTCCATGTGTTTCTTTTATTAGTTTACTTGGTGTCAGGGTCTTAGATTTTTTTTTTTTTGTTTTAACGGATGATTTGTACTTTAGGATTTCCTCTATCACTTTCACTTAAGTTTCATCTGCTTTACAGAGATTGTAAATTGATCTCTAATATCCTATTGTTTTGCAACAATAACAGGCAACCTCAATATGCCTTATAACAGAACTACAAACCCATGTGTGTTAGCTACTTAATGTATTAAGAATACATTCTGAAAATTGCAGTATTAGGCAATTTAACCATTGTATGAATACTGTAGGGTTTCATAAACCCATAACATAAACTAGGATGGCAAGCATAACTCTAGCCAATATAGACTCATGGAAGAACAATCTGTATGGGGTCCATCATTGCCTTCATCACTAGACACTCAGAGCTACATTTATGTAACTCATATTTTATGCTATCTGTGAGATAAAAATCGCTCCATTGATATTTTTCTCAGTATAATATCCACTTACTTTTATTCGCCACAGTATATCATATGATCAAGATTAAAATAATCGGTGATGGGCCTAAGCCACAGCAGCAGCGGTCGCCATCTTGGTCCGGGACCCGCCGAACTTAGGAAATTAGTCTGAACAGGTGAGAGGGTGCGCCAGAGAACCTGACAGCTTCTGGAACAGGCAGAAGCACAGAGGCGCTGAGGCAGCACCCTGTGTGGGCCGGGGACAGCCGGCCACCTTCCGGACCAGAGGACAGGTGCCCACCCGGCTGGGGAGGCGGCCTAAGCCACAGCAGCAGCGGTCGCCATCTTGGTCCGGGACCCGCCGAACTTAGGAAATTAGTCTGAACAGGTGAGAGGGTGCACCAGAGAACCTGACAGCTTCTGGAACAGGCGGAAGCACAGAGGCGCTGAGGCAGCACCCTTTGTGGGCCGGGGACAGCCGGCCACCATCCGGACCGGAGGACAGGTGCCCGCCCGGCTGGGGAGGCGGCCTAGGCCACAGCAGCAGCGGTCGCCATCTTGGTCCGAGACCCGCCGAACTTAGGAAATTAGTCTGAACAGGTGAGAGGGTGCGCCAGAGAACCTGACAGCCTCTGGAACAGGCAGAAGCACAGAGGGGCTGAGGCAGCACCCTGTGTGGGCCGGGGACAGCCAGCCACCTTCCGGACCGGAGGACAGGTGCCCGCCCGGCTGGGGAGGCGACCTAAGCCACAGCAGCAGCGGTCGCCATCTTGGTCCGGGACCCGCCGAACTTGGGAAATTGGTCTGAACAGGTGAGAGGGTGCGCCAGAGAACCTGACAGCTTCTGGAACAGGCGGAGGCACAGAGGCGCTGAGGCAGCACCCTTTGTGGGCCGGGGACAGCCGGCCACCGTCCGGACCGGAGGACAGGTGCCCGCCCGGCTGGGGAGGCGGCCTAAGCCACAGCAGCAGCGGTCGCCATCTTGGTCCCGGGACTCCAAGGAACTTAGGAATTTAGTCTGCTTAGGTGAGAGTCTGTACCACCTGGGAACTGCCAAAGCAACACAGTGTCTGAGAAAGGTCCTGTTTTGGGCCTTCTTCTTCGGCCAGGAGGAGGTCCAAATACAAGATATCTGCGCACCTTCCCTGTAAGAGAGCTTGCCAGCAGAGAGTGCTCTGAGCACTGAAACTCAGAGGAGAGAATCTGTCTCCCAGGTCTGCTGATAGACGGTAACAGAATCACCAGAAGAACAATCTCCAAACAGAGTCAACTATAACTACTAACTCCAGAGATTACCAGATGGCGAAAGGTAAACGGAGGAATCTTACTAACAGGAACCAAGACCACTCACCATCACCAGAACCCAGCACACCCACTTCGCCCAGTCCAGGGAACCCCAACACACCTGAGAACCTAGACCTAGATTTAAAAGCATATCTCATGATGATGGTAGAGGACATCAAGAAGGACTTTAATAAATCACTTAAAGAAATACAGGAGAACACTGCTAAAGAGTTACAAGTCCTTAAAGAAAAACAGGAAAACACAATCAAACAGGTAGAAGTCCTTACAGAAAAAGAGGAAAAAACATACAAACAGGTGATGGAAATGAACAAAACCATACTAGACCTAAAAAGGGAAGTAGACACAATAAAGAAAACTCAAAGCGAGGCAACACTAGAGATAGAAACCCTAGGAAAGAAATCTGGAACCATAGATTTGAGCATCAGCAACAGAATACAAGAGATGGAAGAGAGAATCTCAGGTGCAGAAGATTCCATAGAGAACATTGGCACAACAATCAAAGAAAATGGAAAATGCAAAAAGATCCTAACTCAAAATATCCAGGAAATCCAGGACACAATAAGAAGACCAAACGTACGGATAGGAGTGGATGAGAATGAAGATTTTCAACTCAAAGGTCCAGCAAACATCTTCAACAAAATTATTGAAGAAAACTTCCCAAATCTAAAGAATGAGATGCATATGAACATACAAGAAGCCTACAGAACTCCAAATAGACTGGACCAGAAAAGAAATTCCTCCCGACACATAATAATCAGAACATCAAATGCACTAAATAAAGATAGAATACTAAAAGCAGTAAGGGAAAAAGGTCAAGTAACATATAAAGGCAAGCCTATCAGAATTACACCAGATTTTTCACCAGAGACTATGAAAGCCAGAAGAGCCTGGACAGATGTTATACAGACACTAAGAGAACACAAACTACAGCCCAGGCTACTATACCCAGCCAAACTCTCAATTATCATAGAGGGAGAAACCAAAGTATTCCACGACAAAACCAAATTCACGCATTATCTCTCCACGAATCCAGCCCTTCAAAGGATAATAACAGAAAAAAACCAATACAAGAACGGGAACAACGCCCTAGAAAAAACAAGAAGGTAATCCCTCAACAAACCTAAAAGAAGACAGCCACAAGAACAGAATGCCACCTTTAACAACTAAAATAACAGGAAGCAACAATTACTTTTCCTTAATATCTCTTAACATCAATGGTCTCAACTCGCCAATAAAAAGACATAGACTAACAAACTGGCTACACAAACAAGACCCAACATTTTGCTGCTTACAGGAAACTCACCTCAGAGAAAAAGATAGACACTACCTCAGAATGAAAGGCTGGAAAACAATTTTCCAAGCAAATGGTATGAAGAAACAAGCAGGAGTAGCCATCCTAATATCTGATAAGATTGACTTCCAACCCAAAGTCATCAAAAAAGACAAGGAGGGACACTTCATTCTCATCAAAGGTAAAATCCTCCAAGAGGAACTCTCAATTCTGAATATCTATGCTCCAAATACAAGAGCAGCCACATTCACTAAAGAAACTTTAGTAAAGCTCAAAGCACACATTGCACCTCACACAATAATAGTGGGAGACTTCAACACACCACTTTCACCAATGGACAGATCATGGAAACAGAAACTAAACAGGGACACACTGAAACTAACAGAAGTGATGAAACAAATGGATCTGACAGATATCTACAGAACATTTTATCCTAAAACAAAAGGATATACCTTCTTCTCAGCACCTCATGGTACCTTCTCCAAAATTGACCACATAATAGGTCACAAATCAGGCCTCAACAGATTCAAAAATATTGAAATTGTCCCATGTATCCTATCAGATCACCATGCACTAAGGCTGATCTTCAATAACAAAATAAATAACAGAAAGCCAACATTCACATGGAAACTGAACAACACTCTTCTCAATGATACCTTGGTCAAGGAAGGAATAAAGAAAGAAATTAAAGACTTTTTAGAGTTTAATGACAATGAAGCCACAACGTACCCAAACCTTTGGGACACAATGAAAGCATTTCTAAGAGGGAAACTCATAGCTATGAGTGCCTTCAAGAAAAAACGGGAGAGAGCACATACTAGCAGCTTGACAACACATCTAAAAGCTCTAGAAAAAAAGGAAGCAAATTCACCCAAGAGGAGTAGACGGCAGGAAATAATCAAACTCAGGGGTGAAATCAACCAAGTGGAAACAAGAAGAACTATTCAAAGAATTAACCAAACGAGGAGTTGGTTCTTTGAGAAAATCAACAAGATAGATAAACCCTTAGCTAGACTCACTAAAGGGCACAGGGACAAAATCCTAATTAACAAAATCAGAAATGAAAAGGGAGACATAACAACAGATCCTGAAGAAATCCAAAACACAATCAGATCCTTCTACAAAAGGCTATACTCAACAAAACTGGAAAACCTGGACGAAATGGACAAATTTCTGGACAGATACCAGGTACCAAAGTTGAATCAGGATCAAGTTGACCTTCTAAACAGTCCCATATCCCCTAAAGAAATAGAAGCAGTTATTAATAGTCTCCCAGCCAAAAAAAGCCCAGGACCAGACGGGTTTAGTGCAGAGTTCTATCAGACCTTCAAAGAAGATCTAACTCCAGTTCTGCACAAACTTTTTCACAAGATAGAAGTAGAAGGTATTCTACCCAACTCATTTTATGAAGCCACTATTACTCTGATACCTAAACCACAGAAAGATCCAACAAAGATAGAGAACTTCAGACCAATTTCTCTTATGAACATCGATGCAAAAATTCTTAATAAAATTCTCGCTAACCGAATCCAAGAACACATTAAAGCAATCATCCATCCTGACCAAGTAGGTTTTATTCCAGGGATGCAGGGATGGTTTAATATACGAAAATCCATCAATGTAATCCATTATATAAACAAACTCAAAGACAAAAACCACATGATCATCTCGTTAGATGCAGAAAAAGCATTTGACAAGATCCAACACCCATTCATGATAAAAGTTCTGGAAAGATCAGGAATTCAAGGCCAATACCTAAACATGATAAAAGCAATCTACAGCAAACCAGTAGCCAACATCAAAGTAAATGGAGAGAAGCTGGAAGCAATCCCACTAAAATCAGGGACTAGACAAGGCTGCCCACTTTCTCCCTACCTTTTCAACATAGTACTTGAAGTATTAGCCAGAGCAATTCGACAACAAAAGGAGATCAAGGGGATACAAATTGGAAAAGAGGAAGTCAAAATATCACTTTTTGCAGATGATATGATAGTATATATAAGTGACCCTAAAAATTCCAACAGAGAACTCCTAAACCTGATAAACAGCTTCGGTGAAGTAGCTGGATATAAAATTAACTCAAACAAGTCAATGGCCTTTCTCTACACAAAGAATAAACAGGCTGAGAAAGAAATTAGGGAAACAACACCCTTCTCAATAGCCACAAATAATATAAAATATCTCAGCGTGACTCTAACGAAGGAAGTGAAAGATCTGTATGATAAAAACTTCAAGTCCCTGAAGAAAGAAATTAAAGAAGATCTCAGAAGATGGAAAGATCTCCCATGCTCATGGATTGGCAGGACCAACATTGTAAAAATGGCTATCTTGCCAAAAGCAATCTACAGATTCAATGCAATCCCCAATAAAATTCCAACTCAATTCTTCAACGAATTAGAAGGAGCAATTTGCAAATTCATCTGGAATAACAAAAAACCGAGGATAGCAAAAAGTCTTCTCAAGGATAAAAGAACCTCTGGTGGAATCACCATGCCTGACCTAAAGCTTTACTACAGAGCAATTGTGATAAAAACTGCATGGTACTGGTATAGAGACAGACAAGTGGACCAATGGAATAGAACTGAAGACCCAGAAATTAACCCACACACCTATGGTCACTTGATCTTCGACAAGGGAGCCAAAACCATCCAGTGGAAGAAAGACAGCATTTTCAACAATTGGTGCTGGCACAACTGGTTGTTATCATGTAGAAGAATGCGAATCGATCCATACTTATCTCCTTGTACTAAGGTCAAATCTAAGTGGATCAAGGAACTTCACATAAAACCAGAGACACTGAAACTTATAGAGGAGAAAGTGGGGAAAAGCCTTGAAGATATGGGCACAGGGGAAAAATTCCTGAACAGAACAGCAATGGCTTGTACTGTAAGATCGAGAATTGACAAATGGGACCTAATGAAACTCCAAAGTTTCTGCAAGGCAAAAGACACTGTCTATAAGACAAAAAGACCACCAACAGACTGGGAAAGGATCTTTACCTATCCTAAATCAGATAGGGGACTAATATCCAACATATATAAAGAACTCAAGAAGGTGGACCTCAGAAAATCAAATAACCCCCTTAAAAAATGGGGCTCAGAACTGAACAAAGAATTCTCACCTGAGGAATACCGAATGGCAGGGAAGCACCTGAAAAAATGTTCAACATCCTTAATCATCAGGGAAATGCAAATCAAAACAACCCTGAGATTCCACCTCACACCAGTGAGAATGGCTAAGATCAAAAATTCAGGTGACAGCAGATGCTGGCGAGGATGTGGAGAAAGAGGAACACTCCTCCATTGTTGGTGGGATTGCAGGCTTGTACAACCACTCTGGAAATCAGTCTGGCGGTTCCTCAGAAAATTGGACATAGTACTACCGGAGGATCCAGCAATACCTCTCCTGGGCATATATCCAGAAGATGCCCCAACTGGTAAGAAGGACACATGCTCCACTATGTTCATAGCAGCCTTATTTATAATAGCCAGAAACTGGAAAGAACCCAGATGCCCCTCAACAGAGGAATGGATACAGAAAATGTGGTACATCTACACAATGGAGTACTACTCAGCTATTAAAAAGAATGAATTTATGAAATTCCTAGCCAAATGGATGGACCTGGAGAGCATCATCCTGAGTGAGGTAACACAATCACAAAGGAACTCACACAATATGTACTCACTGATAAGTGGATACTAGCCCAAAACCTAGGATACCCACGATATAAGATACAATTTCCTAAACACATGAAACTCAAGAAAAATGAAGACTGAAGTGTGGACACTATGCCCCTCCTTAGAAGTGGGAACAAAACACCCATGGAAGGAGTTACAGAAACAAAGTATGGAGCTGAGATGAAAGGATGGACCATGTAGAGACTGCCATATCCAGGGATCCACCCCATAATCAGCTTCCAAATGCTGACACCATTGCATACACTAGCAAGATTTTACTGAAAGGACCCAGATGTAGCTGTCTCTTGTGAGACTATGCCGGGGCCTAGCAAACACAGAAGTGGATGCTCACAGTCAGCTAATGGATGGATCACAGGGCTCCCAATGGAGGAGCTAGAGAAAGTACCCAAGGAGCTAAAGGGATCTTCAACCCTATAGGTGGAACAACATTATGATCTAACCAGTACCCCTGAGCTCTTGACTCTAGCTGCATATGTATCAAAAGATGGCCTAGTCGGCCATCACTGGAAAGAGAGGCCCATTGGACACGCAGACTTTGTGTGCCCCGGTACAGGGGAATGCCAGGGCCAAAGGGGGGGAGTGGGTGGGTAGGGGAGTGGGGGTGGGTGGGTAAGGGGGACTTTTGGTATAGCATTGGAAATGTAAATGAGCTAAATACCTAATAAAAAATGGAAAAAAAAATAAAAATAAAAAAAAAAAATAAAATAATCGGTGATAAGAAATTCAAGAAAATGTGCTTTGGTCTACTAAAAATCTGGTATAGGTCACATGCAAATGAAGATGAAAATAAGCATGAAGAATGGTGGCAATGGTCCAATACAGTCATAAACCTTCTCAAGGTTTGTCTCCCCTTCATTTTTCCACTTGACTTATAATTATTTTTCTATTAAATAAGAAGAAATTAAGACAATAGCTAGATTTTTTCTTTTGTTGTGAATAGAAGTTTTCATACAATATATTCTAATTACAATTTCCTCTCCTTACCTTTTCCCAGATCCTCCCCACATTGCCTTCAAATCCTAACCCACATCCTTTCTCTCTCATCTTAGAAAACAAACAGGTTTCTTTAAAAAGTATTAAAATATAACAAAATGAAAATAAAACAAAAAAAACTGGAATGGGACCAGGAAAATAAAAAAGAGAAAGAGTCAAAGAAAAAAACATGAGAGACACACAAATTCAGAGACACACATATTCCCACTTACAGAAGTCCCATTGAAACACAAAACCAGAAGCCACAATTATATGCAAAAATACGTAAGGAAACAAAATGACAAAGCATTATGACAGAATGTAAAGAACCTTCAAAAATTCCACGTAGTTCATTTATATTGGTCATCTACTGCTGGGCATAGTATGGGTTCTTAAGAATGTTTTTTTTATTATTATTTTTATATATTTTTTATTAGGTATTTTCCTCATCTACATTTCCAATGCTATCCCAAAAGTCCCCCATGACCCCACTCCCCTACCCACCCACTCCCCCTTTTTGGCCCTGGCGTTCCCCTGTACTGGGGCATATAAAGTTTGCAAGTACAATGGGCCTCTCTTTCCAGTGATGGCCGACTAGGCCATCTTTTGATACATATGCAGCTAAAGACAAGAGCTCCCGGGTACTGGTTAGTTCATAATGTTGTTCCACCTCATCAGGGAAATGCAAATCAAAGAAACCCTGAGATTCCACCTCACACCAGTCAGAATGGCTAGGATCAAAAATTCAGGTGACAGCAGATGCTGGCGAGGATGTGGAGAAAGAGGAACACTCCTCCATTGTTGGTGGGATTGCAGGCTTGTACAACCACTCTGGAAATCAGTCTGGCGGTTCCTCAGAAAATTGGACATAGTACTACTGGAGGATCCCGCAATACCTCTCCTGGGCATATATCTAGAAGATGCCCCAACTGGTAAGAAGGAAACATGCTCCACTATGTTCATAGCAGCCTTGTTTATAATAGCCAGAAGCTGGAAAGAACCCAGATGCCCCTCAACAGAGGAATGGATACAGAAATACAGTAGTACTCCATTTACACAATTGAGTACTACTCGGCTATTAAAAAGAATGAATTTATGAAATTCCTAGGCAAATGGATGGACCTGGAGGGCATCATCCTGAGTGAGGTAACCCAATCACAAAGGAACTCACACAATATGTACTCACTAATATGTGGATATTAGCCCAGAAACTTAGGATACCCAAGATATAAGATACAACTTGCTAAACGCATGAAACTGAAGAACGAAGACCAAAGTGTGGACACTTTGCCCCTTCTTAGAATTGGGAACAAAACACCCATGGAAGGAGTTACAGAGACAAAGTTTGGAGCTGTGAAGAAAGGATGGACCATCTCGAGACTGCCATATCTGGGGATCCATCCCATAATCAGCTTCCAAACGCTTGCACCATTAAGAATGGTTTGTGTACCCTGTGAACCTCGATTGGAGGAAAACATTTTTCTCTTTGTGTGTGCTAACATATTGGAGATTGCTTCCAGGTGAGAAATGGGTGGCTTATGTCTAATTCTTCTTTCAGTGCTAGGGTGTCATCTAGTAAAGGCTCATGCAAACCTCATGAATGCTACAACAATCTCTGAGTTTATGTGTTCATCCATTCTGATGTGTCTGTAAGGCACTGATTCTTTGGCATCCCACCCATCTGCCTGTTACAATCTTTGCACGTTTTCTTTTGCAAGGTTCCCTGAACCCTAAGAGGAGGGATTTGATGGAAATATGTGTCTGCCATAATTAAGATGGGCTTAAAATGCTAGTCTTTTTAGTTCACTTGCCTCTTGCTAGGTTGGTATTTGCTTCTCACCAAAACTCTGTATCATTTTAATAAGCAACTTATAAAGCATATCATCCAGTAATCTTTCATAGAGTCTACATTTCTGTATTTTTTATTTTTTGTATCTAAGATAATATGTGTTGTAATTTTTATTGTAAGAATAATTTAGTGTGAGTGTGAATGTGTTTGTGTGTGAATGTGTGTGTGTGTGTGTGTGTCCTTGGGATTGTTGTCTTCTTCCTATGTAGAACAGATGTTTTCATTTGTTTAATTAAATATTTATTACTTTCACTGAAATAAAATAGTTAAAGAAATTGGTCATAATTCTGAGGAGAAGATTCTGATAACTTGTTGAATATTCCTAAATATCTCAGAATTTTCAGCAGATAGCAATTGACAACTATTCTACATTTTTTAGTAAGGAATAAAACAAGTAGTAGTTTAATGAAGTTAAAGTAAAAATATTGAATGCTTTGCTATCCAAAACTTTACCAAATAGAACACTCCGGAAACCAATATTTGTTTTATTGGATATTTTCTTTAGTTACCTGTTGATCTTTTGTAAGGTTGAGGGTTCATGGACTTTCCCACCTGCACTTTGGGATGCCTTTTGCTGTTGTCCTTGTTCATCTCACATTTAAGCAGTCACACTGGTGAAACCTTGTGTGGATAGCTTCTGCCATTACAAAACAATTCCATTTCCTAAAGCTCAGGGTACATTAGGAAGAGGGGTGGAAAGATTATAAATGAAAGGGAATTAGCATTTTCCTATAAGACTTATTCCTAGTAATGTCAGAAGGCATTGATACTTTTAGACATAGAGTTGTAACATCATATAAGTCAATCATTAAATATAAATGCTCTTATTTTGGAATTTTAAATATATACTTGGTACATGACAGTAGCCGGCCTGACAGGCTTGGAGTGCAAGCAGTAATACTACTTAAGATGCAATGGACTTAAAGGAGGTAATGCAGAAAGCAGGAAGACTCCCATCTCACACTAAAAGCACTTGAATTATCTTCTCAGTTGAAAATGAGTAGTAGTAGTATCTTCATTGCCCAGTGTTTAAAACATTATCTTGACTGTAGTGAAGGAAAAGGTATGGGTAGGAAACAGTAGTAAAGCTGATACGAGATGAATGATCAGTGTCTCAGAAGAAGGTAAGTTAGAAAAGAGAGAAAAGCATGGGCCTCAGGTAAATGTAGGAGATGAAGCTGATGAGATTCAGGTTTCCAGTAGCAATTCAATATGAGCTACAGGTAAGTATAAAGTTAAGGGGTCAGAAACTGGCTAAGTTAACGTTAATAGGAAGTGTAAGTGAATCTAGTGTACCCCAAGCTACTTTTATTTCAATATAAAAGTCAATATTGAAAATACTAATAAATTACTTTATAAATTTCCAAATTCTTAATGTTATTTTTACTTCCAACATTTTGAGAAATCACATTTCTAGAACTCATTGATGAAATATAGCTCATGGCTAGATATTCAGAGAAGCTGTGGGTGCATCTCCAACCCAGCTCTACTGTTTGGCTTGGCAGCACTTATAAACTTCAATCCCAACAGCACATTGCATCATTGCAGTGGCTAAACAAAATGTACATGAAACCAAATGATATTCAATGATTATTTTGCATGAAGACTTGATAGTGGTCTACTTAGGAATTGCCTTATGATGTTAAAGTGGAAAAAAATTAATTCAAAGAAATGATGAAAATTTTAAAGTCATTTTTATAGAGATAGGAATTTTCAGAGTCCTTTGCTTACTAGAGAGAGTCCACTACTCAAAATCATTCACATACAGCAGCCATGTAGTGTTATAGGTCCTAAAGTCATGTTTTACTTACACAGAAAAAGAGTTTTTCAGAACAAAATGGTACACTGTGGGAGCCAAATAAGTTGTAATTTAGCATCATTTTTCACATTCTGTTAGTTTTCATAACCACTGTGTGACCTCTTTTGTTAGAGGTCACAAAGATTGCTCTGGCTGTGTTTGATCATACCTGCCAGGCTGATGAATTAAAAGACTCAACACATCAAACCAATTTTCAGATGCTTTTTGCTTTTTAACTCTATGGGAAATTTCCCACAGTCACATCAGAGGAGAATTTAGCTTCGGGGAACTGAGTAATCAATCATAACATTCTTTAGGCAGCTGCTCTTAACTAACAGAGAATAAAGAACCAGCCTTCATAGTGGAGCTGCATAGGGAACTGTGAGCAGCGTACTGGGGAGCTAGCAGCTTTTACTGACTTGCCACATTGCAGTTAGTGTTTTCAAGATGCAATTGTAATTAACCTCCCATCAGTTTAACATAATGTGATGACTATGCTTTTGGATAAGAATCATGGAGATGTCCTATGAGGTGCTGCACAGCAGACACACTTCTCTGTATATATTTTGGCACCTATGTGTGTGTATTTTTCCTGTCCCCTTGACATATATATATATATAACATATCCCTTGCTTTTAGCACTTCCACCAAACTGGTATTCTGTGTTTTATTGGGATACAGTATTCTCTTTATCTGAATCTTTTCACAGATGATCTCATATGACATTACCATATCAATCTGTAGTCTTTGTCATTTGCATGTGACTTTCAGAAGACATACAAATAGTCACTGTGCATCCTTTACCAGTTTCCCAATTGTAAGAGAAATTTTTATCAGCACATTGATCTGTGGTATTATGTTTCATAAGCCACACTCATTCCCCTACTCCATTCTTGCCCCCTGTTAACCCATGACAGTCAGTAGCCCATTTTCTGTTTCTATAACTTGTCATTATAATGATGTTATGTGAATGGAATCAAGAAACACATAATCCTTAGAAATTGATTTTTCCACACGCGGTCTATGCATTTTCAAGTCATCTAGGCTTCTGTGTATATCAGTTGAATACTTCTAATTGCAGAGATATATTAGTTTATCCATTTGCTCACTGAAGAGCATCTGGATCTTACCAGTTTTGGATCATTATGAATAAAGCTGTCATAAACATCCATGTACATGCTTTTACATGAATATAAATCTTCATGTCTCTGGGATAAATGCCCAGAAATGTGACTGCAGAGATAGAATGGCAATTGCATGTGAAGATTAAAAAGCAACAAAACAAAACAAAACAAAAACAAACAAGAAAAAAGACAAGCACCAAACTTTTCCCAAGTGACTGCACCATCAGCAATGTGCACCCTCCAGTTTCCCTGCATCCTCCCCAGCCTTTGTCTGGCTACTAGGTTTACTTTAGTATTCTCAAAGATGTGTAATAATACCTCACTGCCATTTTAATTTCTATTTTGTTTTCTGATTATCTTTAATCATTTTTTATAGTCCAGTTGCTATTTCCCCCTGAACAATTCCTCATCACATTCCTCCCCCGGCCCCCACCACCATCTCCAAGAAGATGTCCACCCACAACCTCACCAGGCCTCTCCATTCCCTGGGGCCTCAAGTCTCTCAAGGGTTAGATGTTTCTTCTCTCACTGAGGCCTGACCAGGCAGTCCTCTGTTCTAAATGTGTCAGGGGCCTCATCAGCTGGTGTGTGTTGCCTGGTTGGTGGCTTGGTGTCTGAGAGATTTGGGGGTCCAGGTTAGTTGAACCTGTTAGTCTTCCTATGGGGTCTCCCTCTTCCTCAACTTCTTTCAGCCTTCCCCTAATTCAACTACAAGGGTCCCCGAATCCAATCCATTTGTTGGGTATAAATATCTTCATTTGTCTCAGTCAGCTGCATGTTGGGTCTCTCAGAGGGCAGCCATGCTAGACTCCTGTCTGTAAGCACACCGTAACATCAGTAATAGTGTAGGCTATCACTACACTACAATACTACTAGTAATAGGAGGCTTTGGAGCCTCCCTTTGAGATGGATCTCAATTTGGTCTGATCACTGGACCACCTTTCCCTCAGTCTCTTAACATATAATGGTGATGGATATCATTTGATCCTATTGGATTAGAAATATATCCCCTATTAGTCATCCTTTTGGCACCATTTCCTGGTGGGTGGTACAATTTTGGAAGGTGTGAAACTTTGAAGAGCTGGGACTGGCTAGTTGAAGCCAGCCACGGGGGATGTGTCTTTGAAGGTCAGAGCCAGGACTCAGCTCCTGGTCACAACAACCCCGCTCTGGCAGTAAAAGCAAAGTCATAAAGCTTGGTTCAGGTCATTTACTGTTGAGATGAAAAGAGTAGGATTATGTTTCCTGTCAACTCCTCATATGCTTCTGCCTGCATCCCAGTTTCAACAGAACAGGGGGCAGGGGTATCATTCCGATGGTGAGACATGAAACAAGAATTTTCAGGTGTCAAGATCACACTTTTCCTTACAACTTTTCACCAATGATAACAGGCGTCTGCATCAGTTGCATCAATCTCTTCTGAGGGCAAGGCTCCTGATGACCTCATCTGCTGAAAGTTCCAACTCCTCGGCAGCATTGTAGCTTCTAAGCATAAAAACTTTGGATGAAAATATTTCTTCTATAGCCAAACCACAGCAGATGTTTTAAGGCAGAGACGCATTGTGTTAACGTTGCCAGACATTTATATAAAACTCCCCAGAGTAGTTGGTTGTTATTATTGTCATTAGGCAAACGTGACGTGCAGTCTGGGAGATAACCTTTCTGAAGGCCAGTGTGGGTTTCACAAAGCCCATTTGCTTTTATCATCTTCTGCCACATGGACAATCATGCTATGGCTTTCTTTTATGCTCCTCTTCTCTCATAGTATCCTCTCAGTCTGGATTATTCAATTATTTGTGCCTATTGAAATATTTCCCACTTTCTATAACCTATTATAAAAGCCACCTCCAAGAAGCTCTTTTGGGTCTCTCAATAAATGGGATTTCTATTTTTGTGATTTTCTATGGGCCACGATTATCATATTCATTATGATTTTCTTTAGGCTCACCCAGGACACAGTATGGTGTCAAGGATGAGGCTTAGTCATGCTCACCTTTCATCTCTCCTGGTACTGCTCATATGCTGCTCACAGCAGGACACATTGACTCTTATATTCGACATCATGTCAATACATGGGTTGCAACCCTGTTTCCTTAGATTCACTTTTAAATTTGATGTGGAATGTACATTGGTAGTTATAAAATTAAAAAGTATAGACAAAAGAACATGAAAATTTGTTCCAGTCAATCATTTACTCAGACCTTATGGTGCACAATAAAGAGAATGGTTGATTAAAAGCAGGCAATAGAGGATAGATGTAGAAGTTTAGATGGAACCTTAGGAAACACTTGACATATGGTGTAAAGTATTTAGGTGTACATAAAAATTTTCTTCAAGAAACTTAATGAGGTCGTGGTAACACAGGTATAGGTCAAATTACTGTTAAACATTTTCTATTACCAGAGACACATAATTCTCGAGCGCGCCCCCAACTGGCCAGGAAGAACGACGCTGCTACAGGATCCTTCTGCACACATTTATTCAGTCCTGTTTCTTCTTTCTCCATATATCTCCCCTGTTTATATCTCCCCTGTTTATATATCTCCCTTGTTTTTATATCTCCCTGGTTTATATCTCCCCTGTTTATATCTCCCTTGTTTATATATCTCCCTTGTTTTTATATCTCCCCCAAACCCTGGGCCTCTCACTCCTTTTATACTCTCTCTCATCCACGCACTGCAGGCCACGCCCCCTCGCCAGTCACGAGGCTTCAGCTAATCAGGGCAGCAGGGGCAAATCTCCACCAAATTGGATTCACCTGTATCCTGGTACACCTGCGCAGCACTCAAGATGTTTGTGTCTTATATGAGGAAGTCAGGTGCAAGTCATATGACTTAGCTGCAGTCTCTGGCGCCTTTGGGACTGCCGCCACACCCGCTCCCCACAATTCCCCCTTTTTTCTTTTTTGGCAGAGAGAATGTCTGTAGATAGCCCCTCGCAACCATGCCCCTTACCTGTCTTTGGGAGACAAACAGCATTGGTTTGATCCCTGTCTTAGGTTGGTGACATGCCCAGGGAGTCTTATCACTGACTACCTCTCAATCATGCCAAGCCACTCCTGGGGAGATTGTGTTTTGCTTGTGGCAGGTGCATCAAAAGGCCAGGATGTTGATTAATCTATGGCCAGATCTTAATTGCTGCAAGCAAGCCTCATGGGTGAAGGTAGAGGTCTGATCCCCAGTGTGCAAGCATAGGGGCCCTACACAAAACCATCCCTTAGGCTCATCACCCAGAGAGGTCTTGGCCAGCTCCCGTGTCGTTTTTCCTAGGGGAAGGGAACTAGGACACTGAACCTTCATGCAATCAGACGTGCCTTCCACAGGATGCCAACAGCAAGCTATCCTCTGTGCAGTGCTTAGCCTCGCACCCCACGGCATAACGCAGCATAATTTCTTTTAGAGCGGCAAACCGAATCTGAGGAGATTGTCCCGCCTCCACTGCAGCAAAAGCCTACGCTACCATGGCAAAAGTGCGGGCCTGCACACGCTGCACCTAACACATGTGCCAAACACACAACGCACACGCACTATAACAAGCATACATCCCAGGGCTCTCATCCCCGCTCATCTTCTCTGAAGCAAGGGATAGATAGCCAGCGGGGCTATCTCTTTAAGGGGAATTCAAGGATCAAAAAGCGTGGAAAAATTTGAATGTCATGTCGAGCTGGTATCGGCTTCTGGAATACCGAAAGGATCTCTCATCTCGGCTCCATCCTTTGTGCTTGTGGGATCATCCACCATATCCACAGGGGCAACTGGATCAGGAGCCTCATTCTTGCAGTGTCTCACCAATCTCTCCGGCACCCAAAGAGGTTCCATCTGGTCCTGTGGAAACACACAAACAGACCCTCTCGCCCACATCAACACCTGATCCGGTCGATCCCCAGTGGAGATGGACACAATACCTCGTGGTGATGAGACCATAACCTCAATCACCTGTGTGTCCATCTGGGGAGTCAATATGAGAGTCAAGTTTTCACTAGCTTCCCCTCTGTTGGGCAATAATTTCCGTGCCCTTATGGCAATCTGATTCACCTGCTTAAACACCTGCACTGGATATCCTGTCTGTTGTTGTGCAAATCGACCTTGATCAAGCAGCATATCTCTATCCCATGCAAATTCAGCTTGATCAGTGAAAATAGGACATCCCAGCAAGGAGAATCTATCCTCTTTCCAGACCTCCGGACAGAAGGTCTGCCCATAGATGGCTGCTGAGGAGGCATAGGGAGGGGGAGCAGAAGCTAATTCACCTCCTCCTCCGCCTCGACTCTGTTGTCCTGTCCTTTCTGTCCACCTGATAACACTGTGTCTCCTTTCTTTTTCCTTTTTCTTTTTAAGCCCTTTTCCTCTTCTGACATACTTTCTTGTTGCTCTGTAAGGATTTTCTGACCTGTCTTGACTGCCTCTACACACAGTTTCAAACAGTAACAGAGTCCATATATCAGAACAAACAAGACCAAAACTATCAGACCTACCCACAAAGGGTCAATGGGAGAAAAAAGCATAACTACACAGCGAGGATCTCTTGATCACTACACTGAGGTTATCATACTTCCTTAATCTATCCTGAAACCGTGAACCTTAACTTGTCCCAAAGCCATGAACCTTTAGTTACCTTGTACCTGCTTCCTGGCAACGTTATATTCGCCTCTATTTTATCGGAGGTCCTTCCCAAACTCCTGGGTTACTTTGTGCCTACTTCCTGGCAACTTTATGCTCACCTCTATTTTATCCGAGGTCCTTCCCAAACTCCTGGGTTACTTTGTGCCTACTTCCTGGCAACTTTATGCTCACCTCTATTTTATCCGAGGTCCTTCCCAAACTCCTGGGGTCGCAAGTTTCACTCACCGTGAACTTACCCTGCGGGCAACCACTGACTGCTGAAAGTTCTGAACTCGGCCGGGGAGTCGGTTCCCCGTACGGGCCACCAATTGTCGCGCCCACTCTCAACCAGCAAGAACGACGCGACCACCAGTCCTTCTAACAGCAGTTTATTCAGTCCCAGGTCTTCTTGTCCCAGGTCTTCTCGTCCCGTCCCGGGTTTCAGCACCAACTCTCGAGCGCGCCCCCAACTGGCCAGGAAGAACGACGCTGCTACAGGATCCTTCTGCACACATTTATTCAGTCCTGTTTCTTCTTTCTCCATATATCTCCCCTGTTTATATCTCCCCTGTTTATATATCTCCCTTGTTTTTATATCTCCCTGGTTTATATCTCCCCTGTTTATATCTCCCTTGTTTATATATCTCCCTTGTTTTTATATCTCCCCCAAACCCTGGGCCTCTCACTCCTTTTATACTCTCTCTCATCCACGCACTGCAGGCCACGCCACCTCACCAGGCACGCAGCTTCAGCTAATCAGGGCAGCAGGGGCAAATCTCCACCAAATTGGATTCACCTGTATCCTGGTACACCTGCGCAGCACTCAAGATGTTTGTGTCTTATATGAGGAAGTCAGGTGCAAGTCATATGACTTAGCTGCAGTCTCTGGCGCCTTTGGGACTGCCGCCACACCCGCTCCCCACACATAATGCTTGGAATCAAATACAAATTCAGGTGAATTTCTGTGAAATGAAGGTGTGAAGTTCTAGGTATTCAGGAAGGTAAAGATCAATGCTTAGGCAAACCAGCTGTGAATGGTAGAAGCATGCTAGAGGAAACTGAGACTTGTATTGAGATTATAGCCTTAGTATGAAGAGGCTGCCCTGGGGTGAGGCATGGAGGAGCATGGTGAGAGCAGAGAAGCAACCCTTTTACAGACTGATGCTGTTATGCTGGCCCAAATGCTTACAATTGTCTCCATCTGTAATCATTTCAGCTACAGAAGCAGCAGGAGCCCTACAGAAATCCAGGTTTATATTTTCTACATCCCAGGAGGCTTATTTAACTGATCGTAGATAATGGAATTATCTTTTTAGCTCATGCTCCCAAGTGCCTTAAATCAAGACAGGCACTTCATTAGTTGTCTCTCTTATAAAGAAAACATTCTGATGTTCCACAGTAATTCATCCTTAAATAATACTGACACTGTTTTCTGGGTATAACACTAAGTTGGTTCAAAAAGTAGTGATACAAATAAACAGAAAATTATTTTTGAGATTAGGAATGGGTAACAATTCAGGTTCCAATGAATTGTTTCAGATACACACACACACACACACACACACACACACACACAGAGAGAGAGAGAGAGAGAGAGAGAGAGAGAGAGAACTGTGTTCATAAATAACCCTGGATTGGAGTTATGTGTATGTGTGATGTGCACAGCTTGGAAAGTGTTTTTTATATATTTTATTAGGTATTTTCCTCATTTACATTTCCAATGCTATCCCAAAAGTCCCCCATACCCTTCCCCCCACTCCCCTACCCACCCACTCCCACTTTTTGGCCCTGGCATTCCCCTGTACTGGGGCATATAAAGTTTGCAAGTCCAATGGGCCTCTCTTTTCAGTGATGGCTGACTAGGCCATCTTTTGATACATATGCAGCTAGAGTCAAGAGGAATACAGGGATTGCCACAGACAATTTTTATGTTTTAAGAATGTTGTGAGCAGGGAGACGGGGGAAGGAATAGGGGGTTTTCAGAGGGGAAACCAGGAAAGGGAACAACATTTGGAATGTAAATAAAGAAAATATTGAATAATTAAAAGAAAAGAATGTTGTGTTCTCTTATTGAGAATGAAACGTATGAGTGTAGAAAGAGAAACAGAGAGTTGTGATGAGACTCTGAAGCCACTGAGCTAATCATAGATACTTGTTTATATAAGAATGATAGCATGGGAAAGGAGAAAAGTACGTGGATTGGGGAGTTGATCTGATATAGAGATGATAACACTCTATGATGAGGACTCATTATAGATGAATGGGAAAGTTATTCATGACCAGGTTCTAGAATCTAGCAACTAACAGTTAAGTCACATAATGGAAAGGGCAGGTTTAGAGTAGGTAATAAAGATTGTCATGTAGAGTGTTGACTACCTGTGCTAGTTAATTGTTTTGTTATTGTTTCCTTGACATTGTTATTGTGGTCAACTGACTGGGAAAGGGAGCCTCAGTTGAAAGAGTTGCCTCCAATAGATTGCCCTGAAGGTATGTCTATGGCTTATTTTCTTAACTAATGATTGCTGTAGGAGGTCCAAGACCATTGAGGTTGTCTTTGCTCCTGTGCATGTGGTTTTGTACTGTGTAAGAAAGTAAACTGAGCAAGCCATAAGGATCAGTCTAGGTTCCTGCTTTAACTTCCATTCGTGGTGGGCTACCATTTAATCTTAGATAAACTCTTTCCTCTTCAAGTTACTTTAGATCACAGTGTTTTTTGCATAAATAGAAAGCAAACTAAAAACTAAGGAACACCCAGTGAATATAGAAAATTAGTCATTGAACATATGAGTTTAGAGTCACTAAACATTCTGGAAATGTGATTTAATTGAGGTATCATCCCACACTCATTAAAATGGCTTTTCTCAAAAGGATGACAAAAGTGGTAACAGGGACCATGCATGTATCATTGGTAAGGGCATGAACTGTTCAACCATTGCAAAAGAAAATGATATAATGATCTCTCAACATTTTAGACTGGAAGTAAGAATGGAAATTGGTGGGGGGCAGTTCTGGGACAAGCTGGAAACCCGGGATAGGAGAGGCTACAGGGAGTCTATGGGGGTGATCCTAGCTGAGATTCCTACTAGAGGGGGATATAGGGACTGAAGTGGCCACCTCCTATAGCCAGGCAAAACTTCCAGTAGAAGGAAGGGAATATTGATCTACCCAGAGAACCTTTGACCCAAATTTTGTCTGGCCTACAAGACATTCAGGGATAAGGATGGAGCAGAAACTGAGGGAATGGCCAAATTTTATACCCACCCCACATGAGACAGCCAACTCCTGACACTGTTTATGATTCTCTGCTATGCTTGCAGACAGGAACCTAGAGTAACTGTCTTAGAGAGGCTTAATCCAGAAGCTGATGGAAACAGATGCAGAAAATAATAGCCAAACATCAAACAGAGTTCGGAGAGTCTTGTGGGAGGATGGGAGATAGAATTGAGTGAGTTAGAGGGGGCAACGACACCATAAAATATCTACAAAGTCAACTAACCTGGGCCCATGGGAACTCACAAAGGTTGAATCATCAACCAAAGAGCATGCAGAGGCAGATGTGCAGTTTGGTCTTCATGTGGGTCCCCTAACATAGGAGTGTGTGTGTGTGTGTGTGGGGGGGTACTGTCTCTGATTCTATTGCCTGTCATTTGATCTCCTTCCCTTACCTGGATTGCCTGGTTGGGTCTCAGTAAAAAAGAGGTGCTTAGACCTGCTGGGACCAAATGTCCCAGAGTGAGGTAGTACCCAAGAAGGTCTTCCCTTTCTATGAAGAGAAGGGGAGGGGGTCATGGAGGAAAGGATTTGCATGTGGTATGGGGAGGGGAGGAGGGATGGAGAGATGGGGTGTGTGATTGAGATGTAATGTGAATAAAACAATATGACACAGTTATTGTTCATATTTTTAAAAGTATAATGAATGTATTACAGGAATGTCTGTATCCTCATGTCAATGGCAGCATTATCCATAATTGTCAAGATAGGTTATTAATGAGCACACCCACTATTTTATGACTAAATTATGAAAGACTAGTTTATACTACAAACAATGCAGCATTTTAGCCTTCAAAATGGGGTCAATTCCTGTTATTGTTATAGTGACAAGAATGCTAAGCCAGGTATTAAAAAACCAAATGCCACATGATCTCATGTGCATATGAAAGCTAATAAACACAAACTCACAGAAGCAGACAGTGTGATGCTATTTACCAGACAATGAAGAATAGGTCTTGAAATCCATTGCATACCAAAGTGACTTGTTAATGATACTGATCTGTGTGTAACAGTACTAAAGGAGTAATCTCAAAATGTATCACGATAAAAATGATATGTGAGGTGATAGTATATTAATGTCTTGATTTGATTTCTTTTAGATTGCATGCATATGATATATGCATGCAATCTGATATCACAATACTCTACAAACATAAATTTTTCCTGTCAATAAATATAATACATGTACTCCAGCACATCTTGAAGGTAGGTAGGACAAATTGTTGGTCAAAAGTTTTGTGGCTGGGTTGGTGTCCCAATATCTCCACTGGAACTCTTGACTAGTTACAGAAGATGGTTGGTTCAGGCTCCATATTGCCCATTAGGGCATGGGCAACAAATCACTGGTTCCACTTAAAATCCATGCCACTAGAGGGTGCCAGCTTATGACACTGCCAGGATAGACAGGAAGATTGGGCTGGATAGCCCAGAACACTAAAAGTTAACCAAATAGGATTGGGGAAAAAAGTCAATGAAATGATTCTGCTATGCTTGTAGACAGGAACCTTGGATAATGGATACCAAAGAGGCTTTATGCAGCAGGCAGCATGCAGCAACTACACAGACCCATAGTCAATCATTAGGCATAGCTCAGGAATCTTACTGAAAACTGGGAGGAAGGATTTTGAGAGCCACAGGGGTCAAGGAAACTATAAGTACACAGCCTACAGAAGCAACTAGCCTGGACTCCGGGGTTCACAGACACTGAAAGAACAATGAGGGGGCCTGCATGGGTATGACCTAGGTCCTCTTAATATGTTGTGATTGTATAGCTTAGTGTTCTTGTAGGACTGATATCTGTGGGAGCAGCAGCTGGCTCTGACTCTTTTGCCTGCTTTGGGAACCCTTTCCCTCCTACTGGGTTGCCTCATCCAGCCTTGATGTGAGCTATGTACCTAGTCTTGCTGTAACTTGTTATGCCATGTTTGGTTGAAATCCCCGGGAGGCCTGTTCTTTTCTGAAGAGAAGTGGATCTGAAAGAGAGGGAAGTATGTGTATGTGTGTGTGGGGGGGGGAGTGGGGGGGGTAGGGGTGCACGGGTTGATGGGTGGTGCGGAACTGGAAGGGGAAGACCAGAAAAAACTGTGGTCCAGACTAATATATGTGAGAAGAAAATAAATAAATAAATAAAAAATAATGCATGAAGTAAGTTTTCCTAAGAAGAAAATTCCAGCAAGTGACTGGAGGTCCCAACAACTTTTGAAGCAATTCCAAACATTTGCGAAATAAGTAGCATGCAGTCGCATCATAGTGAGTCCAGTGAACAGGAAAAGTACAGAATCTAAAATACAATACTTTAAACTCCTCTAATATTGAGAAGAAATTAAATTAAGAAAAACCAGGGAGCAAACACTCATCAGGCTTCTTCAGAGAAACTAATTCCATGTGTGATTCATGGAAAGATTGATTGTGGGGCTCCAGGGTTCTCTGAGCCATGCAAAGAATAGTACCTCACTTCTCAGAAATCAGTTCTACATAGTAAGCAGCTTTCACCTCTCAATTACACCAATAGTCCCCCTCAATCACTTTAACTCAGTGCTAACTACTCACGTGATCAAGCGATTCCATCCCATATGCCTCTGCTGATCGGTCCCCGGCAAGATGCCTCCACCCTCATTTGAAGTTTACTCACTTTGCTGAGAAATGTCTCAACATCTCCTGGAACGTATACTTCCTAGGCAAAACTGATATCAAGAGGGGGATTCATTTCAAATCTATACTTTTGTTTTCTTATCTATGTGCAAGCTTAGAGAATTATTTAGAAGACTTCTGTGTGACAACTGTACTTTGGGCTTTAGTGGCCCTTGAATAAGGAGATCCTTTGCGGCTGGAGCCACGTCTCTCTGGTTAAGACAGCTGCTGCTCTTTCAGGGGATCTGGGTTCAGTTCCCAACATGCACTTGGCACTTCACAATTATCTGTGACTCTAGTTCTACAGAGTCCAACACTTTTCTGATTTCCTCAGGTACCAGGTATGTGTGTTATATACATCCATAGATGCATTCAGAACATTTATGCACATGTAATAAAAATTAGCAAATCTTTTGAAAAGTGCATTTATGTAATAAAGAATCAGATACTAATAATCATTACTTACCTCAATTAAGGTTTCATTATCTATCTGACATTTTATTTGACATTCCATTCAATTACTTTATTGAATATATTACTGGGCAGGTCAATATTTCTTTTCTTTTTTCTTTTTTATTTTTATTGGATATTATCTTTATTTCTATTTTAAATGTTTTCCCCTTTCCAGATCTCCCCTTTGCAGCCCCCCTATCTCATCCTCCCCTCCCCTGCCTCTATGAGGGTGTCCCCCCCACTCTGTCTTCCTGCCATAGCATTCCCCTAAACTGGGACATTGAACACCCTCAGGCCCAAGGCCTGCTCCTCCCACTGATGTTCAACAAGGCCATCCTCTGCCACATATGAGACCAGAGCCATGGTTCTCTCTATGAGTATTCTTTGGTTGGTGGTCCAGTCTCCAGGAGCTCCAGGGGGTCTGGCCGGTTGACACTGTTGCTCCCCACACAGTGCTGCAAACCACCTTATCTCCTTCAGTCCCTTCTCCAACTCCTCCATCAGGACCCCAAACTCCTCTGTATTTCTTAGGCTCTAACAGAGTCTCTCAGTATGCAGTCATATCAGGCTTCCATCAGCAAGCACTTCCTGGCCTCTATAATAGCTTCTATGTTTGGTAGCTGTAGATGGGATGGATCCCCATGTGGGGCCGTCTTTGGACAGCCTTTAGTTCAGTCTCTGCTCAGTTTTCCAAACTGTGCCATCATGATGTTAGTATTTGATGTTGTAAGTATTTAGGAATCTAATAATGTTATCAACTACTCTCTAGGAGTATTACATTCTCTTCCTTCTTCTAAAATGTTTCCATTCTTCATTGAAGGAGATCCATTTGTTTTCCTTACTTTTCCTTTAGACTTAAGAGTCAGTGAACAGGTCGTTCTCTCTGGTAATTTCAATATATCTTTATAAGTAATATTAGAAGGTAGCCTACAGAGAATTAAAAGTGACCTTGTTTTTTTTTTCAAGTATTGTATTAGCTCTTAATCCAAATTAGGATACCTGTGAAAGAGACAGAGAGACATTATTAAGCAGTTAAAATATAGTTATTGCAAAGACAGTGCGAAAGAAATCAGAATATATTCTCTCTGTGCTTATAGCTTGCTTCTTCCACAGAAAAATAAATCCAAAATTATGGATTTTTTGAGTAAAAAGTGGTACAGTGCAAGTTTGTGTGTTGATTTCACAGTCTCTGTATACCACTGGGACATTTTGGTTTGCCATTGTCACTTCAGGACTGGCTACCAATATCCACAGATCATTGACTGACTATAGATGTAAACCACTGATCCTGACCAATCATTTGAACTACGCTGTAGATTTTCCCTTTTGCCCAAGCTTCCTGGCTTTGTTTACTTCCCTCTTCCTTAGCCTTGCTTCACTCTCTCAATCTTCTCGGTATTGCACCAGTATTTGATAGTCAGCATTTAATTTCCTTTCAATGTTGATTTGAACTATTCCTCGGGCTAATCTGTGCCCAATTACAAGAGCCAACAAACACAGCCTGCAATTGGTTATTCATATTTCTCACTATTCCTTCTTTAATCGCAGAAAGATAAAGTACATGAGAAGCATGACTTTATTTAGTCTTAGTGGCTTTGATTGCCATAATTTGGGATTAAAAATGTGACTGCTTTTAGAACATGACCAATGAGAATATAATGTTGTAAGCTAATTCGATTTTATCACTTCCAAGTTTTAGTAATTAACCATAAAACATAAGTAAATTGGTCATTTAACATGCAGTTATCAATTCTGCCCAGAGATTTGATAATGACTGGAAATTTTCAAATGCAACTTATTAAGATTTTTCCAGCATTATTTAAGAGTCTCTATAAACAAATCTGTCATTTATAATTTAAAAGAGGTGGTTGTCAGAGATGAGTGACATCCAAATTTATTTTAAGTCTTTCAGTTTGGGAGTTTTCATATCAAGAATTCATTATAACTACCCTTAGGATTTTTGTTGCTGTTTGTTTGCTTTGTGCCAATGGGAATAGGACATAATGTGGTGTGTATCATTGTTTTAATATATCTGAGAGCAACACTGCAAATTAAGATGACAGGTGGGAAGAGCCACTATTGACTTGGGGTAATTCAGAGAGGTTGCCAAGAGGCCATTAATTTTTGTTCCAGAAATTTGGGCACCAGCTTGAAAATAATAAATTAACTATGTTCAAGCAATGAAAAATACTTTGCATTATACAATGAGAAAAAACACAAGTGCTATACATTTACTTATAAAATATCTGGTCTAATTAGGGTTTAATAGTTTTTATTTTCTAATAGTTTATAAAGGAGGGTACCAGCCAGGCGTGGTGGCACATGCCTTTAATCCCAGTACTCAGGAGGCAGAGGCAGGTGGATTTCTGAGTTTGAGGCCAGCCTGGTCTATAAAGTGAATTCCAGGACAGCCAGGGCTATACAGAGAAACCCTGTCTCTAATATATATATATATGGGTACCACTACACTGAAACAGAAAGAAATTACAATTGAAAAACATTTGGGAATTTCAATATCTCTGAAGTTTGTACTATGCTATCCTCAACAAAATAGAATGTTTTGAAAAATCTGAAAACAGGAAATTAAGTGTGTGTGTGTGTGTGTGTGTGTGTGTGTGTGGTGTGAGTGTGTGTGTGTCTGTGTCTCTGTGTGTTTGCATGCATGTATGGGTTTAATGATTATTCTGTAGACTGAATTAATTGCTTGCTGTTTTAGTACCCCTGGAATGGATTAAAAATGTAGAGTATCAAGTGAGAAAAGACTCCATAGGACATATCAAGGACAACTGCATTATGCAAGGAGTGCTATCCAAGTTTTCGTCATTCTCTACCTTGCCTCTCTAGTTCAAGACTCTTATACAAGTTAATAGACTCAAATGCTCTTCAATTGTTCTTTCCCTATTGATTGTCTTTTTTTTTTTTTTTTTGCAAAAATCAAGTATTTCCTTTAAAAAGATCATCTTATGCCTTTTCTCCATTTAAAACATTCCAAGGCTGCTGAGTTAAAACCTTTACCTTACCATGCCAGAGAGTCTGTGGACAGATCTTGCCCAGATAGTCCATCTCTACTATGCGTTCTGGTTAATTTTCCTTTATCTTTCTTGGCCTTCTTTGTTCCTAGTGTTCTCCCACAGGACACTAGAATTTGCTTTCTCTCTTTGTGTGAATATCCATTCCTCAAGTGTTCACATTGCTCACTTCAGCTGCTCAAGATATCTTTTATGAAAGTTACCTCTGGCTTTTGAGTTTCATCTCTATCTTTAAATTACTCATCGCTGCATATAAAATTAGCCTGACTATATAGCATCTTTATACAACAACGTTGAAAAATGTTATTATGAGTCAGGAATCAAATTCACCTACATGGATTTCTCTGGCTCAGCATCTTAGTTCTTCATTGCTTGCTAGCCATAGACATCAGTTTCTAGCCTAAAAATAAATATCCCCTGTAGGCAAGCCCCTGATATGGCAACAACTTTCCTTATAGCTGGCTAGTAAGGATATGAGACAGAACATGAAGTCTAGATAAATCACTCTTGAAACTATCATTCTTTAACTTTTGCTGTCTTCTCTTTAGGAACAGGTTTCTGGATGGATTCTACATTCATATTATGGGACTTGGATCATTACAAAGAATATAACAGTTGTATTCCAAACAGAGATAACATTGCCTGTTGTGAAGGGTGGTTTTTTTCAATTCGATTGGACTTAGAAACATGTGAGTTTATCTGTGAGAGTATTTTCCAAAAATATTAACTAAAGAGGGAATTTTACCCTAAAGTGTGTGTTTTTTTTTAATGAGCTGTATCAAAGTATGTTTGATGCATTCTCCAGTGAAATTCTCAATGCTGAGTATGACTGTTCTAAACATTCAGAGTCTGCATAGAAAATATTTGCACTTCTAGCATTAAACACAGTGAGCACGATTACAGACTTTTACCACACAAAGGAAAATTAATCTCAAACCTTACAGTACAGTAAGATATGAAGTACTCTGGGAAAATAACATAACTTGAAAAAGTTTAGCTAATATATTAGTTAATATTAATTCGGAAAAGTGGTTTATAGAAGTCATTTTGAGAGAACAATGCTTTAATCACATAGAAATATCAAATAACAAATAACTCACATATTCTATAAACTGACAAAGGCCTAGCAAGTCTATTTTCAATGATGACTGTAAGAGTTTGTTCGTCCACAGTCAGATATCGATGGAGGAGGGACTTGACTTTTCACATCTGAACTGTTGGAAACAGGTAGATTCGAGGAAAGGGGAAATCAGTGCATTCACTATGTACTCACAACCCCATCATGCTTCAGTGAGTAGTTCCAACCCAAGGGTCCTATAGATGGTTAAACTAAATGGGTCATAAAACAAAAGTCATGTCTGAGAAAGGGACTGAGCGCTGTCATACAAGGTACTTGGAGGTTGAAAGAAATACAAGAGAGATAAATGATAGTGTATGGGAGAGGAATAATCAGAATATGTTACATGCATGTATGACATTGTTGAATCTGTCAATAAAAATGAGAAAAAATTATGGCCTAAAATATAAAAGATTACCATGAGAATAACTTATATATGAAGTTAAAACACTCCATATACAATCCAGCACGCTAGAAAGTATCTCACCACACAAAGGTCGGTGAACTTATGGCAGCCAACAGTGGGAAAAATATGTGATGCAGAAAGGGATTCACAATAAAAAACAGAATAATACCTTAGACACTGGAAACTGAAAAGCTAGGTGAAAACCCAAGACACTATTATGTAAAATGGTGGCCATGCAGAAAATTCCTACTCTGCATATCAGCTTGTGTAATTTTACCCATCAAGATCTCTGTAAGTTTAGGCAGAGTACCCATTCTTCATCCAATATGATGTTGAAGTCTTCCTCTTAAGTTCTTCAGACTCCTATCTTTCTTTCAGTTCCTGGCTCTGATATCTTTCTTTGTAGCTCTCCACCCACCTGTCAGCACATCACTGATTATTCCTCTACACCTTTCTCCTACTCAAACTTCACCACGAACATTGACTGCTTTCAGGTGATTTCCATGGAAACCAGTAGCATCAAGACTCTCCCCTCCCCTTACTCTTCATTCTCTCTCTTGTCTGAGGCCTCCCTAAATGGGGAAAAAGAGATTTATATAGATAGCAGTCTAAGCGATGAATGGAATTTAAGGCTTGAATAGTTGTTGGGTTATTTCTATCAGTGTCTATCTCTCATATTACATGTCTCTCTGTTCTTCACTTCCATATTCATACTCCATTCACCTCCAATTTTAGATCATTTTTCTCTCCCCACCCTATCCCTCAATGACATTAATTCTAATAGGCCTATATTTTCTTTCCAAGAAAACAACAAATAACCATCACCAGAATTTATCTTTATATGTTTGTTTGTTTATTTTATTTTATTTTTTTTTCTTTTCTTTTTTTTTTTCATTTTTTATTAGGTATTTAACTCATTTACATTTCCAATGCTATACCAAAAGTCCCCCATATCCACCCACCCCCACTCCCCTGCCCACCCACTCCCCCGTTTTGGCCCTGGTGTTCCCCTGTACTGGGGCATATAAAGTTTGCAAGTCCAATGGGCCTCTCTTTCCAGTGATGGCCGACTAGGCCATCTTTTGATATATATGCAGCTAGAGTCAAGAGCTCCGGGGTACTGGTTAGTTCATAATGTTGTTCCACCTATAGGGTTGCAGATCCCTTTAGCTCCTTGGCTACTTTCTCTAGCTCCTCCATTGGGAGCCCTATGATCCATCCATTAGCTAACTGTGAGCATCCACTTCTGTGTTTGCTAGGCCCCGGCATAGTCTCACAAGAGACAGCTACATCTGGGTCCTTTCAATAAAATCTTGCTAGTGTATGCAATGGTGTCAGCGTTTGGATGCTGATTATGGGGTGGATCCCTGGATATGGCAGTCTCTACATGGTCCATCCTTTCATCTCAGCTCCAAACTTTGGCTCTGTAACTCCTTCCATGGGTGTTTTGTTCCCAAATCTAAGGAGGGGCATAGTGTCCACACCTCAGTCTTCATTCTTCTTGAGTTTCATGTGTTTAACAAATTATATCTTATATCTTGGGTATCCTAGGTTTGGGGCTAATATCCACTTATCAGTGAATACATATTGTGTGAGTTTCTTTGTGAATGTGTTACCTCACTCAGGATGATGCCCTCCAGGTCCATCCATTTGGCTAGGAACTTCATAAATTCATTCTTTTTAATAGCTGAGTAGTACTCCATTGTGTAGATGTACCACATTTTCTGTATCCATTCCTCTGTTGAGGGGCATCTAGGTTCTTTCCAGCTTCTGGCTATTATAAATAAGGCTGCTATGAACATAGTGGAGCATGTGTCCTTCTTACCTGTTGGGGCATCTTCTAGATATATGCCCAGGAGAGGTATTGCTGGATCCTCCGGTAGTACTATGTCCAGTTTTCTGAGGAACCGCCAGACTGATTTCCAGAGTGGTTGTACAAGCCTGCACTCCCACCAACAATGGAGGAGTGTTCCTCTTTCTCCACATCCACGCCAGCATCTGCTGTCACCTGAATTTTTGATCTTAGCCATTCTGACTGGTGTGAGGTGGAATCTCAGGGTTGTTTTGATTTGCATTTCCCTGATGATTAAGGATGTTGAACATTTTTTCAAGTGCTTCTCTGCCATTCGGTATTCCTCAGGTGAGAATTCTTTGTTCAGTTCTGAGATCCAACACCCATTCATGATAAAAGTTTTGGAAAGATCAGGAATTCAAGGCCCACACCTAAACATGATAAAAGCAATCTACAGCAAACCAGTAGCCAACATCAAAGTAAATGGAGAGAAGCTGGAAGCAATCCCACTAAAATCAGGGACTAGACAAGGCTGCCCACTTTCTCCCTACCTTTTCAACATAGTACTTGAAGTATTAGCCAGAGCAATTCGACAACAAAAGGAGATCAAGGGGATACAAATTGGAGAAGAGGAAGTCAAAATATCACTTATTGCAGATGATATGATAGTATATATAAGTGACCCTAAAAATTCTACCAGAGAACTCCTAAACCTGTTAAACAGCTTCGGTGAAGTAGCTGGATATAAAATAAACTCAAACAAGTCAATGGCCTTTCTCTATACAAAGAATAAACAGGCTGAGAAAGAAATTAGGGAAACAACACCCTTCTCAATAGTCACAAATAATATAAAATATCTTGGCGTGACTCTAACTAAGGAAGTGAAAGATCTGTATGATAAAAACTTCAAATCTCTGAAGAAAGAAATTAAGGAAGATCTCAGAAGATGGAAAGATCTCCCATGCTCATGGATTGGCAGGATCAACATTGTAAAAATGGCTATCTTGCCAAAAGCAATCTACAGATTCAATGCAATCCCCATCAAAATTCCAACTCAATTCTTCAACGAATTGGAAGGAGCAATTTGCAAATTTGTCTGGAATAACAAAAAACCTAGGATAGCAAAAAGTCTTCTCAAGGATAAAAGAACTTCTGGCGGAATCACCATGCCAGACCTAAAGCTTTACTACAGAGCAATTGTGATAAAAACTGCATGGTACTGGTATAGAGACAGACAAGTAGACCAATGGAATAGAATTGAAGACCCAGAAATGAACCCACACACCTATGGTTACTTGATCTTCGACAAGGGAGCTAAAACCATCCAGTGGAAGAAAGACAGCATTTTCAACAATTGGTGCTGGCACAACTGGTTGTTATCGTGTAGAAGAATGCGAATCGATCCATACTTATCTCCTTGTACTAAGGTCAAATCTAAGTGGATCAAGGAACTTCACATAAAACCAGAGACACTGAAACTTATAGAGGAGAAAGTGGGGAAAAGCCTTGAAGATATGGGCACAGGGGAAAAATTCCTGAACAGAACAGCAATGGCTTGTGCTGTAAGATCGAGAATTGACAAATGGGACCTAATGAAACTCCAAAGTTTCTGCAAGGCAAAAGACACCGTCAATAAGACAAAAAGACCACCAACAGATTGGGAAAGGATCTTTACCTATCCTAAATCAGATAGGGGACTAATATCCAACATATATAAAGAACTCAAGAAGGTGGACTTCAGAAAATCAAATAACCCCGTTTGTTTATTTTATTTATGTGAGTACACTGTGACTGTCTTCAAACACACCAGAAGAGGGCATCAGATCCCATTACAGATCGTTGTGAGCCACCATGAGGTTGCAGAGAATTGAAATCAGGAGCTCTGGAATAGCAGACAGTGCTCCTAACCTCTGAGCTATCTCTCCAGCCCCAAACTAATCTTCTTTATGGGGAAAATTCTTGTTCTAGTTACTCAGAAAATAACCTTTTGCTACTTCATGCCATATACTGTTTTAAAATACTATATGCTTGGGTAAAAGAGAGAACCAAATGGCTAGCCCAAGAAAGATGATAAGGAAGTGTTTGGAACAGAATAGAATCTTGGGGTTAAAGACAGGCTACAAAAATGGTGATGAAAAAGGGAGGGTAAACTTTGCAACATTCTAAATGAAAACAGAGCAAGCATAATTTACTTTATTATTTATCAAAATTATAAGCAAACTAGGGTTTTATGCAAACCCAAGAGTTCTAAAAGGTTTTCAAATTTTAACTATAGCTCTGTGTCTTTGACATGAACCTTGAAGGTGTTCTAGGAAGGACTCAGTTTGTTACATTACATTCTTCACATTTTTCTCTCTAATTAGTTTAAAAGATATTCATCAAAATCACACAGAGAAAGAAGAGGTCACTTCATAAAATTCCACTTGAATGTCAGACATTTTTATATGCATGTGTTAGAAAAGTTGAATGCGAAAGCAAGTCATTAGCATATAGTGTGGAACTGTTTGAATTTTATGAACAGTTTATAAAATCTACCCTTGTGTTAAACCCCAGAAGTAAGAGAGCCCTGAAGTACTGAAATGTATGCTCCCCTCAGAGATATGCATTCATTCTGCTTTTCAGCAAACTTCTATTTATATGCCATAATTACGGTGTTTGTTGAAACTTGTCTCCCACCTTTCACAGTCATATAAAGCTTACACAGAATGGTACATGTAGGATATGAGATGCATCTTATTCATTCCTTGTAAAGAAAAGTTCGGTAAGACCATAGATGATAGAGCTAAGCATCAGGACTTATAATCTTGGGTCTAATACTACAATATCTATTTCTTTAGGAAAATCATTCTCTTTCTGGGCTTCAATCTTTTTCCTGAAAATGGTCTTCATGAGAGTGGGTCACAGGAGTAGATAGTCTAAATTGGAAGTTGAGAAGCATTCTAAATGCCTAAACTTCATATTTACTACATGCTTTAATACAGACATGCACATATAGGTAAAATCACATGTAGACACATGAATATAAAGTTGTATAATCCACATGTCACATATAAAAAATGTGTATGCCATGATCAACTTTGTCTTGTTTTAAAATATTTTATAATACCTATTTATATTATGTCCAAAATGATACTAATATATATTGTTTTCTATTATGTCTAAATTTTTCTTTTCATCCAATTGTCCTTAATCATTTTTTAATTTAGGTTTTATATTCTTTAGGTATTTGATTAACTTGGGAATTATTTTAACATGCTTAGGATCACCAAATCTGTTAATTAAAAATTAAGATCTCCCATCTTTATCTGAAGCGAGAAGTATTCAGTAGATCTCAGAAACACGTTCTCAAACCTAATTCTCACAAAGCTGCTACATATGACATTCTTTGAGAAAATCTCAGGTAAAATTGGATTACTCCTCATCAGTAAGAATTGTCTGTGTGAATTCTTTAGCTTAAAAATAGGTTACAATTATTTCTTCAGAAAATAATGATGTTGGTGGAACATTTTTGGAAGTTTTGCTTGAGGATGGGTGTAGAAAGAACCAAGAGACATAGATGCACAAAGCATAATGAAGGCACCATGTAGGAGATTTAATCTGTTGATCATTAATGAATTTGTGTGCACCATATGAATGTATGTATGTGCATGTGTTTGACTGTCATGAATGATCCTAGGTGTTTTTCCTCAGGTGATGTCCTACTCTAAGAAATGAATTCTTAGCACCTAGATTTTTTCACAATAATAACCCAAGTTCTTACCATCTAAAGTCTATATGGGACTGGTGTCTAGAATATCACAGGCTTTAATACACATGTGAAAATTAAATTCAATAGTAATCATTTACAGACACAAAACTCACCTTAGAAGCTAGAAACCTTTCTGAGAACTGATCCTTGTAAGACATTTCAAGAGCTGAAAAGAACAAAAGACAAACAGAGAACATATAAAAAGAAGAAACCAAAATGTATATAGTATTTAAAATTAGGTTGTCTTTACACTGTTAAGGAAAGTTTTTTTAAAAAGGCTGGGCTTAAATAAGAAGCCTCCTACTGTTTCCACTATAGAACATGATCACATTCTCAGAAAAATATTCTTACTATCAATAGAAATTACTGAACTGTGCCTAAGAAAATTGAATTTCCATCTAAGAATCTTCTGGAAAAACTGAGTTTCAAGTTAGCTTGTACTTTCTACTAGTTATTACTCTCAATGTATTATTTGTCAAAATCTAGTGTCATTCATCAATGGGCAATGTTCCAAGGGCAGAAACCATGTGTTCTTTCATCCTATCAGGGATTTTTAAAAGTATGCTAAAGCAGAGGCCTCATGAAGAATGGTCTGCTCTTAGATATAGTATAAATCTATGGGACAGAGATTTCACTTTTTGGAAAAACGTCTGACTCTGATATCACCTTCAGTTATGAAATTAGTTTATAAAGCAAATGTGGGAATCTAGGATATCTTTCTACTAGTTATTACTCCGTAGGCATTAGTAGAATAAATATAGTCACTTAGCTACATCATCTAATAACTAAAAAGACATGTCAAATGATGCATGTGGCTGTTTATTTGATTTTGTTTTTTTATTTTTAATTTTAATTTTTATTTTTATGCATTTTGCATTTTGATTGTGCTATGTGTTGTGGATGAATGTATTTGTTCCTCTGACATTTTCAGAGTCTTAATAAGGCTATAAAAGCAGCCCTGAAAGCAGAGTTTTATTTTGGAAATTTTGGGAAAGCAATGTATTTTGGTAAAAGGTACTTGTATTATATAGGGCTTTAAAATCACTTACAAAAAATCATATAGGCCTTTGAGTGACACAAATTATTAAACAACAGTTGTTTTTCCTAAGTTCAATCATGAAAAAAAAAAACAAAAAGAAAAAATACAAAAAAAAAAAAAAAAGCCCATAGGAAATCACAAAACTGGAACACTGGGGACCATAATAAAAATATTGACCCCTGTAATGCATTTTAATGAATGCAACTTAGGCAAATTCATTTTGCAGGATGTCGAACAGTAGGGACTTTTGCATTCATTAAAATATTTTGGCTCAGAAATCATAAATTACAATTAACATTGCAGCAACAAAACTGAAAGCAAAAACACTGGAAATTATTCATGTTAAAGTACTGTTGTCTGTTTTATCAAGATTAATATATGTAATAAGATTCAAAATATAATTTATCATTAAGATAAAAAGGAGATTCAAACATAGAAGTATTTATCTCCTAAATTATAACATGAGAAATACATCTCTGCGAAGCAGAAAGCTGGTTTCATTGGAAAAATATCCTTCGTTTTAAAGCAGATGTTTGTAGGATATAATTAGACATATTTTTCTTGCATGACACAATCTAAAAGAGTTCAGCAAGCCACAGAAGTTCAGCAGTTCAACTCACAAAGTCCAAGCTCTGAATGTGAACAATTCCAAGATAAGAGGGAGTAGATACAACTTAGAAGTTTGAGCATGATGTAAACAGAAATTAGCTGTTGAAACATATGTTAAAATTGGTTATTTTAAAACATTTTATAGCAAGAGTACAGTATGAGATTTACTAATTTTAGATACACAATGTAGTATTATTGGTCATAGATAAAGATGCTCAGCAAATTTATAGACCCTGTTAATTCTCCTCAAGTGAAACTTTCTGCCCATTGGTTTCCACCCCATTTCTTCCAAACCCAGTTTCTAGAAACCACCAGTTCACTCTGGTTTTAAAACCTCGAGTGTTTTAGGTACTATATGTAATAGAAATCATGAAGTAATTGTCTTTCTGTTACAGGGATAATTTTTTTTTTACCATAGCCTCTTACAGTAAAAGAATGAAATGCTATTTCACTATATGCATAAACTACATCTCCTAAATTATAAGTAAGTAATGGAAGCAGCTTTATCAAGTGAGAATAAGAAAAGATGAAGTGAGAAGTGATTAAGAATTGGCACCTGAATGATAAGAATGCCTAATTTTAGCATCTGTTGAGAGTAAGGCCAATTACAAGTTTTTCAATACACTGTCTTTTTTTTTGGGGGGGGGGGGTTGAGTTACATTACCCATAGACTTAATCTGTTGAATATTTTTATTGTAAAAGAGTTTTCAGTTTTAGCAAACACCTTTTATGCATATATAGATCATATGTGTTTTTTTTTTCTCTTTGCATATGGGGTAATCCATTTACTGATTTATGGATATTGAGTCCTGCTTGCATCTTAGGTATAAATCTTGCTTCATCATTATGAGCAATCTTTTAATGTTCTGTACATTTGGTTTGTTAATGTTTTGCTGAGCATTTTTGATTCATATTTTATCAGAAAGTTGATCTCTTTTCTTCTTTTTTGATGCCTCTGTTTAGATTTGGTAGACCTGGGTAGTATGGGTCTTCAACCATACTGTCTTCTACAGTTTCACAGTATTCCTAATACTTTCAGTGTTATCTCTGAGTGTTTGGGATTTTGCTTAAGTGAACATTGCTCCTCATTGATTGCTAACTCCCTTTTTCTTCAGAACTTTCCCCTTGGAAACTTCCAGTTCACTAATTTTATAAACTTCACCCTTTAAATGATAGACTTCAACAATGACACCATCTGGCATTGGCTTTAAAAACTATTGCTTTGTTAAAGTTTTCTGCTTTTTTTTCCCCCATGGTTCAGTCTTGATAGCCTAAATGAACCTATGAGTTTGCCCATTTTCCTACACCATTTAACTTTTGACTTGTTCATAGTAGTATCATGCAATTCCTTGTATCTCTATGTCATTGATTATAGTATTTTCTTTTTCTTTTTATATGTTCCTTGTTTGGTTTTCCTCTATCTTTTCTCTAGATAATAAGCCAAGGGTTTGTTAAATTTGCTTTTCTTAAAACAAGCAAGCCAACAAACAAACAAAAAACCTGTGCCACTTATTTTCAAAGTTAGATTTTTGTCTATTTCTATTTTATTTTACATTTTATACTCCTACTTTGGACTTTGTTCTTTTCTAGCTCCTTTGGGTATAATATTGCTTGTTTTCTTGAGCTATTTCTTCTGTTTTGATATAGGCATTTATGCTACCAACTTTTCCTTTAGAAATATTTTTTTTGGATGGATCCACGGGTATGGCAGTCTCTAGATGGTCCATCCTTTCCTTTTGTCTCAGCTCCAATCTTTGCCTCTGTAACTCCTTCCATGGGTGTTTTGTTCCCAATTCTAAGAAGGAACAAAGTGTCCACACTTTCGTCTTTGTTCTTCTTGAATTCGTCTTCGTTCTTCTTGAGTTTCATGTGTTTTGCAAATTATATCTTGTATCTTGGGTATTCTAAGTTTCTGGGCTAATATCCACTTATCAGTGAGTACATAGCATGTGAGTTATTTTGTGATTGGGTTACCTCACTCAGGATGATGCCCTCCAGGCCCATCCATTTGCCTAGGAATTTCATAAATGCATTTTTTAAAAATAGCTGAGTAGTACTCGATTGTGTAAATGTACCACATTTTCTGTATCCATTCCTCTGTTGAAGGCCATCTGAGTTCGGACCATCTAGAGACTGCCATACCCATGGATCCATCCCATAATCGGCCCCCAAACCCTGACACCATTGCACACACTAGCAAGATTTTGCTGAAAGGACCCTGATATAGCTGTCTTGTGTGAGGCTAGGCCAGTGTGTGGCAAACACAGAAGTGGATGCTCAAAGTCAGCTATTGGATGGATCACAGGGCCCCCAATGGAGGAGCTAGAGAAAATACCCAAGGAGCTGAAGGGGTCTTCAGCCCTATAGGTGGAACAACAATATGAACTAACCAGTACCCCCAGAGCTTGTGTCTCTAGCTGCATATGTAGCAGAAGATGGCCTAATTGGCCATCATTGGGAAGAGAGGCCCCTTGGTCTCACAAACTTTATATGCCCCAGTACAGGGGAAACACCAGGGCCAAGAAGTAGGAGTGGGTGGGTAGGGGAGTGGGGGAGGGGGGCAATATAGGGGTCTTTCAGGATAGCATTTGAAATATAAATGAAGTAAATACCTAATTGAAAAAATTGGGAAAAAAAAAGAAAAAAAACCTCAGCAAATAAAGTCCCACATATATTGAATAAAAAAAAAAAAAAAAGAAATATTTTTTTTATTTGAAGTCCATATGCTTCAGTGAATTCAGTAAATATTTTCACTAATCTCAAATACTTCAAAAATTTCCACAGTCCATTGACTGCAGAGGTGAATATTACTCAATTTCCATATGTTTATGAAATTTCCAAAATTCCTTCCATTATTAATTTATACTTTCATTGCATTCTAATAAGATAATCCACCTGACATCACTTTAATATTATGTTTCCTGTCATTTGTTTTGTGATGTGATATGTAATCTAACTGAACATAATGCACATGATGTTAAGAACTCTGTGTGTTTCATGTTGTTTCCTGGCAAGTTTTGTATTTATCATAGACTCATTTTTCTTAAAGTATAATTCAACTCCAGTACTTTATTTTTAAAAAATCTTCTGTGTATATAATCTGCCCATTGTTGAAAGTAAGGTAGGGAGCTCTTTGCTATTACAGGACTGGACTCGGTCTCTTGCTTCTGATCATGTAATAATAGATATATTTTACAATGTGTGGTTATATCTTCTGATAACACACAAGATACTGAATTTTCAATCCTTTTAATTCATTTAGAAACAATAACCTTGCTACTTGCTCTTTATTCAGTCTGTTGTAAAACATTATGTAGACTCTGGAAATTTTGACTCTAATCATAAGAGAACTATATACAATGTATTTTTCTTTTAGTTTATAAAGGAAATAGTGTTGATATCTCTGATATTCTGAAACATCTAAAGGATGCTTGACTGTCCCACATCTATCCTGGAAATATGTAAATATGCTTGGAAACATAACTATTTCAAAGATAAATTGACTTTTGCTTCTTCCATCACTCTTTTGGATCATATTATTTAAAACCTTGATCATCAACCATGTATCTATTCTTTGAACCATATTTTCTTTAAAGGTAACATTGAAATAATTTTCATTTCATAAATGATTGGGTGAGAGCATCTGATGACTCTATCACTTGTTAAAGAGCAACATCGATCAAAATTATTTTGATATTTGCCCTGATTCATCAAAAAAGAAAACAAATAAACAAAACAGGGCAATGATAATATACATCCTATACCTCCAAGTGCTGGGAGGCAGAGGCAGGTGTATTTCTGAGCTCAGGTCAGCCTGGTCTACAAAGTGAGTTCCTGGACAGCCAGGGTTACACAGAGATACCCTATCTCGAAAAACCAAAACCAAAACCAAAACCAAAAACAAAACCACAAAAACAAACAAACAAACAAACAAAAAACCAAAAAAGAACAACAAAACAAAACAAAACAAAACAAAAGGTATGAAAAATTTTCAAGAGAACTGATGAACAGTAGATATTAAAATAGATTAGTAAGAATTTGATCCACCTATAGCACTTCTGGAGATATAACAAATGTCATCTTACTATAGAGAGAGCATCACACTCATGATTTCCATTACAATTTTTATAGCATATGAGTGATGGAATCATCTTTATGTATTGTGATATGTATAGTATTGATGGATGTATTTATGGATATGCATTGATTGATGATAAAGATGATAAGATGTTGGGGCCCCAGAAGTCCCTGAAATTTTGTCTCTGGGCCATTATCTAACACTCTTTTGCTTCTTCCACTATCTTGCTTCCATTCTGTACTTAACTCCAGACATTTTACCATAAGGGCATTCCTTTCCTTGTAAAATGGAGACATTCCTTTGACCTAAGTGTGTTACCTAGCACCATCTGTTTGGTCTGTGTACCTGAGCAAATTCCATTTGTGGTTTTCAGCTTTAAGAAACCCCCCATTTCCCTCAAATAAAAGAGGCTTGAACAGAATTTTTGTCTTCCTTCCTATGTTGCATTTTCTGATCCCAAAATTTGTCATTGTAGCTCCCTTCCTTTGAGAACCCTGTTGTTTCAGTCCTGCAAGTCAGGGCAATAAGAATTAGATAACAAACATGGTAAAGATAATGTGGCATATATTGCATACATTTATTACAAATACAAGATTTTTGTTCATAAGTAAGAATAGAATTATTTTGAAAGAAATAAATATAATTTTAAGTCATCAGACTTAGTTTGTTCTTTTCTAGCTCCTTTCGGTATAATATTGCTTGTTTTCTTGAGCTATTTCTTCTGTTTTGATATAGGCATTTATGCTACCAACTTTTCCTTTAGAAATATTTTTTTTTGGATGGATCCACGGGTATGGCAGTCTCTAGATGGTCCATCCTTTCCTTTTGTCTCAGCTCCAATCTTTGCCTCTGTAACTCCTTCCATGGGTGTTTTGTTCCCAATTCTAAGAAGGAACAACGTGTCCACACTTTCGACTTTGTTCTTCTTGAATTCGTCTTCGTTCTTCTTGAGTTTCATGTGTTTTGCAAATTATATCTTGTATCTTGGGTATTCTAAGTTTCTGGGCTAATATCCACTTATCAGTGAGTACATAGCATGTGAGTTATTTTGTGATTGGGTTACCTCACTCAGGATGATGCCCTCCAGGCCCATCCATTTGCCTAGGAATTTCATAAATGCATTTTTTAAAAATAGCTGAGTAGTACTCGATTGTGTAAATGTACCACATTTTCTGTATCCATTCCTCTGTTGAAGGCCATCTGAGTTCGGACCATCTAGAGACTGCCATACCCATGGATCCATCCCATAATCGGCCCCCAAACCCTGACACCATTGCACACACTAGCAAGATTTTGCTGAAAGGACCCTGATATAGCTGTCTTGTGTGAGGCTAGGCCAGTGTGTGGCAAACACAGAAGTGGATGCTCAAAGTCAGCTATTGGATGGATCACAGGGCCCCCAATGGAGGAGCTAGAGAAAATACCCAAGGAGCTGAAGGGGTCTTCAGCCCTATAGGTGGAACAACAATATGAACTAACCAGTACCCCCAGAGCTTGTGTCTCTAGCTGCATATGTAGCAGAAGATGGCCTAATTGGCCATCATTGGGAAGAGAGGCCCCTTGGTCTCACAAACTTTATATGCCCCAGTACAGGGGAAACACCAGGGCCAAGAAGTAGGAGTGGGTGGGTAGGGGAGTGGGGGAGGGGGGCAATATAGGGGTCTTTCAGGATAGCATTTGAAATATAAATGAAGTAAATACCTAATTGAAAAAATTGGGAAAAAAAAAAGAAAAAAAACCTCAGCAAATAAAGTCCCACATATATTGAATAAAAAAAAAAAAAAAGAAATATTTTTTTTATTTGAAGTCCATATGCTTCAGTGAATTCAGTAAATATTTTCACTAATCTCAAATACTTCAAAAATTTCCACAGTCCATTGACTGCAGAGGTGAATATTACTCAATTTCCATATGTTTATGAAATTTCCAAAATTCCTTCCATTATTAATTTATACTTTCATTGCATTCTAATAAGATAATCCACCTGACATCACTTTAATATTATGTTTCCTGTCATTTGTTTTGTGATGTGATATGTAATCTAACTGAACATAATGCACATGATGTTAAGAACTCTGTGTGTTTCATGTTGTTTCCTGGCAAGTTTTGTATTTATCATAGACTCATTTTTCTTAAAGTATAATTCAACTCCAGTATTTTATTTTTAAAAAATCTTCTGTGTATATAATCTGCCCATTGTTGAAAGTAAGGTAGGGAGCTCTTTGCTATTACAGGACTGGACTCGGTCTCTTGCTTCTGATCATGTAATAATAGATATATTTTACAATGTGTGGTTATATCTTCTGATAACACACAAGATACTGAATTTTCAATCCTTTTAATTCATTTAGAAACAATAACCTTGCTACTTGCTCTTTATTCAGTCTGTTGTAAAACATTATGTAGACTCTGGAAATTTTGACTCTAATCATAAGAGAACTATATACAATGTATTTTTCTTTTAGTTTATAAAGGAAATAGTGTTGATATCTCTGATATTCTGAAACATCTAAAGGATGCTTGACTGTCCCACATCTATCCTGGAAATATGTAAATATGCTTGGAAACATAACTATTTCAAAGATAAATTGACTTTTGCTTCTTCCATCACTCTTTTGGATCATATTATTTAAAACCTTGATCATCAACCATGTATCTATTCTTTGAACCATATTTTCTTTAAAGGTAACATTGAAATAATTTTCATTTCATAAATGATTGGGTGAGAGCATCTGATGACTCTATCACTTGTTAAAGAGCAACATCGATCAAAATTATTTTGATATTTGCCCTGATTCATCAAAAAAGAAAACAAATAAACAAAACAGGGCAATGATAATATACATCCTATACCTCCAAGTGCTGGGAGGCAGAGGCAGGTGTATTTCTGAGCTCAGGTCAGCCTGGTCTACAAAGTGAGTTCCTGGACAGCCAGGGTTACACAGAGATACCCTATCTCGAAAAACCAAAACCAAAACCAAAACCAAAAACAAAACCACAAAAACAAACAAACAAACAAACAAAAAACCAAAAAAGAACAACAAAACAAAACAAAACAAAACAAAACAAAAGGTATGAAAAATTTTCAAGAGAACTGATGAACAGTAGATATTAAAATAAATTAGTAAGAATTTGATCCACCTATAGCACTTCTGGAGATATAACAAATGTCATCTTACTATAGAGAGAGCATCACACTCATGATTTCCATTACAATTTTTATAGCATATGAGTGATGGAATCATCTTTATGTATTGTGATATGTATAGTATTGATGGATGTATTTATGGATATGCATTGATTGATGATAAAGATGATAAGATGTTGGGGCCCCAGAAGTCCCTGAAATTTTGTCTCTGGGCCATTATCTAACACTCTTTTGCTTCTTCCACTATCTTGCTTCCATTCTGTACTTAACTCCAGACATTTTACCATAAGGGCATTCCTTTCCTTGTAAAATGGAGACATTCCTTTGACCTAAGTGTGTTACCTAGCACCATCTGTTTGGTCTGTGTACCTGAGCAAATTCCATTTGTGGTTTTCAGCTTTAAGAAACCCCCCATTTCCCTCAAATAAAAGAGGCTTGAACAGAATTTTTGTCTTCCTTCCTATGTTGCATTTTCTGATCCCAAAATTTGTCATTGTAGCTCCCTTCCTTTGAGAACCCTGTTGTTTCAGTCCTGCAAGTCAGGGCAATAAGAATTAGATAACAAACATGGTAAAGATAATGTGGCATATATTGCATACATTTATTACAAATACAAGATTTTTGTTCATAAGTAAGAATAGAATTATTTTGAAAGAAATAAATATAATTTTAAGTCATCAGACTTAGTTTGTTCTTTTCTAGCTCCTTTCGGTATAATATTGCTTGTTTTCTTGAGCTATTTCTTCTGTTTTGATATAGGCATTTATGCTACCAACTTTTCCTTTAGAAATATTTTTTTTGGATGGATCCACGGGTATGGCAGTCTCTAGATGGTCCATCCTTTCCTTTTGTCTCAGCTCCAATCTTTGCCTCTGTAACTCCTTCCATGGGTGTTTTGTTCCCAATTCTAAGAAGGAACAACGTGTCCACACTTTCGACTTTGTTCTTCTTGAATTCGTCTTCGTTCTTCTTGAGTTTCATGTGTTTTGCAAATTATATCTTGTATCTTGGGTATTCTAAGTTTCTGGGCTAATATCCACTTATCAGTGAGTACATAGCATGTGAGTTATTTTGTGATTGGGTTACCTCACTCAGGATGATGCCCTCCAGGCCCATCCATTTGCCTAGGAATTTCATAAATGCATTTTTTAAAAATAGCTGAGTAGTACTCGATTGTGTAAATGTACCACATTTTCTGTATCCATTCCTCTGTTGAAGGCCATCTGAGTTCGGACCATCTAGAGACTGCCATACCCATGGATCCATCCCATAATCGGCCCCCAAACCCTGACACCATTGCACACACTAGCAAGATTTTGCTGAAAGGACCCTGATATAGCTGTCTTGTGTGAGGCTAGGCCAGTGTGTGGCAAACACAGAAGTGGATGCTCAAAGTCAGCTATTGGATGGATCACAGGGCCCCCAATGGAGGAGCTAGAGAAAATACCCAAGGAGCTGAAGGGGTCTTCAGCCCTATAGGTGGAACAACAATATGAACTAACCAGTACCCCCAGAGCTTGTGTCTCTAGCTGCATATGTAGCAGAAGATGGCCTAATTGGCCATCATTGGGAAGAGAGGCCCCTTGGTCTCACAAACTTTATATGCCCCAGTACAGGGGAAACACCAGGGCCAAGAAGTAGGAGTGGGTGGGTAGGGGAGTGGGGGAGGGGGGCAATATAGGGGTCTTTCAGGATAGCATTTGAAATATAAATGAAGTAAATACCTAATTGAAAAAATTGGGAAAAAAAAAAGAAAAAAAACCTCAGCAAATAAAGTCCCACATATATTGAATAAAAAAAAAAAAAAAGAAATATTTTTTTTATTTGAAGTCCATATGCTTCAGTGAATTCAGTAAATATTTTCACTAATCTCAAATACTTCAAAAATTTCCACAGTCCATTGACTGCAGAGGTGAATATTACTCAATTTCCATATGTTTATGAAATTTCCAAAATTCCTTCCATTATTAATTTATACTTTCATTGCATTCTAATAAGATAATCCACCTGACATCACTTTAATATTATGTTTCCTGTCATTTGTTTTGTGATGTGATATGTAATCTAACTGAACATAATGCACATGATGTTAAGAACTCTGTGTGTTTCATGTTGTTTCCTGGCAAGTTTTGTATTTATCATAGACTCATTTTTCTTAAAGTATAATTCAACTCCAGTATTTTATTTTTAAAAAATCTTCTGTGTATATAATCTGCCCATTGTTGAAAGTAAGGTAGGGAGCTCTTTGCTATTACAGGACTGGACTCGGTCTCTTGCTTCTGATCATGTAATAATAGATATATTTTACAATGTGTGGTTATATCTTCTGATAACACACAAGATACTGAATTTTCAATCCTTTTAATTCATTTAGAAACAATAACCTTGCTACTTGCTCTTTATTCAGTCTGTTGTAAAACATTATGTAGACTCTGGAAATTTTGACTCTAATCATAAGAGAACTATATACAATGTATTTTTCTTTTAGTTTATAAAGGAAATAGTGTTGATATCTCTGATATTCTGAAACATCTAAAGGATGCTTGACTGTCCCACATCTATCCTGGAAATATGTAAATATGCTTGGAAACATAACTATTTCAAAGATAAATTGACTTTTGCTTCTTCCATCACTCTTTTGGATCATATTATTTAAAACCTTGATCATCAACCATGTATCTATTCTTTGAACCATATTTTCTTTAAAGGTAACATTGAAATAATTTTCATTTCATAAATGATTGGGTGAGAGCATCTGATGACTCTATCACTTGTTAAAGAGCAACATCGATCAAAATTATTTTGATATTTGCCCTGATTCATCAAAAAAGAAAACAAATAAACAAAACAGGGCAATGATAATATACATCCTATACCTCCAAGTGCTGGGAGGCAGAGGCAGGTGTATTTCTGAGCTCAGGTCAGCCTGGTCTACAAAGTGAGTTCCTGGACAGCCAGGGTTACACAGAGATACCCTATCTCGAAAAACCAAAACCAAAACCAAAACCAAAAACAAAACCACAAAAACAAACAAACAAACAAACAAAAAACCAAAAAAGAACAACAAAACAAAACAAAACAAAACAAAACAAAACAAAACAAAAGGTATGAAAAATTTTCAAGAGAACTGATGAACAGTAGATATTAAAATAGATTAGTAAGAATTTGATCCACCTATAGCACTTCTGGAGATATAACAAATGTCATCTTACTATAGAGAGAGCATCACACTCATGATTTCCATTACAATTTTTATAGCATATGAGTGATGGAATCATCTTTATGTATTGTGATATGTATAGTATTGATGGATGTATTTATGGATATGCATTGATTGATGATAAAGATGATAAGATGTTGGGGCCCCAGAAGTCCCTGAAATTTTGTCTCTGGGCCATTATCTAACACTCTTTTGCTTCTTCCACTATCTTGCTTCCATTCTGTACTTAACTCCAGACATTTTACCATAAGGGCATTCCTTTCCTTGTAAAATGGAGACATTCCTTTGACCTAAGTGTGTTACCTAGCACCATCTGTTTGGTCTGTGTACCTGAGCAAATTCCATTTGTGGTTTTCAGCTTTAAGAAACCCCCCATTTCCCTCAAATAAAAGAGGCTTGAACAGAATTTTTGTCTTCCTTCCTATGTTGCATTTTCTGATCCCAAAATTTGTCATTGTAGCTCCCTTCCTTTGAGAACCCTGTTGTTTCAGTCCTGCAAGTCAGGGCAATAAGAATTAGATAACAAACATGGTAAAGATAATGTGGCATATATTGCATACATTTATTACAAATACAAGATTTTTGTTCATAAGTAAGAATAGAATTATTTTGAAAGAAATAAATATAATTTTAAGTCATCAGACTTAGTTTGTTCTTTTCTAGCTCCTTTCGGTATAATATTGCTTGTTTTCTTGAGCTATTTCTTCTGTTTTGATATAGGCATTTATGCTACCAACTTTTCCTTTAGAAATATTTTTTTTGGATGGATCCACGGGTATGGCAGTCTCTAGATGGTCCATCCTTTCCTTTTGTCTCAGCTCCAATCTTTGCCTCTGTAACTCCTTCCATGGGTGTTTTGTTCCCAATTCTAAGAAGGAACAAAGTGTCCACACTTTCGACTTTGTTCTTCTTGAATTCGTCTTCGTTCTTCTTGAGTTTCATGTGTTTTGCAAATTATATCTTGTATCTTGGGTATTCTAAGTTTCTGGGCTAATATCCACTTATCAGTGAGTACATAGCATGTGAGTTATTTTGTGATTGGGTTACCTCACTCAGGATGATGCCCTCCAGGCCCATCCATTTGCCTAGGAATTTCATAAATGCATTTTTTAAAAATAGCTGAGTAGTACTCGATTGTGTAAATGTACCACATTTTCTGTATCCATTCCTCTGTTGAAGGCCATCTGAGTTCGGACCATCTAGAGACTGCCATACCCATGGATCCATCCCATAATCGGCCCCCAAACCCTGACACCATTGCACACACTAGCAAGATTTTGCTGAAAGGACCCTGATATAGCTGTCTTGTGTGAGGCTAGGCCAGTGTGTGGCAAACACAGAAGTGGATGCTCAAAGTCAGCTATTGGATGGATCACAGGGCCCCCAATGGAGGAGCTAGAGAAAATACCCAAGGAGCTGAAGGGGTCTTCAGCCCTATAGGTGGAACAACAATATGAACTAACCAGTACCCCCAGAGCTTGTGTCTCTAGCTGCATATGTAGCAGAAGATGGCCTAATTGGCCATCATTGGGAAGAGAGGCCCCTTGGTCTCACAAACTTTATATGCCCCAGTACAGGGGAAACACCAGGGCCAAGAAGTAGGAGTGGGTGGGTAGGGGAGTGGGGGAGGGGGGCAATATAGGGGTCTTTCAGGATAGCATTTGAAATATAAATGAAGTAAATACCTAATTGAAAAAATTGGGAAAAAAAAAGAAAAAAAACCTCAGCAAATAAAGTCCCACATATATTGAATAAAAAAAAAAAAAAAAGAAATATTTTTTTTATTTGAAGTCCATATGCTTCAGTGAATTCAGTAAATATTTTCACTAATCTCAAATACTTCAAAAATTTCCACAGTCCATTGACTGCAGAGGTGAATATTACTCAATTTCCATATGTTTATGAAATTTCCAAAATTCCTTCCATTATTAATTTATACTTTCATTGCATTCTAATAAGATAATCCACCTGACATCACTTTAATATTATGTTTCCTGTCATTTGTTTTGTGATGTGATATGTAATCTAACTGAACATAATGCACATGATGTTAAGAACTCTGTGTGTTTCATGTTGTTTCCTGGCAAGTTTTGTATTTATCATAGACTCATTTTTCTTAAAGTATAATTCAACTCCAGTACTTTATTTTTAAAAAATCTTCTGTGTATATAATCTGCCCATTGTTGAAAGTAAGGTAGGGAGCTCTTTGCTATTACAGGACTGGACTCGGTCTCTTGCTTCTGATCATGTAATAATAGATATATTTTACAATGTGTGGTTATATCTTCTGATAACACACAAGATACTGAATTTTCAATCCTTTTAATTCATTTAGAAACAATAACCTTGCTACTTGCTCTTTATTCAGTCTGTTGTAAAACATTATGTAGACTCTGGAAATTTTGACTCTAATCATAAGAGAACTATATACAATGTATTTTTCTTTTAGTTTATAAAGGAAATAGTGTTGATATCTCTGATATTCTGAAACATCTAAAGGATGCTTGACTGTCCCACATCTATCCTGGAAATATGTAAATATGCTTGGAAACATAACTATTTCAAAGATAAATTGACTTTTGCTTCTTCCATCACTCTTTTGGATCATATTATTTAAAACCTTGATCATCAACCATGTATCTATTCTTTGAACCATATTTTCTTTAAAGGTAACATTGAAATAATTTTCATTTCATAAATGATTGGGTGAGAGCATCTGATGACTCTATCACTTGTTAAAGAGCAACATCGATCAAAATTATTTTGATATTTGCCCTGATTCATCAAAAAAGAAAACAAATAAACAAAACAGGGCAATGATAATATACATCCTATACCTCCAAGTGCTGGGAGGCAGAGGCAGGTGTATTTCTGAGCTCAGGTCAGCCTGGTCTACAAAGTGAGTTCCTGGACAGCCAGGGTTACACAGAGATACCCTATCTCGAAAAACCAAAACCAAAACCAAAACCAAAAACAAAACCACAAAAACAAACAAACAAACAAACAAAAAACCAAAAAAGAACAACAAAACAAAACAAAACAAAACAAAACAAAACAAAACAAAAGGTATGAAAAATTTTCAAGAGAACTGATGAACAGTAGATATTAAAATAGATTAGTAAGAATTTGATCCACCTATAGCACTTCTGGAGATATAACAAATGTCATCTTACTATAGAGAGAGCATCACACTCATGATTTCCATTACAATTTTTATAGCATATGAGTGATGGAATCATCTTTATGTATTGTGATATGTATAGTATTGATGGATGTATTTATGGATATGCATTGATTGATGATAAAGATGATAAGATGTTGGGGCCCCAGAAGTCCCTGAAATTTTGTCTCTGGGCCATTATCTAACACTCTTTTGCTTCTTCCACTATCTTGCTTCCATTCTGTACTTAACTCCAGACATTTTACCATAAGGGCATTCCTTTCCTTGTAAAATGGAGACATTCCTTTGACCTAAGTGTGTTACCTAGCACCATCTGTTTGGTCTGTGTACCTGAGCAAATTCCATTTGTGGTTTTCAGCTTTAAGAAACCCCCCATTTCCCTCAAATAAAAGAGGCTTGAACAGAATTTTTGTCTTCCTTCCTATGTTGCATTTTCTGATCCCAAAATTTGTCATTGTAGCTCCCTTCCTTTGAGAACCCTGTTGTTTCAGTCCTGCAAGTCAGGGCAATAAGAATTAGATAACAAACATGGTAAAGATAATGTGGCATATATTGCATACATTTATTACAAATACAAGATTTTTGTTCATAAGTAAGAATAGAATTATTTTGAAAGAAATAAATATAATTTTAAGTCATCAGACTTAGTTTGTTCTTTTCTAGCTCCTTTCGGTATAATATTGCTTGTTTTCTTGAGCTATTTCTTCTGTTTTGATATAGGCATTTATGCTACCAACTTTTCCTTTAGAAATATTTTTTTTGGATGGATCCACGGGTATGGCAGTCTCTAGATGGTCCATCCTTTCCTTTTGTCTCAGCTCCAATCTTTGCCTCTGTAACTCCTTCCATGGGTGTTTTGTTCCCAATTCTAAGAAGGAACAAAGTGTCCACACTTTCGACTTTGTTCTTCTTGAATTCGTCTTCGTTCTTCTTGAGTTTCATGTGTTTTGCAAATTATATCTTGTATCTTGGGTATTCTAAGTTTCTGGGCTAATATCCACTTATCAGTGAGTACATAGCATGTGAGTTATTTTGTGATTGGGTTACCTCACTCAGGATGATGCCCTCCAGGCCCATCCATTTGCCTAGGAATTTCATAAATGCATTTTTTAAAAATAGCTGAGTAGTACTCGATTGTGTAAATGTACCACATTTTCTGTATCCATTCCTCTGTTGAAGGCCATCTGAGTTCGGACCATCTAGAGACTGCCATACCCATGGATCCATCCCATAATCGGCCCCCAAACCCTGACACCATTGCACACACTAGCAAGATTTTGCTGAAAGGACCCTGATATAGCTGTCTTGTGTGAGGCTAGGCCAGTGTGTGGCAAACACAGAAGTGGATGCTCAAAGTCAGCTATTGGATGGATCACAGGGCCCCCAATGGAGGAGCTAGAGAAAATACCCAAGGAGCTGAAGGGGTCTTCAGCCCTATAGGTGGAACAACAATATGAACTAACCAGTACCCCCAGAGCTTGTGTCTCTAGCTGCATATGTAGCAGAAGATGGCCTAATTGGCCATCATTGGGAAGAGAGGCCCCTTGGTCTCACAAACTTTATATGCCCCAGTACAGGGGAAACACCAGGGCCAAGAAGTAGGAGTGGGTGGGTAGGGGAGTGGGGGAGGGGGGCAATATAGGGGTCTTTCAGGATAGCATTTGAAATATAAATGAAGTAAATACCTAATTGAAAAAATTGGGAAAAAAAAAAGAAAAAAAACCTCAGCAAATAAAGTCCCACATATATTGAATAAAAAAAAAAAAAAAGAAATATTTTTTTTATTTGAAGTCCATATGCTTCAGTGAATTCAGTAAATATTTTCACTAATCTCAAATACTTCAAAAATTTCCACAGTCCATTGACTGCAGAGGTGAATATTACTCAATTTCCATATGTTTATGAAATTTCCAAAATTCCTTCCATTATTAATTTATACTTTCATTGCATTCTAATAAGATAATCCACCTGACATCACTTTAATATTATGTTTCCTGTCATTTGTTTTGTGATGTGATATGTAATCTAACTGAACATAATGCACATGATGTTAAGAACTCTGTGTGTTTCATGTTGTTTCCTGGCAAGTTTTGTATTTATCATAGACTCATTTTTCTTAAAGTATAATTCAACTCCAGTACTTTATTTTTAAAAAATCTTCTGTGTATATAATCTGCCCATTGTTGAAAGTAAGGTAGGGAGCTCTTTGCTATTACAGGACTGGACTCGGTCTCTTGCTTCTGATCATGTAATAATAGATATATTTTACAATGTGTGGTTATATCTTCTGATAACACACAAGATACTGAATTTTCAATCCTTTTAATTCATTTAGAAACAATAACCTTGCTACTTGCTCTTTATTCAGTCTGTTGTAAAACATTATGTAGACTCTGGAAATTTTGACTCTAATCATAAGAGAACTATATACAATGTATTTTTCTTTTAGTTTATAAAGGAAATAGTGTTGATATCTCTGATATTCTGAAACATCTAAAGGATGCTTGACTGTCCCACATCTATCCTGGAAATATGTAAATATGCTTGGAAACATAACTATTTCAAAGATAAATTGACTTTTGCTTCTTCCATCACTCTTTTGGATCATATTATTTAAAACCTTGATCATCAACCATGTATCTATTCTTTGAACCATATTTTCTTTAAAGGTAACATTGAAATAATTTTCATTTCATAAATGATTGGGTGAGAGCATCTGATGACTCTATCACTTGTTAAAGAGCAACATCGATCAAAATTATTTTGATATTTGCCCTGATTCATCAAAAAAGAAAACAAATAAACAAAACAGGGCAATGATAATATACATCCTATACCTCCAAGTGCTGGGAGGCAGAGGCAGGTGTATTTCTGAGCTCAGGTCAGCCTGGTCTACAAAGTGAGTTCCTGGACAGCCAGGGTTACACAGAGATACCCTATCTCGAAAAACCAAAACCAAAACCAAAACCAAAAACAAAACCACAAAAACAAACAAACAAACAAACAAAAAACCAAAAAAGAACAACAAAACAAAACAAAACAAAACAAAACAAAACAAAACAAAAGGTATGAAAAATTTTCAAGAGAACTGATGAACAGTAGATATTAAAATAGATTAGTAAGAATTTGATCCACCTATAGCACTTCTGGAGATATAACAAATGTCATCTTACTATAGAGAGAGCATCACACTCATGATTTCCATTACAATTTTTATAGCATATGAGTGATGGAATCATCTTTATGTATTGTGATATGTATAGTATTGATGGATGTATTTATGGATATGCATTGATTGATGATAAAGATGATAAGATGTTGGGGCCCCAGAAGTCCCTGAAATTTTGTCTCTGGGCCATTATCTAACACTCTTTTGCTTCTTCCACTATCTTGCTTCCATTCTGTACTTAACTCCAGACATTTTACCATAAGGGCATTCCTTTCCTTGTAAAATGGAGACATTCCTTTGACCTAAGTGTGTTACCTAGCACCATCTGTTTGGTCTGTGTACCTGAGCAAATTCCATTTGTGGTTTTCAGCTTTAAGAAACCCCCCATTTCCCTCAAATAAAAGAGGCTTGAACAGAATTTTTGTCTTCCTTCCTATGTTGCATTTTCTGATCCCAAAATTTGTCATTGTAGCTCCCTTCCTTTGAGAACCCTGTTGTTTCAGTCCTGCAAGTCAGGGCAATAAGAATTAGATAACAAACATGGTAAAGATAATGTGGCATATATTGCATACATTTATTACAAATACAAGATTTTTGTTCATAAGTAAGAATAGAATTATTTTGAAAGAAATAAATATAATTTTAAGTCATCATGTTAAATAAAGAAAGTTTTCCTTCCTTTCTAGAATTTACAGGAGAAAAATGAAAATAAAAGAGAAAAACCTAGAAGTAGGAAAAGAAATGTAACAGAGGGATAAATGGATTTTATGTGTATGAAACCTTCATAATGAAACTCTAATAACCAAGGACACTGAGATACTGTGATTCTCCCCACTTTCTTCAGCTGATAGCTACATACCCAACTCAAGAAATCTAAATCCAAATCTTATGTTTACCTTTCCCCTACATCAAGAGTTTTATTGTAATACAGAATTTTTGGAGTATAAAATAAAATAACTTCCTCTCTTGTATTATAGCTATGTAATATAAGCAAATTGCTGTTAAAAATTGCATTTCCCTGAGAGTTATGGAGGGTCTTGTTGGTGAGTATACATGGGGGAGACCCATGGCTCCAGCTGGATATAAAGGAGAGGAATGCCTTATTGGGCATCACTGGGAGTGGAGCCTCTTGGTCCTGTGGAAGCTCTATGACACAGGGTAGGGGAATGCTAGGATGCTGAGGCAGGAGTGGGGTATGCAGGCAGGGAACACCCTCAGAGAGGCAGGGCAAGGGGAGAGGATGGGGGGGGGGTTGTGGAGGGGAACTGGGAAAGGGGATAACATTTGAAATGTCAATAAATAAAATATCCAATAAAAATGAAAAATCTGCATTTCAAATCAATTAAAAGGGAAGTGAAATGAAGTCGGTTCAATTATTTTATCCAAAGGTATCTGGCTAAGGAACCAGGGACCCATATGATAAATTTCTCAAGGAAGTGGTAATTTCATTCTTTGTAAAATTTTAAGTTATTAAATTTCTTGACATACTTGCTTTTATTAGAATTTCATTAAACAACAAATAAATGATTATGAAATTCAGGGAAGCAGTTAAAGGTAAATATATATATAATAAACAAGCAATATTTATAGAAAATAAATGAGAACATTGATAAAAAATGATAAATAGAAAAGAGAGATTCTGAGTCTGATGTGATAAATGAAGGTAGATCCCAGAGAGTCTGTAGGTCACTTTCTCATCATTTATCTGAAAATGAAATATTAATTTGTTTAAAATTCTTAGAAGGAGAAATTTCTTGATGCTGGAATGTCAAAATTATTATAATTTTCAAAAGCACAGAGTAATGGAATATGTGATCAGATAAAGAACTTAATCCTATAATGTAAAACCGTGAAGTAAGGTTAATGGATGCATTAATACTGACGCCATTAATCCTGCAAATGTAGGAAGATGGCTTAACCTGCTCTCCCAGGAACAGTACTGATTAAATTATGTCTATCTGATCAGGAGCAATAGTTTGGGTAGTTAGAGATATTTTGAGTTTACTCTTTCACATTATTCAAAATAAAAGATTTTTTCCAAGGTCACAACAAGTCAACCAATAAGCAGATTAAAAAACGTTTAAATTTCTCTTAGTTATCATTTTATGGATGATAAAGGAGAAATTTCATGTTTCCTTCTAATTTTTTGTGCCTCAAATTTTTTAATGAATTTTTTTGAGACATGAGATCTTGATTTACTCAGGAGGCTAATATTAGAAATATATTGGAAAGCTAAGCATGTCTGTAATAAGACTGAAAAAATGTTTTGATTTTAAAATGGTAAAAGGAAATGAATGGATGTTTCTCAGAAGGAAAGGAATGTAAGTGGCTAACAGGTACATGTTCAAAATCACTAATGTGTATAGAAATGCAAATCAAAACCACAATTATACGTCTTCCCAACACCTGCTAAAATGGCTCATATCAGGAAAAATAAACTTCTGCTGATGCTATACAGAAGGGATTGCTTGCAGACTTGGAATGTAAAATAGTGTAGCTGTGAGAAAAATGGATGTGGACATTCCTCAAAAATGAAACACAAGAATTGCCAAATCATCATGTGATCCCATCCAGGATATATATCTATCTAAACTAACTGAACTCTATACACCAACAATATATCTATCTGCATTCCAATGTTCATTACAGCATTATTTATAATAGTTGAGGTATGTAATAAACCTAAGTGCTTATCATAAGTGAATGAATAAAGAAAATGTCACACACATAATATAATACTATTCTAAAATAAAAGGGAAGGAAAAGTTGCAATTTGCAATACCATGGACAATCTTGAAAGAGTTAGAGTAAGTGAAATAATCCAATTACAGAAAGAGTGGAATGTTATGTAATGTCATTTATATATGGAATCCAAAAACAGAATGCAGTTTTAGGGGCCGAGCCTAGAAGGTTGTGAAGATTTTACTTAATAGTTCAGCTAACTAGGAAGAATCAATTGAGTTCTGTAGGAACAATGTGATGCATATATTTAATGAAATCATATTCTTAAAAGTTGGTAAAGGGAGTATTCTTGTGTTCTTATCACAAAACAAGCCTATGATAGGAGGCAATGAACATGTCAGTTAGCTTTCTTTAATCATTTCTAAATGTTTATGTATTTAAAAACATTTTGCCCATGACAGATAAATTTATGCTTTCTTTTAAGTTGTTAGGTAAACAAATGACAGGGACAAAGGTCAGAAATTTGACTTCAAATATAAGAATATTTGGTTTAATGTTTAATTGCTGAAATTATACATATAGTCTCAGTTTCTGTTTAAATATAGCTTCTTGGCTAGTAAACCACCTGATTTTCACCTAAACTACTTGTCCTAAGAAAATTAAAATGGAATTTGAATTTTGTATATTTTAAATTAAATCCACATTATATTGAGAGACAGGAGTATGTATTTTTTGTAGAACCTCAGCCTGTCCCATATGAAATAAAAAGTCAATCTCAACAAAATACATGGAAAGTTAATGTAAATACTAGCCATGCACTTTCACTCAAAGACCCAACTCAACTTAATTGTTGGAATCACCCCATTATACAGAAAATGTTAACATCAGGTCTTTTGCTATGTATTATAATGCTAAATACTGGCCCAGCCAAGGCCTAGTTGCCTTTAAGGATGAGAGAATCTGCATGTACACAGGTGATGCTACCTAAGCTTGTCCCCAGGTAATCCCTGATTGGTGAATAAAGATGCCTATAGCCTATTGCTGGGCAGAAGAGAGATAGGGCAGGGTTTAGGTTCCTGGGCCTGGAGTCAGAAAGGCCAAGGGGGTTGCAGGGGGATGGGGGGTGGGGAGGAGGGTTAGAAGGAAGAAGGTAGAGAGACTATGCCATTGGTTAGGTGAGTCTTGAAAACATGGACACAAGGCCTGACCAGTTAGTTGGAATAGGGGCAGCCTAGATGAAACATGGCAAGTCATATTGCAGGGTTATTGACAGGGAAATAGACTTAATAGTATAGAGGGTAATATCTGCCCAGCTCTAGTGCATTAAAGCCTCATTATAAATACAAAAGTTATGTCTCTTTTCTGGGAACTGAATGATCAAAGGCGAAGTAGAAACTTCAATTGAGATTAAATATTTAATACTACAGGAACCTTTACTCTTTAACTTTAATGTCCCATGATTCTCCAATTTTAAATTCTAAAATTATAAAATAAAATAAAAATTTGACTAGAATGATTGAAAATAGAAAATAAAAATCAAATTTGTACACAGAGCTAGCTGTATATACAGTGATAACATAGCCACATGTTTGGGAAATATGCTAAGTGGACTTTAAAATGGAAACCATAAAGCCATATTTCTAGGTGTAGTATATCTTATTGTCAGAAAGAACATATAAAATAATGTCCTGTAGAATTTATATTGTTCATGATAGTATTGGTTGCTCTACAACTATTGTGTGTGAAATAAAATACACATGTAACCATGTATAGCTTTTTTTCCGGTGAAAAGAACAGGAAGCAAGATAACATAAAAAGTGAACTCCTCAGACTCCTTACAGAAATTAGTGATTCCAAGTCTGCAATAGGAACTGTCCATGGGATCTTTGGAAAATTTGTTATGTGAGAAGACAGCGCATAATATAGGGATCATGTCCAATGCACTCAGGAGCAGTAAGACACTGAGTACAGTACAGGAAACTGTAAGAGGGAGGTAGGGATAGAGGGATGAGCTTAAAGTGCCACAGGGTGCTCTGAGAAGTGAATCTAAACCTCAGGAGGTTGGAGGTAGGAGGACACTCTAGAATGTACCAGAGACCTTAAAGGTGAGGAGCATCAAGTGGATGAATGGGATTCTATCCCACAGTCAAAATCTCTGACCCAGAGTTGTTCCTGTATAAAAGAACTACAGGACAAAAATAGAGAAGCGACTGAGGGAAAGGAGTTCCAGTGACAGTCCCAAATTGGGATCCATCTTAATGGGAGGCTCCAAGGCTTGATTCTATTACTGATGCTATGATGTGCTTACAGACAGGAGCCCTAGCATGGTGGTATTCTGAGACCCCCAACAAGCAACTGACTGAAACAGATGCATATGCATACAGCCAATCATTGGACTGAAGTCAGGAACTCCTGTAATTGAATTATGGAAACATTGGAAGAAGATGAAGAATGTGACCTCATAGGAAAACCAATAATATCAACTAACAGGGACCCCTAAGATCTCTCAGATACTCAGTCCCCAACCAGGAAGCATACATACACTAGCTGTTATGAGACTCCTGACACATATACAGTAGATGACTGCCTAGTCTGGCCTCAGTGAGAGAAGATACACCTAACTCTCCAGAGACTTGAAAGCCCAGGGAGTAGGGAGGACTATCAGAGTGGATTGGGTTGGGGGGGGGGCATTTTCTTGGAGAAAGAGGAAGGAGGAATGAGAAGAACTGTTGGAGGGCTGACCAGGAGGGGAATAACAACTGGAATATAAAAAAAGATTAAAGATAATAATCATAAAAAGGAAGGAAGGGAAGGAGGAAGGAAGGGAGGGAGGGAGGGAGGGAGAGAGAGAGAGAGAGAGAGAGAGAGAGAGAGAGAGAGAGAGAGAGGGAGAGAGAGAGAGAGAGGGAGAGAGAGAGAGAGAGAGAGAGAGAGAGAGAAAACCCATCAGGTAGCCGCTTACATCCCAAGTCTCTAGGACACTCTACAAGTTCTCCCAGAACTTTTTCCCCTTATCCTGCCCCCTCTCCTTTCCAACCAGGATTCTCCTTCCTTCTGCCTTCAATGATTGTTCTGTTCCCCCTTCTAGGTGGGTTTGAGGTATCCATAATTGGACCTTCCTTCTTGTTCAGCTTCCTATGGCCTGTTTGTTGTATCATGGGTATTCTGAACTTTTTGGTTAATATCCACTTAGTGAATACATAGCATGCATGACCTTTTGTGTGTTGGTAACTTCACTTAGGATATTTTCTAGTTTCATCCATTTGTCTGCAAAACTCAGGATGTTCTCATTTTTAATAGCTAAGTAGTATTCCATTGCATAAATGCACCACATTTTCTGTATCCATTCTTTGGTTGATTGACGGGGTTGTTTCCAGGCTCTGGCTATTACAAATGAGGCTGCTATGAATATTATGGAGCCCATGTCCTTGTGGTATGGCGGAGTATCCTTTGGGTATATTCCAAGAGTGGTATACCTGGTTCTTCAGGTAGAACTATTTCTAATTTTCTGGTTGTTTTCCAGAAAGTTTGTACCGGTATGCAGGACTCAGTGGGAATGACATTAGCTGAAATGCCCAAGAGTGGGAAGGTGGAACCTGAACAGACCACCACCAGTAGATAGACACATCTCCAAGTTGAAACAGGGGGTCCCCCACCTATCTTCAAAATTTTTAAGCAGAATTGTTTCTGTCTAAAGGAAATTCAGGGAAAAAAATGGAACAGAAACGGAAAAAAAAAAGGCCACCCAGTGACCAGCCTAACACAAAACCCAGCAACTATTATTACTGATGACATATTGTGCTTGGAGAAAGGAGCCTGGCATGGCTGTCCTCTGAGTGGCTCTACCAACACCTGACTGAGAGAGTCACATGCAGATACATATAACCAACCATTGGATTGAGATCAGGGACCAACACTTAAGAGTTAGAAGAAGGACTGAAGGAGTTGAAGGGGATTGAAACCCATAGGAAAAAAAACAGTATCAACTGTCTCAGAACCCTTAGAGCTTCCAGAGACTAAGAGAAAGACCAAAGAGCATACAAGGGCTGCTCTGGGGCCTCAGGCACATGTATAGCACAAGATTGCCGTGTCTGGCATCAATGGGAAAGGATGTACTGAATCCTGTGGAAACTTGATGCCCAGGGAAGAGAGAAGCTGGGAAAGGTTGAGGTAAGGGATAGTGGGAGCGCACCCTCTCTGAGGCAGGAAGGAAGGGGATGGGGTGAAGAACTAAGGAATCTTACTAGGAAGGCAGACAACTTTTGGAATGTAAATAAATCAAATAATTTAATACAAAAAGAAAAAGCACATTAAGATAAAATTAGAAATGTCAAGTCAAAATTATATATAATGTTGGCTGGCAAGAGTGAATAAAAGGATAAAAAGAATCCTTTCTAATTTTTACTAAGCCTAAAGACTGGAGTTTGATCCTGGAACCTATATGTAAGGAGTAAGGTGACTCAGGAAAGTGTCCTCTGATGTATACACTATGACATGTGCATAACTGTACCTGCACACATATATCAGTTATATAAACACAAGATAATAACAAATATATTAATATAAATATTATAATATATTATATAAGTATATATAAAAACAACTAATATCACACATAGATGTACAGACATATACACATACACACAAAAGTGAAAATAGAATAGAAAATGATGATAAAGCAAATGGACATACAAGAAAAACTCATGAGAATGCATGTCATACAACATGTACTGCAGAAAGGAATAAAATGTGCTTCTCAGGCATTTCATGGTGAGAATAAAGCAAAGAACAGAAATAATAATGTATTTTTACAATATTAACAGTATAAAAGAAAACCAACAACTCTGCAAGACCCTGAAAAATATCCCTAATGTACTCTTATCTTTATCATAGTGAAGAACCCTGTAAACTTCAGCCTTAAAACAACCACATGAGAAAATTCAAGCATTATTTCCTTGCTTGCCTTACAAGAACTGATAGGCAACTCTAAAATTAATTACAATAGGATTAGTATACAAAATTTTGACATTAATATAATAAAGGTACTAATAATTTATTGGTACCTACCTATCTGTTTGATCTTTGAGTGAGTGAGCAGAATATTTTATCATTGGATCACCTTTCCTACCATTGAACAACTGACTCAGCAATGGTAAATCTGCCTTGGGTTTCATCCAAAACATTTTATTATTGAAAATACCTTCCAGAGCTCGTTACGACCCTGGTCACTTACATGAAGTCAGTCTAAGGCCATGACCTAAGTAAAATTCTTTGTGGACACAATCTCATATTTCTTTAAATTTTATAGATATCAAAACAAGCAGTTGTTAAATATTTCGTTGGCTAATTGTGTCACTTATTGATGCTAATTCCCCTTAATTTCAATCCTGTGGTTGCTGTGTTCCTCTCTCTTTGTGTCTTAGAGTACATTGTAGGCTTAAATTCTGAACTCTACCTTCTCTAAGCTCTGCTGTTAAGTATAGGTTTGCCTCATTGACTCAGTGCCTCCTGACTGAAAGTTACCCTTGGATTTAATTTTCCCCAGACGATAAACTTTACCAATGTAACATATACACCATAAAGTACTTATTCAATAATGCATTCAATACTAATCTAGCTTGATGTTGACATGGGATTTTGCATCTTAAGTGACACTTGATTAGGGAAACCCCATTAAGTTGAAAAGATAATAGGTATCACCTTCCCCATTTTTTACAGGGCCAGTCACATGGATGGGAAAAGCCCTAGAAACTTCACTACTTGTCTACATTTATAGCTGCAATTAAAATGTTTTCCATAGCCTGGAACATTGCAATGAGTTTTTCAGTCTTGCTTAATTGTTAACTTACTTAGGAACTTAGGAGAACAGTGGTTAAGAGTAGATAACTATTTTATTTATTAAATGGTGATTCATTTATTGTACTGGAATTGCTGCTCTAAAAACTATACCTTGGTGCAGTTAATTTCTTTAAAAACATGCTAAAGCTACTTGTAGAATGAGGTTAGTATTCATTTGAACTACTTAAAAGGAATATTTTCCTTAACATAAATGGCTTTTTATAGAACACCATTTTTCAGGGGTTATCTAGAAATAAAATGGAATGTTTCCAATAACAGAAAGGTGTCCTGATTGAGAAAATGGGAATGAGAACTCAAATCACAGAGTAGGAGAGAGAGAGACACAGAGGGGAGAGGGGAAAGAAATAGAAAGACAAAATAGAAAGAATATCTGAAAAGTCATATGGAATCATACTACTACCTATCTTCCTAAAAAGAAACCTATTACATACATGTCTATACATATACATGTATAGTTTAAGTGAAATGTTTTCATCTGGCCTGACAACATATGTTTTAAGAGCAATAGACTAACAAAATCTGCAATACTAGGCAGAGGAATTTATTGATAAAGCTTATCCAATTGACTTCCCAAACATTATGAGTTGCTGATTTTGCCCTCAGTTACCACAAAAAAGTAGAAGGTAAGTCCCCAAGAACACCCCAATTACTAAATGTATCATGTACTTCGGAAACAAATATGGGAGTTCCTTAAGCTGCTACTGGACTCAGAACCTTCTCCATGAAGAATATTTTCACTATACCAAAGGTGCCATGCAAATTTTCAATGGATGGAAGAAACCAACAGTCCTACTCATGTATGATGCTTGTAAATCATAATGAGCAAGAAGGCAAGATTCCCTTAAGGATGCAATAGTGGCAAGCATACCTGAGAAGTAACCAACAACTTTCTAATTGGACTTAAGACCCACTTAAGGAGAAAGCATAACTGATCCTATAAATCTAGCCAACTCTCCAGGGATAATGAAGTTATGGATCATGGAAGGAAACCTACAACTACCATTTTACCGAATTAACACAACTCCTTACTACATTCCAAATATTGTCCTTATACTCACAGGTAAGTGAAGTCCTTACCCCTCATCAAGGAAACTTCTCTTTGAAAAAAAAAAAAAGACAAATACAGAATGCCATGACCAATCAAACTAGTGGGAGAGGGAGCACCCTCATAGAAGCAAGGGGCATGGGATGGAATAGGGAGGTTTTGGGGGTGGGAAACAGAGAGAGGGAATAACATTTGAAATGTAAATACATAAAATACTCAATGAAAGAAAGAACTACTGAGGAATAGTACCAAACGGATACGCTTACTAAACAACTCCAAAAACTTAGACCCAAAGAACATTGCAGTAATTGGGGTGTAAAGATTTTAAAAGCCAGAGGATCAGAGAATTTGCTATAGGATTATGTCTCTAGTAACATCAGGAATTTCATAAACATGAACTGAACACAGAGAATAGATATGACAGAGCTGACAAGGGAAGATGTACAAGGACTAAAGCCTGCACAAGCAACTACGTACAGTTAAAGAATGCCAGTTGGGGCCAGAGCACCTTGGGGAGCCATCTTGGTTCACGGATCCCTCAGAGACTAGTCTGCGCAGGTGAGAGTGTGGACTACAGAAGCTAACAGCTTATGGCAAAGGCAGAAGCCACACAGCTTCTGGGGCAGGCCCCATTTCGGGCTCCAGACATCTGGGCACCTTTGCTGCCAGAGAAGAGGTGTCCGCCTGGCCCAGGAGGGCTTTGCCAGAACACCAGTGGGAACCATCTCTGGTCCGGAATCTCTCAGAGACTAGACTGTGTAGGTGAGGGTGCCGACTACAAAAACTACACAGCTTCTCAGACAGGCAGAATAAACACACCTTCTGGGACAGGCCCTGTTTCGGTCCTTCATCTTCTACCAGGAGGCAGGTCCAAACTCGAGATATCTGTGCACCTTCCCTGCAAGAGGAGAGCTTGCCTGCAGAGAGTACTCTGACCACTGAAACTCAGGAGAGATCTAGTCTCCCAGGTCTGCTGATAGAGGCTAACAGAATGACAGGAGGAACAAATTGTAAACAGAGACAACTATAACAACTAACTCCAGAGATTACCAGATGGCTAAAGGCAAACGTAAGAATCTTACAAACAGAAACCAAGACCACTCACCATCATTAGAAACCAGCACTTCCACCTCAGCCAGTCCTGGATACCCCAACACACCCAAAAAGTTAGACTCGGATTTAAAAGCATATCTCATGATGATGGTAGAGAACATCAAGAAGGACTTTAATAACTCACTTAAAGAAATACAGGAGAACACTGCTAAAGAGTTACAAGTCCTTAAAGAAAAACAGGAAAACACAACTAAACAGGTAGAAGTCATTAAGAAAAACAGGATGAGCAAAACAATACAAGACCTAACAAGGGAAGTAGACACAATAAAGAAAACCCAAAGTGCGGCAACGCTGGAGATACAAACCCTAGAAAAGAAATCAGGAACCATAGATACGAGCATCAGCAACAGAATACAAGAGATGGAAGAGAGAATCTCAGGTGCAGACGATTCCATAGAGAACATCGACACAACAATCAAAGAAAATGGAAAATGCAAAAAGATCCTAACTCAAAACAACCAGGAAATCCAGGACACAATGAGAAGACCAAACCTAAGGATAATAGGAGTGGATGAGAATGAAGATTTTCAACTCAAAGGGCCAGCGAATATCTTCAACAAAATTATAGAAGAAAACTTTCCAAACCTAAAAGAAGAGATGACCATGAACATACATGAAGCCTACAGAACTCCAAATAGACTGGACCAGAAAAAAAACAGTTCCTCCTGACACATAATAATCAGAACAACTAATGCACTAAATAAAGATAGAATATTAAAAGCAGTAAGGGAAAAAGGTCAAGTAACATACAAAGGCAGGCCTATCAGAATTACACCAGACTTTTCACCAGAGACTATGAAAGCCAGATGATCCTGGACAGATGTTATACAAACACTAAGAGAACACAAATTCCAGCCCAGGCTACTATACCCAGCCAAACTTTCAATTGCCATAGATAGAGAAACCAAAGTATTCCATGACAAAACAAAATTCACACAATATCTGTCCACGAATCCAGCCCTTAAAAGGATAATAACAGAAAAAAAAAGTACAAGGACAGAAACTACACCATAGAAAAAGCAAGAAATTAATCCTTCAACAAACCTAAAAGAAGACAGCCACAAAAACAGATTGCCAAGTCTAACAACAAAAATAATAGGAAGCAACAATTACTTTTCCTTAATATCTCTTAATATCAATGGACTCAATTCCCCAATAAAAAGACACAGACTAACAGACTGGCTACACAAACAGGACCCAACATTTTGCTGCTTACCGGAAACCCATCTCAGGGAAAAAGACAGGCACTACCTCAGAGTGAAAGGCTGGAAAACAATTTTCCAAGCAAATGGTCTGAAGAAACAAGCTGGAATAGCCATTCTAATATCGGATAAAATCGACTTCCAACCCAAAGTTATCAAAAAAGACAAGGAGGGACACTTCATACTCATCAAAGGTAAAATCTCCCAAGAGAAACTCCCAATTCTGAATATCTATGCTCCAAATGCAAGGGCATCCATATTCATTAAAGAAACTTTAGTAAAGCTCAAAGCACACATTGCACCTCACACAATAATAGTGGGAGATTTCAACACACCACTTTCATCAATGGACAGACCATGGAAACAGAAAGTAAACAGGGACACAGTTAAACTAACAGAAGTTATCAAACAAATGGATTTAACATATATCTACAGAACATTTTATCCCAAAACAAAAGGATATGCATTCTTCTCAGCACCTCATGGTACCTTCTCCAAAAACAGGCCTCTAAAGATACAAAAGTATTGAAATTGTCCCATGCATCCTATCAGATCACTATGAAGGCTTATCTTCAATAACAACATAAATAACCACAAGCCGACATTCATGTGGAAACTGAACAACACTCTACTCAATGATACCTTGGTCAAGGAAGGAATAAAGGAAGAAATGAAGGACTTTTTAGAGTTTAATGAAAATGAAGCCACAACATGCCCAAACTTATGGGACACAACGAAAATATTTCTAAGAAGAAAACTTACAGCTCTGAGTGCCTGCAAAAAGAAACTATAGAGAGCACACACTAGCAGCTTGACAAAACACCTAAAAGCTCTAGAACAAAAGGAAGCAAATTCACCCAAGAGGAGTAGATGGCAGGAAAAAATCAAACTCAGGGTGAAATCAACCAAATGGAATCAAGAAATATTCAAGGAATCAACTAAACGAGGAGCTGGTTCTTTGAGAAAATCAACAAGATAGATAAACCCTTAGCCAGAGTAACTAGAGGGCACCGGGACAGCATCCTAATTAACAAAATCAGAACTGAAAAGGGAGACATAACAACAGATCCTGAAGAAATCCAAAATACCATCAGATCCTTCTACAAAAGGCTATACTCAACAAAATTGGAACACTTGGACGAAATGAACAAATTTCTAGATAGATACCAAGTACCAATGTTAAAACAGGATCAGATTAATGATCTAAACAGTCCTATATCCATTAACAAAATAGAAGCAGTCCTTAATAGACTCACAACCAAAAAAACCCCAGGACCACATGGGTTTAGTGCAGAGTTCTATCAGATCTTCAAAGAAGATCTAATTCCAGTTCTTCACAAACTATTCCACAAAATAGAAGCAGATGGTACTCTACCCAATTCATTCTATGAAGTCACAATTACTCTGATACCTAAACCACAGAAAGACCCAACAAAGATAGAGAACTTCAGACCAATTTCCCTTATGAATATCAATGCAAAAATACTCAATTAAATTCTCACTAACTGAATCCAAGAACACATCAAAACACTCATTCTTCCTGACCAAGTAGGTTTCATTCCAGGGATACAGGGATGGTTTAATATATGGAAATCCATTAACATAATATGCTATATAAACAAACTCAAAGACAAAAATCACATGATCATCTCATTAGAAGCGGAGAAAGCATTTGACAAAATCCAACCACCCATTCATGATAAAAGTCTTGGAAAGATCAGGAATTCGAGGCCCAAACCTAAACATGATAAAAGCAATCTACAGCAAACCAGTAGCCAACATCAAAGTAAATGGTGAGAAGCTGGAATCAATCCCACTAAAATCAGGGACTAGACAAGGCTGCCCACTTTCTCCCTACCTATTCAACACTGTACTTGAAGTCCTAGCCAGAGCAATTCGACAACAAAAGGAGATAAAGGGGATACAAATTGGAAAGAAACAAGTCAAAATATCACTTTTAGCAGATGATATGATAGTATATATAAGTGACCCTAAAAATTCCACCAGAGAACTCCTAAACCTGATAAACAGCTTCGGTGAAGTAGCTGGATATAAAATTAACTCAAACAAGTCAATGGCCTTTCTCTACACAAATAATAAACAGCCTGAGAAAGAAATTAGGGAAACAACACCCTTCTCAATAGTCACAAATAATATAAAATACCTTGGTGTGACTCTAACTAAGGAAGTGAAAGATCTGAATGATAAGAACTTCAAGTCTCTGAAGAAAGAAATTAAAGAAGATCTCAGAAGATGGAAAGATCTCCCATGCTCATGGATTGGCAGGATCAATATATTAAAAATGACTATCTTGCCAAAAGCAATCTACAGTTTCAATGTAATCCGCATCAAAATTCCAACTCAATTCTTCAATGAATTAGAAAGGGAAATTTGCAAATTCATCTGGAATAACAAAAAACCTAGGATAGCAAAAGCTCTTCTCAATAATAAAAGAACCTCCAGTGGAATCACCATGCTGACCCAAAGCTGTACTCCAGAGCAATTGTGAAAAATCTGCATGATACTACTATAGAGCCAGACAAGTAGACCAATGGAAGAGAGTTGAAGACCCAGAAATGAACCCACACACCTATGGTCACTTGATCTTCGACAAGGGAGCTAAAACCATCCGGTGGAAGAAAGACAGCATTTTAAACAAATGGTGCTTGCACAACTGGAGGTTATCATGTAAAAGAATGCGAATTGATCAATTCTTATCTCTTTATACTAAAGTCAAGTCTAAGTGGATCAAGGAACTCCACATAAAACTAGAGACACTGAAACTTATAGAGGAGAAGTGGGGAAAAGCCTCGAAGATATGGATACAGAAAAATTCCTGAATAGAACAACAATGGCTTGTGCTGTAAGATCAAGAATCGACAAATGGGACCTCATAAACTTACAAAGCTTCTGTAAGGCAAAAGACACCGTCAATAAGACAAAAGGCTATTAACAGATTGGGAAAGGATCTTTACCAATCCTAAATCATATAGGGGACTAATATCCAATATATATAAAGAACTCAAGAAGGTGGACACCAGAAAATCAAATAAACCCATTAAAAAATGGGGCTCAGAGCTAAACAAATATTGCTCACCTGAGGAATACCGAATGGCAGAGAAGCACCTGAAAAAATGTTCAGCATCCTTAACCATCAGGGAAATGCAAATCAAAGCAACCCTGAGATTCCACCTCACACCAGTCAGAATGGCTAAGTTAAAAAATACAGGTGACAGCAGATGCTGGCAAGGATGTGGAGAAAGAGGAACACTCCTCCATTGTTGGTGGGATTGCAAGCTTGTACAACCACTCTGGAAATCAGTCTGGTGGTTACTCAGAAATTGGACATAGCACTACTGGAGGATCCTGCAATACCTTACTGGGCATCCATCCAGAAGATGTCCCAACCGGTATGAAGGACACATGCTCCACTATGTTCATAGCAGCCTTATTTATAATAGCCAGAAGCTGGAAAGAACCCAGATGTCCCTCAACAGAGGAATGGATACAGAAAATGTGGAACATTTACACAATGGGGTACTACTCAGCTATTAAAAAGAACGAATTTATGAAATTCCTAGGCAAATGGATGGACCTGGTGGGCATCATCCTGAGTGAGGTAACACAATCTCAAAAGAACTCACATGATATGTACTCACTGATAAGTGGATATTAGCCCAGAAACTTAGAATTCCCAAGATAAAAGATAAAATTTGCAAAACATATGAAACTCAAGAAGAACAAAGACCAAAGTGTGGACACTTTACCCCTTCTTAGAATTGGGCACAGAACACCCTTGGAAGGAGTTACGGAGACAAAGTTTAGAGCTGAGATGAAAGGATGGCCCATGTAGAGACTGCCATATCCGGGGATCCATCCCATAATCAGCCTCCAAAAGCTTACACCATTGCATACACCAGCAAGATTTTGCTGAAAGGACCCTGATATAGCTGTCTCTTGTGAGGCTATGCAGGGGCCTAGCAAACACAGAAGTGGATGCTCACAGTCAGCTATTGGATGGAACACAGTGCCCCCAATCCAGGAGCTAGAGAAAGTACCCAAGGAGCTAAAGGGGTCTGCAACCCTATAGGTGGAACAACAATATGAACTAGCCAGTATCCCCGGAGCTCATGTCTCTAGCTGCATATGTATCAGAAGATGGCCTAGTTGGCCATCATTGGGAAGAGAGGCCCCTTGGTCTTGCAAACTTTATATGACTCAGTATGGGGGAATGCAAGGGCCACGAAGTGGGAGTTTGTGGGTAGGGGAATGGGGTGGGGGAGGGTCTGGGGTACTTTTGGGATAGCATTTGAAATGTAAAGGATGAAAATACTTAATTAAAAATATAAATTAAAAAAAAAGAATGCCAATTGGTTATCCAATACCAAATGTTCAGACCTGATAACATACCTACAAGTAACCTTATATAGACTTAGTATGTTGTATTTACATATTTTGGAATGTATACACATACACATATATACACATACTCATATATACATATACATATCCCCATCCCCATCCTCATACATATACATATACAATGATTAGTGAGAAACGTGGCTGTGAATTTGAAAGAAAGCAAGGAGGAATGTGGAAGATTTTGATGGAGGGAAAAAAGGGAGAAATGATGTAATGAAATTCTATAAAAACTAGAAGAAAAAGTAAAAGGTAAAAATGCATTTTTTTTCTTTTTTTGAGATTTAATTGTAAGAAGTTTTCCTTTTCTCCCTCCAAATCATTACACTTACCTCTCCCACCTCACTTTCAAATGCATGGCCTTTCCCCCCCCCCTAATTGTTATTGTATTCCTATATGCATGTGTATATACATATGTATTCCTAACTCTAACCTGCTCAGATCATATGGTGTTACCTGTGTATCTGTTTTCATGGATGACTGTTTGGTATTGGGAACCTGTAGGTATACTCTCCTCTGGTGAAAACCACCTCTCCTGTTTGTAGTAAAAACTAAAATTCCTTGCATTATACAACACAATTGCCATATGATTTCTTTTGGGCAATAAGAGTATGAAGTTAACTTCAAATACTGGATAAACTGCATGATCAAATTACAAAAATTATTTCTACATCTGTTATTTATTTTAAAATTCACCTATACTTCAAACTGGGGAATCTGATGTTCCCCAATGGCAAAAGTGTTATCCAAAAGTTCTAATATATATTTATGATCATTTGAAACTTGAAAGAATACATTTTAAATACTATATATGGAAAGAATTTAAACTATTTTTCATTGGGATCATAATACTATTTAATAGAAACAATGAAGATGGGCTATAATAATAAAAACGGAAAAACAATACTGATAGCAATGACTGTGTAAGTCTATGCTTCCTCCATTAAGATAATGAGATTTACCTTCCCTACCTGTCAAAATACCTCTGTAGATTTGCTTGTTAAGAATGACTAAGCTGGAGAAGTCTTAGTCCTAGATCGCTACGAGGTTTCCCATCTTGGCCTATTGGTAGGAGATGCTAGTTCCTTAACAGAGATGATTTTTCTAACCTGAAGCCACAGTGAAGTTGAAGAAAAACATTTTAAAAAACCAGTGAATTCTAAGCTAGAGTAATCCCGTCTCTTTCCACAAATACCGAAAGCTTACCAGCCATATCCATGATTAGCTTATAGGAGACCATAAAATATGTTGTGCCTTCCAAAGGCATGGTGGGTCAGCATATGCCATCTCTATCCTTGTCCTAGTCACAAAAGCTGATCAATGTTGTGTATTTGGTTTAACTCACGTATGATATTAATTGGGTTCTCAAAATTGCATGAGAATCAGTATGTAAGATGCTGAGGTAACCTGCCCCCAGGTTGGTTCTGATTGGAAAATAAAGTTGCTGATGGCCAATGGCTGGGCAGGGAGACAGAGGCGAGATTTTAGGATTCGGAGGCAAGGGGACCAGAATAGGAAGGAGGATTGAGAATCCCTTGCCAGGAAAGCAGAAGGACCAGGCCTGAGGGGTGCAGAAGAGAGAGCATTGCAGTCATGTAAAAGTCAGCAAAGAGCAGCCCCAGGGGGCATTCGCAAACTGGGCCTAGGGAAAAAGCTATGGGATATAGGTTTGAGTAAGTAGTAACTCAGGAGTATGGGGGCAGGGTATTAGCTACGTAGATGTTTGGGAGTGGTCCAGCCACTGAGCTGATTAAGCCATATTAAATATGAGGCTATATGTGTGTCTTTCATTTAGGAATCCAGAACTCTGGGACTGGTATAGAGAACTCGTGCCGCCATCATTGAAATAATTTGAGTGACTTTAATTGCCTACGGAAACAGATCTCTCCTTGTCCATTGTCTTCCTTTGGTGTTATGCTACCTTTCCAGTCATTTGGCATAAGAGCACCCAGCATGGAAAGACCCAAGCAAGGTAAACATGCCTCAGTAGACTTGGGATTTGTCTGTGATTTTTCTACTTTATCTTTGACTGCCAACGGTCTGCTACTGTCTCTGCATGCTGAGTAATTTTTTGCAGTTAATGGAATTAAAAACTATATATATCTCAGATTAAAAAGCCTCCGCATATTCCTTTTAAACTTCCTCTCTACAATCTAACATTGCATGAGACAGAGTGTGGCCTTCACTTGTCTCAGATCATACCTAACATTAATGTATTTTACTAAGAGTAAAATTTAACCACCTACTGGTTCTGTGAATATAGGAGAAGTACAAGGAGTTGATTTAAAATTCTTGAAAATTAGTTTAGACTTTAAATAGGCCTCAGTGTGTATAGCTCTGTGTGTGTTCATATACATGTATACACACATATGTGACTACATATAAATATCATGTGTGTATGTACTTTTTAATGCTATGTATGTATTTAATTCCCTTTTTTCTAAAATTTAACTTTTTAGTTATAATCGTGAAGAACTTCCACTCCTTCTGCAGTTCTCAACAGATTGCCTTTAGATCCTCTGGATTAGGCAGGGCCCCTTGGACTCCTCTTCATCTGTGCCTGAAAATTGAATGGATCAATCCTGTTAAGGCCCTATGAAGGTGGCTAACAATTGTTGTGAAGGCATTCATGCCATACTGATAAGGTAGCATTTCTTAGCTTTCCTCTCTATCATTTGTGTCTTAATATTTTTTGTCTTCTCTTCCATGATATTCTTAGAGACTTAAAGTGAGGTGATATTTCAATACAGGTTGGTAGGTAGTTGGTATTTATTGGTGAGATATGTGCAAGTCTTCAGTTCATCTCAAAGGCAAGAAACTAGAACATTGAGTTTAATGATGATTAAATTTAGGGTAAAAATGACAGGAGTAAATAATATCCAGATAACTGGTAAAAACATCACCTTCTGGTGTGCTCTGGTTGTACTTCTTAAAGGGCTTCATATTTGAACCTGGACAGAATGACTCATTCTACCAAGTGAATGAACACCCTCTAATCAATCCCTTGATCACCTAATGGAACAAGGAGATGAAGTTTCATGAATCCAGTCTTTCTCTTCTTGAGATAGAGCATTTGTCTTGCATCATTCTTGGAGAAAAGTGCTTGGCTGCCAGGCCTCTAGCCTTACATCTGTAATAATTTCACCAATGTCCCACAGTACTCAGCCTTAGGATAAATTTGCACTGAAGTATACCACTGACCATTTTGATTCTTTAAATTATATATATAACAGGCTAGGAGAGTTCTCAGCATCTATATTCAGGTGACACAATACTGTAATAAGTAAGTCATTCGTTCAGATAGATAGATGTGCAGACAGACAGAGAGCTGTGTATCCAATTGGTTCCATTTATCTGGGGAGCTATGACAATAGATACTTTGCATAGCTTAAAATTAATGGTAGAGATCCTTATAGAATTTGTGAGAAACAGATTTTGTATTCTATATGTTCAAACTTTTAAAGGGGAAAGTCATACTCATGTGGAATTGTTTCATGCTGTTTCACTCTTACTCTGTTAAATATAGGCATACTTAAATAGTAATACAGTTTCAACAAGGTCACTTGATATTCTTTCAGTAATTTGCAAATGTTTGTTTGGTCAAGATAGAAATAAGTTTAATAAGGTCCTGGAGCATTTTCTTTCATTATGTGTGTCACTTATGCTTTTCTAAATAACAGTATGACAAAATTTGATTCATTTGATAGGCTTTCTGGCTGAGTGAATTTGCTTACTGTTATAAATATCACATTAATAGATGTAAATAGGTAAGCATCTCTGAGGTAGGATGTGGAGTTCTTTGGTTATATGCCATGGAGTATGATACCTGAGTCATATGGTAGCTCTATTTTTAATTTTTAGAGAATCTACAATATTTTTAAATAGATAATAAAAATATGAGATTTTTTTAGCTCAGCTATAAATAAAATTTAAATTATAAATATTTGAGGGAACTGGGAGGACCTGGGAGGCATTATATTAAATGCGATGACACATAATCAGAATGGCAAAAGTGACATGTTCTCTCTCATATGTGGAACAGAGCATTTAGTATGTGTATGTTTTGTGTGTGTGTGTGTGTGTGTGTGTGTGTGTGTGTGTGTGTGTGAAGAAGCAGTTGTGAGAGTCTACATAGTCTCTTAAACTAGTTGGAAGACACAGGAAAGCAACAAAGGGTGATAGAAAGGTGAGGACAGGAGGTCACATGTGACCTGAAAGCAGAAAGGAATGATTAGGGGTGGGTGGTCCACAGAAGATGAAAGAGGAGAGGGCATGGAGAGAAAATATAAATACAGGAAAAGTTGTTTGAAAAATGCCACAATGAAGCCTAACTCTTTGTATGTTAATAAAATAATAAATACATTTATAAATTGATTCAGTAATACTACCAAGAACTAAAAAGTCACTTGTGCAAAAACACATTAACATGATAATAAAATCATAGCCATTTATATTATATCAAAAGCAGGAAAAGGATAAAATTAATGTGTAGGGACATTTGTCCTGTGTGTGTTTATCTGTCTTGCTGCGGGTTTTGTTTTCGATTACAAGGCTGAAGATTCATCCTATCAAATGAACTCAGAAGAGCTCACACTGTTCAGCTTCAGGCTGACCCTGACACTGAACTTAAGGTCTTATTTTGCCGTATAATGGCTCTGCCAAGACACCTTTCTCAAACAGTTAAAAAGAAATCAGTATATAGAAAATTGAGGGTGTTGATTTGAACTCAGCAATAATGGCTTTCCAAAGGTGATAGGAGAACAGCACTCTTGTTTCAAGTTTCTTCCTTTAGGTTAGAAGTATCACTGTCAAATCATCTCATCAGTAGATGAATAAGTTGAAGTCACTGTGTTTGAACTGTGCTCAGTAGTTGTATTTTATGAAGACCATAGAAGACACACAGGATATAAATGGAAACTCATGGAAGAAAATGCTCCTTCAACTAAACTATTGTCAGGAGTCCCTAAAGCACATGCGCATATCCACATTTTTTCCTTCTTAATTCCTTTTTTATTTAATTATTTATTTATTCTTCTCCTATAAATTATATCTTTACCACAGATTCCCTTCCCTCCATTCTTCCCTGTCTTGCTTTCCCACAACCTCCCTTCTCCCATAGGTCAACTCCTTCTCCATTTCCCTTTAGAAAAAAAAGTAGTCCTCTCAGTTATATCAACTGAACATAGTGTAACAAGTTACAATGAGACCAGACACAAACTCTCAAATCAAGGCTGAATGAGGCAACCCAGTAGGAGAAAAAAAAAAAAGGTACCCAAGAAGAGGTGAAAGTCAGAGACGTCTTCACTTCCACTATTAGGCTGTTAGGAGAGCCCCAAGAACCCTTAGCTACATAAATACAACATACATGCATAAGACTTAATGAAGAATCATGTAGATTCAGTGACTGTTGCTTCACTTCAGTCTCTGTGAGAACCCAGGAATCCTGTGTAGTTGATGCTGAGGGCTGAGTACTCTTGGTGTCCTCTATATGGCTCCTACAATCCCTCCTCTCCCTATTCTTCAGGGTTCCCTCACCTTTGCCTACGGTTTGGTTGTGTGTGACTACATCTGATTCCATCAGTTGCTAGGTGAAGTCTCTCTGATGATGGTTGGTCTAGGAACCAACCTAGGATTATAGCAGAATATCATTAGGAATCATTTCATTGACAATATTTTTGTTTGTTTGATTTTGTTTTTTGGTTTTTTTTTTTTTTTTTGGTTGGTTTGATTTGGTTTGGTTTGGTTTTGCCATTCATGTTTGTTTCTATCCTACATCTCAAAATGCGTAATATAGAGAACTGTGGTAAGAGAAAGAGAAAATGATTTGAGAAATCTTAAAGAATTTATTTTTAGAGTGCATTGATTCCTTTCTCAATAAAAAGTGTTCTAAAAGTTAACTATTGAGAATTGTTTATCAGTTTTATAAACAGTTTAATAAACACATGTTGCAAGTGACTTTAAGAAATTATTAATTAAATATGTTGGAATATTTTTAGCAATTGTACCGGTTAGTGCTTATAATGTATATTTGTATAAGAAATTAAGACATGCTGAATTTCTCCCTCTATACTTATTGTTTGAGAATTTTATATGAGCATATAATGTATTTTGATCAAGTTCATCCCTTACTCCACCCCCCCACCTCCTCCTGAATACCCCTAACCACTTTTTAATCCCAACATCATGTACTCTTTCCAACCTACTGAATCCACTTAGGGCTGCTAGTGTGTACATAGGACCATCCATTGAAGTATAGGCAGCCTGTAAGCTGCCACAGCCTCAGAGAAAAAGAACTCCTCATCCTCCAGAAGCAATTAATAGACAATAGATCTTCAGATAGAGGTTAGATTTCATGAGCTCTTCTTATTCATTCTGGCAATTATGCTGAATTATTAAGTGATAGAGATCTTATAGATCTAGCACTTAGTTTTATTCTGGCAAAAGTGATGTTTGTGGTACAGAGTGCAATTGTGATTTCTGTCTGCTTCATGCTACTCACTACAATGTATTGTTAACAGTTAACTTGGACTTCTGCTGATGCCAGGCAGCCTCTGTGCCTAAGGAATAGAAGTTAGTAATGGAAGTGAACAAACAAGCTTTCTTAGTCAGTGCCCTTCGGTCTTTATTAATCCTCTGGGCTGCACTCTCTCTTGCCATATCTAACAGCGCTGCGTTATTGGATGCATGAAACAATTTTCAGTCAGAACTACTATAAATCATCTCTGGAAAAACACATTTTTTTAATTTGGTTGAGGATAACCAGGTAGAAATTTGGGTACTATTAAAGTTTCTACAGTTGTGAAAAAATAAACACATTTGATTAGGGGCATCAGCAGAAACTCCAGGGAAATTAGTTACTGCTTCTGGCATTAGCAGAGTTTAAAAGCAGTGGTGCTTTGGAGTCAGGGACCATATCGACTGAGAACTAACTAATTTCCAAGCAGTCAGCCTCAGATATGCACAAAAGGATTCAGAACATTTCCTCTGAAGGAAAACGTAATTTGAAAGTTTCAACATGAGGTCCAGAGTTTCCCTAATATCAACTAATAAATAAGAACCCCGTGGGTATATATCAGAATCATCACTGTGTGTTTTTGTTGAATTTAAGTAGAAAAAAATCATTAAAAATATTAATAAATTAGCTTGTGGCTTTCTATTAATGTACACAAGTAAGCTGCATTTTAGTCATCTGTCAATATTTAGATTTTTTTCCTTCGAACTGAACTCTGTATTTCTAAATTTTAAAGGAGAAATGCTACCTCCTCCCCCCCACCTTTTCTGAAGAAATTTTAGCTACATGGTTTGCTATTACATTAAATAAAGAAGAAATGAATATTTTTGTAGAACTTTCAGAAGAAACTGAATGTTCACAGTTTTTAAAAATTACATTTAATGAGTACTTTAATCATTACTTATCACATTTATTTGAAGCCAAGCCTAGTTAATAAACTGTTAATCTTTCACTCAGGCTAGCATCTGAATGAGTTCTTTTATTTATTTACATTTCAAATGTTATCCGTTTTCCCAGTTTCCCCTCTGCAAACCCTTTACCCCATCCCCCCTCACTCTTTTTCTATGAGGGTGCTTCCCCACCCATCTACTTCCACCTCACTGCGCTGGCATTCCCCTACACTGGGCATAGAGCCTTCACAGGACCAAGGGCCTCTTCTCCCACTGATGTCAAATAAGGCCATCCTCTGCTATATATGCAGCTGGAGCCATGGGTCCCTCCATGTTTACTCTTTGGTTGCTGGTTTAGTTCCTGGGAGCTCTGGGGGAAGTGGAGATCTTGTTGGTTGATATTGTTGCTCTTCCTTTGTGGTTGCAAACCCCTTCTGAACCTTCAGTCTTCTTCAGTCTTTTCCCTAACTTCTCTCTTGTGGTCCTTGTGCGCAGTCCAATGGTTGACTGCAAGCATCCACCTCTTTATTTGTCAGACACTGGCAGAGCCTCTCAGGAGACAGCTATATCAAGCTTCTGTCAGCAAGCACTTCTTGGTATCCACAAATCTGTCTGGGTTTGGTGATTGTGTATGGGATGGATCCCCAGGTGGGGCAGTCTCTGGATGCCCTTTCCCTCAGTGCATGCTTCATACTTTGTCCCAGTATTTTCTTTAGGCAGGAACAATTCAAATCACACTATAAGTTATAGCTTTCTTAACATCTGTGATATTTGGATTTTAAAATCAAGTCTTCAAAAATGCTATAATTTTAAGACAGTTTAGCAACCAAAGATTGCAGTGTTGGGAGCTCATGTGGGGTAGTCATGTTAGGAGGTCGGGGCAGGGGATCTTTTAAGCAGTGAGACCCAGGAGAGGTGTTGACGTCATAGATAATCATCTTTAGGAAATCTAAGACAGTTCCTGGGGCCCTGAGTTGGTTTTTGTTAGAGGGTTGCTATTGATAGAATAAGCCTAAAATTTAGTTTGCTTCTTTCTTGTGCTGCAGTCTCTCAGACTCACACGTGTATTAACTCTACTGCCACGTAGCCTGAGATACATCCAGAGAGCCATAAAATGATCTAATGAAATTTGTTTTGAGTTTTCAGGTCACAGAACTATGGACTTTAAGAGCATGAGTTGAGATATGAGTTTCGGGAATCATCTTTACCCCCAACTTACTCAGTATCAAGTCACTAAAGCTGCTTCAGAGAGAGAACTTTGTCATTAATTTTCGTTGATAGATGCTACTGTATTAACATCAGCATTCCTTCCAATTTTTGGCTGACCTGTTGGTAATGACATAAAGCAGATTTTCTAAACAATAACAACAATCAATCTCCATTTTCTTTATATGTCATCTAGCTTCAAATACTTCCTTATATAACAGAGAATAGTATAAAGTGAGGGTCAGTCGTATAGTACTTTTTTCACGGTCTTTTCAATTTTGATGTGTTCATGTGTTTACACATGCATACAAGTGTGAGAATCTGCCAACAATAAGTACATGTGCATATGAAGGTCAAGTAACAACTTTGGGTTAAGCGATGACTATCTTTTTATTTGAGACAAGATATTTCATTGGCATGAAACATGCCAATAAGGTTACTCTGTTTGCATAGTGAAGCTCAACAAGACAGTATCTCCAGCTCTGGGAATACAAAGGCCCACCATAACACTCACTCTTCTTTTTAAAAATGGTTTTAGAGCTTTATTGTAGAAAGGCAGGGAGAATGGTGAGAATGTAGAAAGAGAGAGGCGGACCATGGCCATGTGAAGAGAGAGGGGGGAGGGAAGTAGAGAGAAGGAGGGCTAGAGACTAAGAAAGGTGAGGGCTAAAGAGCCTTTTTTTTTTAATGTAGGTTCTAGAGATGGGAATCAGTTCTTTGTGTCTGAAGGGCAAGTACTTTATCTACTGAGATTACTGAAGACTAAAATAAATCTTCATCTTATCTACAATGTAATCTATGTCCACATTTTAATTCATATGTAACATTAATATACGAGATCTTGCTGGGCATAGTGGCACATGCCGTTAATCCCAGCACTCAGGAGGAAGAGGCAGGCAGATTTCTGAGTTCGAGGCCAGCCTGGTCTACAGAGTGAGTTCCAGGACAGCCAGGGCTATACAGAGAAACCCTGTCTTGGAAAAAAAAAAAAGAGGTCTTGAACATATTTTATATGGGTATCATATATTATATGAATTCAAATTAACTGAATATATGTTCAATATGCTTTATAAAAGAAAGCAATGTGATATTTTTACTTTGTGATATTAATATAGATATCAGAACATACATTGACCTTTCTGAATTTAAGTGTATATATGATATATAAATATTTTATCATCTCTATTAAACATTTGGCGTGAAATATCTTACAATAAAAGTTGTAATATATTTTTTATTACTTCAGTACTTATTGTTTCAAATCATATAGGATTTTAATTTACTCCAAATGCCACAGCAGAAGTTCAGGTATTATATGAGATCAGATAACTGTGCAGGACCACATTTACTGAGCAAGCTAATAATGTAAAGATTCTGCTTGAGAACTCAGAGAATTTCTCTTCAAGATTGCTAAATTTTGTTATGGAATATGTCGACACATAATGATTCTAGATGTTTTCTAAAACCATGAGTTATTAAACAAAAATACCAACACTGGGTGTGAGATACCACTTAATAAGCAATTGGTCAAGTAGGTCCCAGAGGCCTCCCAAACAGAACAGACTCTTGACATTCCTCATGCTTGCTCACAAGAACAATAGAGTCATAAGACTCTATTGCCAAAGCTTTGCATATCTTAACTGCAAAACAGAGAAACAGACTTAGAACAGAGTTAAAAACTTACTCCATGCTGGCCAGGTTTTTTCATATTACCAAAAAATATTGTACAGGTTGTTGGGGGATAAAACAAATCAATGATACTATCTAACCATGAGTTCTATGAACTCAAAACCAATCATTTTCTGTCAGGATCGTATAACAGGTGTGGGCAGAGGTCTGGGTCTGCCATTACTCAGTCGTAACTCAGTGAGGGACTCATCGGACCAAACCCCATTCTAATACACTATTGGCTACTGGTGGGTTCTGGATGGGAAATCACTTGTGTAATGACTGTTCAGTTCCACCAGGCTCCAATGGATAGTTTGAAATTCATAGTCACACAGGTGGTTGAATTGAGTGAGTCACAAGACAAAATAAAAGACCTGAATGTGAGAATGTTATTTGCAAGAAAGAAGGAGATGGACAAACAGTCAAAATAACAACATATGTGAAACTGCCATTCTGTATACAGAGGAAAACTATTAAAACATTAATTTTGAGGTTGGGGAAATGGCCTAGTTGGTAAGATATTTGTGGACAAACAAAGGACAAGCACATATATCTCCAGCACATATCCTCCCACAGTCTTGCCTCAGCAAAACACCACATGAGTCTGCCTAAGCAAAATATCATGTGAGTCTGTATTACTTGACATATTTAGAAACCTTCACTTCAGCAGAGTAAAAGAAGTACCTAAAATGGACCTCTAGCCTCCTCACTTCTATGAATGGTCAAACACATCCATACATAAATGTTCTCTCTCTCTCTCTCTCTCTCTCTCTCTCTCTCTCTCTCTCTCTCTCTCTCTCTCTCTCTCTCTCTCTCTCCATACTAGGAATGGATACACTATAGAGAAAATGAAACAAGTTTACAAAGAGTACCAGAACATTGAGGACTGTACTTGTAAATGACTTGTAAATGGGATCAAGTGGCAAGGAAGGGGATCCCCAGGTGTCCTTCACTATTCTGCAATCTCACCCCACTCCACAAACTCCATCTTGCCAGTGATGCTCTAAGATTTAACACTGAGAATTGTACCAGTAAGTGGGATGCAGTGGATAGGAAGGCAGCCCCCATGTGTCCTTTACCATTCTGAAAGCTCTCTCACAATTCCGTCTAGCCAGTGGTACTCTAAGCATTTACAAAAGGTAAAACCTGAGACTCAATTTTCACACAGAATAGCTACTAGAACCAGAACTGACACTCAAGTTGTAACCTATTCTAAATCTACCAATGTCTCTACTTCCTTACACCTGGGGAGCTATAAAAATACTGAGTTTAGTGTAGAGCTTATGGTGAGATAAACAGGAAACGAAATACATCAGGTCAGACAAATGTAGTGATCCCTATTTATTTAGTGACCAATATGCTCAACCTTCGTTCCCTCCTTTAGGCTCCCTCAACACTGTCTCTTACATAAGTGGAAAAGAAGACAACCGACCACAACAACATAATATGCACTTCCCCCTGGTGGAGAAAAAGTTACTAGAAAAATGTACCCAAGCAGTAATTTGCTAAAATTACAGGTTTTAATTTTATTCATTGATCTGATATCTGATATGAAATGATAGTTGAAAGTTGGTGACATTCTGATTCTGCTATGCTTTGTTCAACTTCATAGGTCCTATCACATTAACCTAAGTCATTTTAAATATGTAGTCTTGTAGGTAAGTTTCAGTGAGGATGATGTCATGATGTTGCTTGTGATATAAGGTACTATGATTTTTATCCCATCTTTCTTTTCTGCTATACATTTAATCTAGGCCAATGACATCTTCTGACACTGGGTGTTTTTCAGGTGATCGCCAAGTAAGAGAACAAAACATTTCAATGTGAATTTAGCCCTAAAGCAGATGAACATGTTAAGGGGAGGGGCCTGTTGTTCAGTACCAGTTTCTTTCTGTCTATGAATATAAACATTTCTTTTACCCTTCAAAACGTGCTTTTCTGGTGGAAACATAGTCCACTACAGTAATGTTTGAAAGAAATTAGAGGTATATTTGAACAACTAATGTTACAGGAACATTGTTCTATCAGTGAACATGTTCTATCATTTACACATTTAGCAAACTCATGAGAAACTTTTATGTAATATTTAGCTCCTCTCCTCTATATAGACTATACAGAGCTGTCAAAAAAAAAAAACACCCTTTGGATTTGTAGAATTTCTATTTTAATAGGGACAGCTTGACAAGAAATAATAGAGGTAATTAACAAGGAAATGATGCTGTACATTACATGCGCACACACACACACACAATGTAAAAAGAGTCCCTCATCTTAAGAAGGGAGTAGGAAGTGATGGTTAAATGTAAATAAAGAAAATGTCCAATTAAAGAAAAAAATTTCTGACTTCTGAGTTAACACTTTTAATGAGGAAATGAAACTCTAAAAAAAGGTAATGATTTTCAAATCAGCAGAAAGAATTCCCTCATGACATAGGTACAATAGTTTTTGCATTTAGCTCTCAAACTTTGGCACTGAATTCCAAAGGCAACCAAGATATGTGGGAATTGGATGAACCCAAAGGCCGCCTTTTGAAATCCCTTTTTCTCTGACAGGTCAAGTATTTCAAAATCTCTTGTTAGAAACACTCTGAGCATGTTCATTTTTTTTGAGACATTTTTATCTTTAATAATATCCAATTTAGAAAAAGTAGGACAGAAGAGCCACAGTATTCTGCAAACAACAAAGACATAGATGCTTCATTGATAATCGCATGGCACTGTAAACTTAGAGTGCTTGAGGGCATGGTAACAGTTTTAAAAGTTATGCAAGCTTACAGAATAACCATGGCCCATAAAAGCTATGATAATAAAACCAATGCAAATGAAAACTTTTTATATAGTTTTTGGGACAGTAAAAGAGACTTAGAGGAATATATAATTATTCCTCCCACACACAATCATGATTATTTTGTAAATATGTAAACATATATGCTTACACATTCAGCTATTGTTTATTTTACATGCATGGTTTCTCCTTTCTAGTAATATAATAAGATATTTCTTATGCAGTGATAAATTACATTAATTTACAAATGTTTTACACAAATCTTACTGAATAAGATATTTACAATGACATAATTATACCAAGAATCAACATAAAATGGGTATTTACTAGGTTAAATATACTTGGATGGTTTAACTTTGATTAACTGTTATCATTTTATTTAAAAATATTTTCATACAATGAATTGGGATCATAGTCTATCCACTCCCCTGTATTTCCAGAGCCTTCTGACTTCACTACTACACATTCAACTTTTGATTTTTGTTTTGTTTTCTTTTCTTTCTGTTTTTTATTTTGTTTTGTTTTGGACAATGAGAGTGAGAAATAAAGAAGTAATCTTGTTGTTTTTTAATCTTTTGATATAATGGGGTAATTCCCCAATTTTTAAAAAGGTATTTATTTTTTTCTCCCACTCATTAAGTAAGCACTAACCCTAATTGAGGACTAATGTATATATGTGCATTGTCACAGTTATTACAGAATGCAACTTGCAAGTAAGGGAGTTGAGATCCTTTAACATAATACTATCAGAACCAATTTGCAGGACAATAAAGGATTGACCTTTTTGTTGGACATTTTATTTATTTACATTTCAAATGTTATCTGCTTTCCCATTTTCCCCTCTGCAAACCCCGTATCTCATCCTCCTTCTCCCTGTTTCTATGAGGGTGCTCCCCCACTGACCCATGCACTCCCTCCTCACTGGCCTAGCATTGCCCTAGACTGTGGCATCAAGCCTTCACAGAACCAAGGACCTCTCATCCCATTGATGCCAGATAAGGTCATCCTCTGCTACATATACAGCTGGAGCCATGGGTCCCTCCATGTGTACTCTTTGCTTGGTGGTTGTACTGGCTAGTTTTGTGTCAACTTGACACAGCTGGAGTTATCACAGAGAAAGGAGCTTCAGTTGAGGAGATGCCTCCATGAGATCCAAATGTAAGGCATTTTCTCAATTAGTGATCAAGGGGGAAAGGCCCCTTGTGGGTGGGACCATCTCTGGGCTGGTAGTCTTGGGTTCTATAAGAGAGCAGGCTGAACAAGCCAGGGGAGGCAAGCCAGTAAAGAACATCCCTCCATGGCCTCTGCATCAGCTCCTGCTTTCTGACCTGCTTGAGTTCCAGTCCTGACTTCCTTTAGTGATGAACAGCAGTATGGAAGTGTAAGCCAAATAAACCCTTTCCTCTCCAACTTGCTTCTTGGTCATGATGTTTGTGCAGGAATAAAAACCCTGACTAAGACAGTGGTTTAGTCCCTGGGAGCTCTGGGGGATCTGATTGGTTGATGTTGTTGTTCTTCCTATGGGTTTTTTTTTAATGTAATATATCAGAAAAGATAATATTCCAAAATTTTTCTTCATCATATTTGGGCACAATATTTATCATAAATTACATTTGTTATCAGTTATCAGACCCTAGAGTTCCTGAAAATTACCCAGTATACTCATAAGATTCATCAAATTTTAGCCCCAGTTTTGGCAACATACAGTAATGTACACTCACAAAATGAGTTTTTATTTAAAACTGAAGTTCAAATATTGCAGCCCTAAGACATGATTAAAATTATGAAAGCAATGCTCACGCCTCCAATTAGATCTCATGGTGTGCTTGTTCACATAACAATCAGTCCTTTTGGGTTAACTCGCTTGTACATGGCTCTTAACAGACTTTAAGTTTTTTTATTTGCTGTAGAATTTGTATTCCTGCATTGCTTTCTCAAAATACTAAACATGGTTCCCAGCTTGGCAGTGACTGTGATTGTGTGCTGGGACACACTAGTTAGTGTAAATTAAAACAACGTAATCAACTATCATTAGTTAATACCGCATCAAGCTCCATATCCCACAAATTAGCACTATGTCATCTGAGAGGGAGAAAATCTAAATGGCCATTTCCTTGAATTTGTGTGCATGATATATTCAGTAAAAGACACAAACTACTATTTGATATTCCCAAACACCCTAGCTTTTACTGTCTTGCTGGAATGTTCACTAAACTTTCCAAAGATTGGATGATCATTTTTGTTTCTCAGACATGTCCACTTTGTTTTATTTTATGATTGATTATACTGATTTTCACTGATTCTGAACCCTATCAGGAATTCTCAACCACTTTTACAAAGGTGTGACTGATTATTTTGAGTCCCCCATATAGTCTGGGAATTAATCCCCTAGCCGACAAATAACTTGACAAAGTTCTCTCCGTTCTGAAGGGTTTGGTTGCTTGAAATTCCTTTGCTGCACAGTAGCTTTGGATCTCGTGCAGCTATTTCCTGAGGTATGGAGTTATTTTCAGGAAGTTTTTGCCTATGTCTCTATGTTTAAGGGTTTCCTCTGCTTTCCTCTAGTTGTTAAAAAATTTAGAACTTACTATGGAATTCTTTGATCTATTTTTAATTTCCTTATATCAGGATAGTACATAGGGAGCTAGCTTCTATCTCTATATGTGACTACACAGTTCTTCCTTATCCCTGTTGAACAGACTCTTTTTCCTTCACTGCATGCTCTGCCACCTTTTTTGAGAATTAGGTGGCTACAGCTGTATGCATTTCTTTTTGTATTAATTAATTATTTATTGTGTTAATGTACATCTATAATATTCTCCAGTCCCTGCCCCCCCCCAAGAGTTCTTCCTATCCCTCTTTCCATCTGAGAGGGTGTGCCTCGCCAGGTATTGCCCCTCCCTGGGGCATCAATTCTCTATATGATTAGGTGCATTCTCTTCTGATGAGGCAAAGCAAGGCAGTCCTCTGTTACATATGTGCCAGGGACCTCAGACCAGTGAGTGAGTGTATATTCAGTTGTGCTTGCAGACAGGAGCCTAACGTAGCTGTCCTCGGAGAGGCTCTATCAACTGTTGATGGAGACAGATGCAGATACTCATAGCATAGCATTGGACTGAGTTCAGGGACCCCTATGGATAAGTTAGGGGAAAGACAGAAGGAGTTGAAGGGCATGGCAATCCCATAGGGAGACCAACAGCATCAACTAACCTGACCCCTGGGAGCTCCCAAAGACTAAACCAGAAACCTCTATGAATTTCTAAGCCCTTTTTCTATTGGTCTGTGTATTTATTTTTGAGCTGTTTTCATGCTGTTCTGTAACAATTTAAAATCAAGAATGGTTATGGTTCTTTCCTGCCTCCATGTAAATTTTAGAATTGGAAAAAAAGATAGTACATACTCAGTAAAATATCTTAAATCATTGTTCCCACTTATCTGTGGCTCAGAAATATGGGCACAACTTCTCTGAGCAGTTTATAATCTCAGAAGTATGTATGTGGAGAGTGTTAATGAGGTTAGTATCTACTTAAGGCTTGGAGATCTCCTACCATGTTCCCGTGGCTGTTGTTGGAATTTGTTTCATTTCACAGCAACTTTCTTTTTTCATGTTCAAAAGAGAATAAGATTTTGACTTTGGGGGGTATGTTGGAAGACACAGTGGGTAAGTCAGATCCAGCCAAGGTACTTTTCATTTTGATGAGCCTAAGAACTCTTGTTGGAGGATCTTAATTATGTCTATAAAATCTCTTTGCTTTTGTTGTATAACATTGTCAAGAGAATTGCTCCCTGTTCTTATTCTCTTTGGTTGTAGAAAGTTATTCATCTCTCGGGAGGAAGTTTTACATGGTTTAGTGCTTTGGGGGGCCATTTTTGAGATGCTTTTATTTTACACACAAAACAAGAGTACTCCAATCTCAGCCAAACTTACAAGTCTGTGAACTATGAAGATAATGAAAAGTTCCTGTATGAGAAATAAATGTGTTGTCAGAGAACTAGTGAGCAAACAGCGAAGCATAACAAAAAGAAGGAAAGAATGGAGTCTAAGCTTCCTGGTTCCAGCAAAACCATGAACATCAGAAGCCAGAGAATTTGACACATTTTATTATCCTTGTCAACTGTAACTCTGTAGAAGAGTATTTGTTATCACATTTCACATGGAAACCTCCACAAGTGTCCAGCAATGCAGAAAAGTTTATTACATACAGATTACACATAGAAGCAGATTAAAAAGTTAGAATATCAGTAATTGAAAGTAGGGTATCCATTCTGGTTTCACAATTTAAATCCATTTGCCTTAGACATTAAAGAACATAGTTGACCTAGGAAATGTGGGAATATACTCAAAGTTAATATGTTGTATTATACCTTTACCTTAGAAACAATAACTTAAGAAACATTAGACTCTGTTATGGAATATACAGCAAAAACTAGGTCAAGATGTGCCAAAGAATGGTTTGCTTTGTACAGAATAAAAGTGAAAAACTTAAGGACCATAAGAGTGAAAAACAAACAAACAAACAAATAAGCAAACATGTAAGGCTCCCAGAAAAAAGAACTTAGCAATATTTTTACTGAGTTTGCAAGTGGCTCCTATTTTTGGCCTTCATATCCTTGTCTAGGTAATATAGTGTCAGCAACATGTTTCTCTAAAAATAAATGGCAGCTTTTTAGATCGCTTAAATTGTACTAATAAAAGTCACCTTGGGATTGAAGTACAAAAGATACAACATGCAATAACTGTATTTGACTCTGAGATTAGAGACTGTGAAATATTAATGCCATTTACAGCCTACAGTACCTTCAGAACATGAGCTGGTACAGTCAGTACTGGTTTGCTTGTTTTTAAGAACCAACTAGATTTATAAAATAGGACTCCTACCCACTACAAGTTACAAAAATCTTGATATTTAGCTCGGTTCTAAAACCAAACTTGATGCTTAAAAACAAAAACATGACTAAGGGAAAAAAATAAAAACAAGGTCTCTGGAAAGAACATAGCATTTGGAAGCAAAAGTTCTTCCTGTCCTGCCTGTGAACTAGATGAGTCACCCTTGCGGCTTTAGTTTTCTCCTGCAAGGACTGGGGACTGCCTTTCACAAATGTATAATGAATGTCCAGAGCGTTTGAAAAGTATAAATTATCCTAATTACTTCAACTGTTATTTTCCACTATACCCAATGTAGCTACAGCCCAAGTATTTACTTTGTCGAGAAGGAGCACATTGAGATGATTCCAACTGTGGGATCTGGATACAGGATGTATTAATGGACTCAGAACAAAACTCTAAGATCTTTTCAAAATAGTGTATTCTCTGAGTTCTGTGGAGCTCATGATCTTACTCTTTTGTCCATTGTTACCACAGCCAGACTCCTTAACTCTCTGGAAACCTGGCCCGTGGGAAATCTTTTAATCAGCTTAAGACTTTAGTGCTACCTGAAGAAATATGAATTGGTAAGATGGCTGGCGTGTGGTCAAGGGAAACAGTGTATGTTCTGCTTGTCACCAGTGTGTGTTTGTACCTTGCATCAAATAATCCTTTTGAGAGGGGCAGGATTTATATTATCCTGGTTTCCTTGGAGGATTTGCTTTGCAGCGTGGTACTTCTTTTTTTTTTTTTTTATGTTTTCCCAATATGTTTTATTTTTAATTTTTTTAATTTTTAATTTAAATTTACTAATTCTACAAAGAAACTTCAGAGAAACTGAACATAGATTCATAAACATAATGTAATTAATACTGAATATTTGGTTCCCTTTAAATACCATTTATGTAATATGTCAACAACAGAGATAATTAAGGAACAGATTAAAAATCATAGATTTCTATGAAAAATGATGATTCTATTAACATTATATTGTAATCCTAAAAATCAATATACAGATCTATTCATTTTATTTTCCTTTGATACATGTAGATATACACCATCTAATGTTTCAATTTTGAACACAGTTTTTAAATCAAACTATTCTATTTACTATTTATACATTGTTATAGTTATTTATAAATCTCATTTCTTTTTTTTCTTTTTTTTTTTGGGGGGGGTGGCGAGGAAAGGGTTTATTCGGCTTACACTTCCATGCTGCTGTTCATCACCAAGGAAGTCAGGACTAGAACTCAAGCAGGTCAGGAAGCAGGATCTGATGCAGAAGCCATGGAGGGATGTTCCTTACTGGCTTGCCTCTTCCCCTGGCTTGCTCTCTTATAGAACCCAAGACTACCAGCCCAGGGATGGTCCCACCCACAAGGGACCTTTCCCCCTGAACACTAATTAAGAAAATGCCCCACAGCTGGATCTCATGGAAGCACTTCCCCAACTAAAGCTCCTTTCTCTGTGATAACTCCAGCTGTGTCAAGTTGACACAAAACTAGCCAGTACAATTGACCCCTTGTCAAATTTGACACACAAACACATCACTAGTAAGCCTCAACCCTTACATTCTTATTCATCCCCAAGATCTAAATAACTTTAAAAGTCCCACAGTCTTTGCATATTCTTAAAATTTCAATCTTTAAAATATCCATCTCTTTTAAAATTCAAAGTCTTTTTACAATTAAAAGTCTCTTAACTGTGGGCTCCACTAAAACAGTTTCTTCCTTCAAGAGGGAAAATATCAGGGCACAGTCACAATCAAAAGCAAAAATCAATCTCCAACCGTCCAATGTCTGGGATCCAACTCACGATCTTCTGGGCTCCTCCGAGGGCTTGAATCACTTCTCCAGCCATGCCCTTTGTAGCACACACATTGTCCTCTAGGCTCCAGATGCCTGTACTCCACTGCTGCTGCTGCTCTTGGTGGTCATCTCATGGTACTGGCATCTCCAAAACACTGCATGACTCCTTCAGTCCTGGGCCTTCAATTACAGCATGGTACTTCTAATGTGCAAGGTGACAGGCCAGGGTATACAGCAGAACTAGCTTCTAGAAATTAGGCTAGGCAGAATCAATTAGTGTCTCATTATAAAAGCAACAACTTTCATTTAGAAGACCTATTTGGGAGAAGAGAATGACATAAACTTTGCATTTGTGCCATTTTTCAAAATTAAAATATTTGAGAGGGTATTTTTTTAGGCATTTTCAAGGTGTAGTATATGAAGTATAAAATATTAAAATTTCCATATTTGGTTTCCACAAATATTCCTTCTTCCTTTGGGCCATTTACCTTTGACCCCGCTATCTCTACTGATGCTAAGCACCTTTTCTTAAATAACTAACCTTTCCTTACATCATTTCCATTTGTTTGAAAATCTCCATTAGCTTCTGGAAAAAATAGCAAACTTTCTGACTCACAGTCTGCCTCCTCCTAAACTGGCTTAACCTTACATTTCACCTTATGTGTACCCTCACATCCCAGCCACACAGGCTTTTGAGTGGGCTTTATTCATTCTTTGCTCTCCAGTGAGTATTCCACACTCTTTCATGACACAAAGACATGGTACCTAGAAGATAACCAATAAATGTTTACTAGAGTAAATACACTTTCTGCAAACTATTCTTAGCACTTCAAAAATTGTTCGGATTGATTATGTTGATAACTGAATATATGTACACATTGTTACTCAAAGAGCCCAAGTTTATATAATAAAATATTCAGTCTAAACACAAAGGCTCTCTCCTGTAAACGATCTTTCGAAGTAGATGGCTACTTGGGGAACTTGAGTCATTTTTCCTTAGGTGGGTAACCACTAATAAAATTGCCCATAATCCAACAGATGGCTCCACACAGATTGACCATACACATATGGGTAGTACTAAGTGGATTCAGTAGATTCAGTAAGATATTAAAACAAGGAGAGGGGAGATATGATGTTGGGAGGGGTATGTACCTGGAGGTAGAAAAATGAAAGGCAGAAAGAAGAAATAGTGTGTGGATATGAAAAATACTATATAATATTCTACTATACATTATGGTGTAGTAGTACAGTAAATACTAAATAAGAGTGAGAATAAAGATTCACAGCAACATAGATGAAACTTATAAATATGAATTAAGGGCTCCCCTTCCAAAAAAGCTAGGCTGTTGAAAGTACATATCAAAGAATATAATGTAGTAAAAACAATTAAATCAAAACATGAAATATGAGTAGTCCACGTTATCTTTGCCAAGTATAAGTAGCAGAAGGAAATATGGAGGAGGCTTATTGGATTTTGAGGTAATGATAAACTGTTAATTCTCAATATAGATACTGATTTGACATATAAGAACAGTTGATAAAAGTCTTTGGATAGTGTTTTAGTTAGGGTTTTACTGCTGTGAACAGACACCATGACCAAGGCAAGTCTTATAAAAACAACATTTAATTGGGCCTGGCTTACAGGCTCAGAAGTTCAATCCATTATCATCAAGGTGAGAGCATAGCAGTATCCAGGCAGGCATGGCACAGGCAGAGCTGAGAGTTCTATGTCTTCATCTAAAAGCTGTTAGTGGAAGGCTGACTTCCAGGCAACTAGAGTGAGGATCTTATGCCCACACCCACAGTGACACACCTACTCCAACCAAGTCTCTATTCCAACAAGGCCACACCTCCAAATGGTGCCACTCCCTGGTCCAAGAAAATACAAACCATCACAGGTAGTATAATTGTGATTTTTGCCCTTTGTTGTATGTATATTTTACTTCATATAAGGTAAAAATTAAGAGGATCAAGTTGTAGTCTAGTGGTAGAGAGCTTGCCTGGAATATTCGTGGTTCTGAGATTTGATTCTGGCATTGCAAAATAGCAAGGGAAATTAGAACCAGGGCTAGGAGAGTCAGAATGGTGAGGTTGGTAAGTGCTTGCATTAGGACCTGAGTTCCTGGATCCTGAGTTTTACCCCCAGAACATGGTGCAAATTCAGGTATGTTTGACCCCATGTGTAATCCTATTGCTGGAGATGCGGTTACAAGATGAGCCATTCCTGGATCTCACTGTTCTACTAGTCTAGTCTCGTTGGTCATCCCTAGATGCCAATAGAACCTGTGTCAAAGGAGGTGGATGACGGAGCTTTTCTAAATATGATACCTGTGATTACCCTCCAGCCTCTGTACACATCTGCATACTCATATGTGCCCACACATTTACACACACACACACACACACACACACACACACACACACACATAATGAAACAAGAAGCAGATGCACAAAGTATGGAAACTGTTACACTTACATTGTTCTAATATAAGGGCATCAGGAAAATCATGTTTCAATGACTGAGTGAACTCTGCAGAGTCTTTATGTGTATCCAGCAGGAGTTGAGGTCTTTGTTTAATGACTTATTCAATATGTAATAAATGCTCATTTCTTCCAAGGTCGGTTATTTAAATCTGTGACTGGTTGTGCCCATGAAATCAGAATAGGCCACAATATCCTGTCAGTGAAACTCCTGAGTGAGCCTGCTATGATGATAACTGGAAAGGTATTTCTTCAATTAAACAAGATTGGAGTTCTTGACATCCACATACACAAGACAAAATCTAGTCTCTTAATTTATAGCATATAAATAACAACTCAAAGTGGATTAAAGACTTAAAAGTTGGAACAGAAACCATGAAATGGCTTTGAAATAAATATGGGTGACAAGCCTCTTGGCTTTTGTGTTGGCATTTTTTTCCTCTTGTTTTGCTGACAGCAGAAGCATAAGCAACCAAAGGAAAAATTAGATTTTGACAAACTATGGTATGCTTCCGTACCACAAATTAAGCCCAAGAGGAAATAAGACTTTCCCACTCTACATCTGGTAAGGTACGAATAAACAAAATGTATCACTTCATGCCTGAGTTGGCTGTAAGATAATGTGTTCTCAATTTGACAAGTAACAGTGCTTTGCCATGTCTATGAGGGATTTTCTTAGTTACCTTACTTTAACTGAGAAGACCCACCCACTGTGGATGGCACCTTTCCCTGGATGAGCCTTGAGCCATTCATAAGTAAAGTAGTTGAGGAGAATGCATGCATTATTCCTTGTTCTCTGCTCCTTTGCTATGGACACAGTGTGACTAGCTGCTTTGAATTCCCGCCACAGTAATTCCATGGACTGTGAGCTGTAACAAACCTATTGTCTCTTAAGTTGCTTTCTTAGACTACTTTTCTCACAGCAACAGAAAAGAATCTAAAACTACTGTGATCAAGAAGTATTGATGAGGGTTGGAATGAAGAGAAGCTAAAGTGCCCTCGTAGGGAATGCATATGGTACACAGATTCTATTTATGGAGACCCCTGAAACACAAAGAATATGACCAATAGCTAGTCATAATGGCACATCCCTGTGTATTCTAGCTTGTTGAGAAACTAGGGTAGAAGGACCTTTTGACCCAAGGAGTTAAAAGGAAGCCTGGGAATAAACAAAGGTCCTGTCTTACCATCAGTCAGTCAATCAATCAATCAGTCAATCAATCATCCAATCAAATCAACCACTTTGGTCATTAAAAATATATATATATTTCTACTCCATAAGCCAGTAGTATCACTTCTAGGTGTTAATCCAAAAGAAATGACATCAATATTATTTTGAGACATGTAGTCATAAATCTGTTTTATCAGTCTTTATAATATGAAGATAGAACTGTGATGATAGTAGATTCTCCTCTACAATCCATGACCTCACTGGCCCTGTACAGTTCATTTGGTTTCTAGTGGCAGGCATGATTTCCCTCCTGTTGAGCAGGCCAATCAGACAGCTTTTGGGTTCTACCCAGAAACAAGTATCATTATTGCACATTCAAAGATAAAACTTATACCCACAGATAAGTATAGCTCACCCAGCACTAATGAAGCCTATGTCTGTAGTAAATGGAGAGCATTACAAAAAACCACAGCTGGTATTGCAATGCAGAGATCAACTGACTGTGAGGAGACTAGGCTCAACAAATACATCTATGACACATTTATTGTACCTAAGGCTCTGAGACCACTGAATAAGAGGAGATGGACAGATTGTAAAAATAAGAGTACCAAGGAGATTGCTACAGGATTGTATCTTCTAGAAATGACAGATAAGTTACACCCATGATGCTTCATCAACATTGCTGCCAAATAAAATGCAAACACTGACAACATCAGTAGACATGCTAATGCAGATGGGTTAGATTTTACGTGGTACCACCCCTAGACAACAAATTACTGCTAAGAAAGAGAGAATTAATCTCTCCCAGGCATGAGCTCCTTAATTGGTTATCCAATGTGAACTGGTGAGCCCTGGGATCACATACACACAGCAACACCAGATGGACTCAGCAGGTTATATTAATATATTCAATGCATATGTATATAAAATAATACAAATTTTAAAAGAAGCCATCAATTTGAGAGGGAGTGGGAGTATGTAAGGGGGTTAGATGTAAAGATCACAGTAGAGATTGGAGGAAGGAAGAGAAGGGTAGAATAGAAATAATTAGGTTGTAATTAAAAATTTTAAATTTATAAGTAAAAATATATTTGGCTATAAGAAAAATTAATTCTTACTTGATTAGAAACGAATGACAATGCATACTTTAGCATGAAGAATAAAACAGCCCAGATGTCCCACAACAGAGGAATAGTTTCAGAAAATGTGGTTCATTTCCACAATGGTATACTATTCAGCTATTAAGAACTAGGACATCATGAGTTTTACAGGCAAATGGATAAAACTAGAAAATATCATCCTTTAGTGAGGTAACAGATCCAAGAGAACATTCATGGTATGTACTCACTAATAAGTGGATATTAGTCAAAAAGTACACAATACTTAGGATACAATCCACAGAATTCAAGAAGGCTAACAAGCTGAAAGGCCCAAGTGATGTTGCTTCAATCCCATGGGAAGGAGAAGAAAACAATTACAGAAGGCAGAAAGAGGGAGGGATCTGAGTGGGAGAGAGGAGGGAGAGAGGAAAAGGGGAACATGATCAGGTATGAGGGAGGAGAGACAGGAGAAAATCCCTGAGGACCAGCAGAATGAATAGAAATATGCAACCTTGGGGCTTGGAAGGTGGGAGAACCCTCTAGAAAGTACCAGAGACCTGTGAGATGAGAGACTCTTAGGACTCAAAGAGAGTGGCCTTAGATGAAATACCCAATAGTGGGGATAAGGAACTTGTAGAGTCCACCTGCAGTAGAAAGACAGGGCATCAAATGAAGGGATGGGGTTACCATCCACAGTCAAAAACTCTGACCCAGAATTGTTGCTGTCTAAAAGAACTGCAGGGACAAAAATGGAGAAGAGACTGAGGGGAAGGAGGTGACTGGCCCAACTTGGGATCTATCAAAGGGATCCAAGGCCTGACACTATTACTGATGCTATGGTATGCAGAGGTCCAATAAGCAGCTGACTGAGACAGATGCATATTACACTAAACCAATGGACTGAAGTCGGGGACCCCTGTGGTTGAATTAGGGAAAGGCTGGAAGAAGCTGAGGAGGAATGCAACCCCATAGGAAGACCAGCAGTCTCAACTAACCAGGACCCCCGAGTAATAAAGAAAAAAGAATGATGAATAAATAAGTAAAGTGTAGTTAATTAGTGCACATTTATTATGCTCTGTAGCCCACAGATGAGTAAGTCTTGTTATCTAGGGCAGTGTACATAAATCCTGAGGATTTATGAGTGCTAAAGTTAAGTGAGGGAGAAAGACTGCATCACCTCACTTATATGTGAAATGTGAAAAAGTTTAGCACAGAAGCAGTCAGGTAAGAACTGCCAAGGGATTGGTGCATGGAAAATGGGACAGTGGCCTAAGTGTGAGAACTCCTCACAACACTTTCCAGAATAGAGAATACATTTAATACTACTGTATTGCAGACTTCTAAAAACCTAGATAGATACTATGTCCTCACTTCCATAGGGTTGTCATTAATGTTATGTTCTGTACTTAATACTTAATTTAAAAATAATGTACTGAATTTATTTTATGCACTCAATGTTAAGTTAATATTAAATAATAATAAATGAATGACAATAATAAATAATAGAATTTATTAAATAATGTAATGTCATCATATTTACATTGGCCACATACATGCACTTGTAATGATTGCATCTAATTAAGAGTTCCTAATGAATTTGACTTATGTTATGGTTCTAGTGGTGGATCCTATTGCATGCTACATACATGTTCTATGATGGAGCTACAATGTTGATGTCAGTCTTTATATCTATTTAATTTTTTTACTCCTTATACAGTTTGGCATGCATGCAGCTCTTTCCATAAAGCATGCACTCACTCTAAATGCATTTACTGACAATTCCAAAGCCATTCTCCTTTTAAAAGATGTCTCACCTTCATTTTGGTGCACATATAATTCCACAGCTCACAATAAGGATGTTCTGTGCTAGTGCACAGAAGGCAGGACTGTGGAGTTGAACACTGTTTCCCTCCCTGAACTGCAAAGCAACAGCAATGAAAGGTATCCTTGCTCAGGAGAGAGGGAGCTACTTTCAAACACTGATACCAAAATTCAAAGTAACTGCTTTGAGCAAATTGATTTTTTAACGATTTTTTAAAATTACTCATTAATGAACAAGAGCCTTATGTTATGAGCTACTTTGTGTCACCTAATGGGAATACAAAGAACACATTTTTGGGCGGTAGGCATTGTGTGACCATCCCACAAAAATAGGGCCATGAAGAACAAATGGGTATAGCAAACTTCTTTATCATAACATGAACAATAGGACATAGATAAGAAGTGGATCTCAAAGACCTAGTTCTTTCTTGTGGCTTTACACCTAATTACTGATATATCCCCAGAAGTACGGTTGTTTTCAAGGGAGGTTGTTTTCTTGGGGGTGTGATGAGATGTCACTGCCTATAACAAAAGGCAGTATTGTCTCTGTGTATCTGACTCACTGTTCTTCGGATGATGAGAGAATCTACGATGTCATCAACCCTTTGCCAATTAGAGATGCCAGTACAGTGAGACTGAATTATTAGGCACCAACATTTCACGTTTGATTTAAATGAGTTAAGTAAAAGTTCATCTTTGTTTATTTGAAGATTATGTAAAAAAATATAAGTGAAAATTATTCTCTGTTTACTTTTGGTTGTGTTTAGGTTTTAGTGCCATAGAAATTCTATTTTCATATTTTAAACCCCTCAATGCAACTTTATAAATATCTGCTTGCTCCTCATAAACAGAACAGGTATGATAGCATCAGTTCGTGGTTCCTGACTGTCCCTCTGTGTCTTGCATAGACAAGAGGAAAGGAAACAGAAAAGGAGAAGGCAACTATTTCCACCCCTGACAGATGGAGCCAGATTTCCAGACATCTAAGACTCTCCCAAACATTTTAAGACTCACTTTATTGAATTTTTGATAAAGTCAAATTTTTCACATGGGGTAAAGTTTCAATTAAATGACTAAAATAGTAAAGGGAACCAGATGTGCTGAAGGATTGTTTGCTGGATAAAAAGATGGAGATTCTGAAGAGGCTCTTTTCTGCACTGTATAATTGTAAGTTGCCCCCCCCCCAGCACTCGGAAAAAATGTCAGAAATACCTTGAGTTGCCTGTGTATATCAAAGGTCAGAGGTGAGATTAGAAAGAGTAGACATAAGGAGACTTTCAAAATCACCTTCTCACTCACTTATTACTGATATATTATTCATGGCACTTCTACTGCATACTCCAACTGGAACAAGTTCTTGGGACACAAAGATAAAGGTGCTATGGACCTTAACATGAAAGAGCATCTGGTCTATGAGAGTGACAGGCTCGAAGACATAAGCTATAGCATGTCAAGGGGCCTCTGAGAAAACCAATTTCATGTCACGCATATCAGAAAAATGAAAACTAGAGTCACAAGGCGATACTGTCTGAATTCAGAAAGGATATTATTTTAAAAGAAAGGAAGGAAGGAAAGGAAGAAAAAGAAAAAGAAAAAGAAAAAGAAAAAGGCTGGATGTGGTGATATATGCCTATGACCATAACACATGAGAGGCTGAAGCAGGGAGATCAAGGGCTCAAGGCCAAACTTAGCTACATAGAGAGTTTTAACTCAGCCTGGGCTATATAAAATCCTATCCTGAAAAGTAAAAATACAAAAGGCTACAAAAATTGATGAGAGTTGATGTGAAAACATAATCCTCATATTCTGTAAACTGCTAAATTGAATGAAATAGTATGGTTAGCCTTCAACTATCTGAAAATATCAATCACACTACTAGAAAAATTTATAGAGAGAATGGAATTATTGTATCAAACTAAAATGTGAAGTTTATATTTATTACAACACTATCATTACAACCACTTTATAGAGTCTACTATAGTGGTCATCAAAGAATGAGTGGAATGTGTGGTGTGTGTATGTCTGTGTGTGTGTATAATATAGTTTGTCTATGGAAAATAACACAATTTTGTCTTCTATAGCAACGTGCATGGAACTAGAGTACACCGTGTCAAGTGAAATAAGCCAGAAACAAATAACACACCTTGTCATTCACATGTCAAAGCTCCAAATTGAACTTATGAAAGTCAGGAATAAAATAGTAGTTGCTAGAAAGTACGAAAGGACTGGAGACAGTGTCATAATGGTTAATGCATACAAAAACTAAATCAGTTCTATTTCTTTTAATATCAGAGGGTAATTCTAACAACCTTTATTCTTTATTCAAAATAACTGGAAGACTCCAAGGGGTTCCAACATCTATCTGTGATAAACACTTTCCAAGGCAGAAAAGCTTATTATTATGATTGAATCTTTAAGATTATATTCATGCATGACATCATCTGTACCATATATTACATATGTAATATAGTAGGTACAAATATTAGTAGCCATCATTCAGAAGAACAGGCTCTGTGCCTCACCCCACAGATAATGAGTGGCAGGGTGAACTCTCCCACACTCACACCCTAGAGACTGGCTCACCCACACAACAACCAGCACCAGCTCCACTGTGCTGAATGATGCTGCTGGTAAAAGATGGGGCTATCTCTCCAGAATGTCCCAGCCAGTGAGGGGCAGGGCCAGTTCTACACATCCCCTGGATATCCACATGGTCCTGGCAGCTGCCCTGATCAAGGAGATCCCAGTGCTCTCTAGTGGTAACATGAGCTATAGACATCAGCAATGTCCCCTGACTCTCCTAATAGTTATGGATGCAGGATAGCCCTTGGTGTCAGCTCAGGTTGGGGCTTTACCCAGGCCTCAGGTAGCAGGGCTGGCCACTTACAACAGGCTACCTCTCTCCACCCTCAAGTAGCTACATGATGCTCAAGCTGTACCACTTCTCTTTGTCTCCCATCTGGCTATAGCATACTCGCACATTGTGATGGCTCTAGCCACAGCTTGGGCATGTGGCTAGTGGGACCCGGGGTGACATTCTCCATCCACACTGCATGGCTTAGTGGCATGTAGGTGTCTATGGTCACCTGTGCTGTGTGCCCTAGGGCAGATCTGTGGGTGCCATGGTGCTTCGAAGATCTCTCTGTCTTTTTCCGATGTGCTGTTCTGCTTGAATTTGATTTGGTCACTCCTCTGCTCTGAGGTGGCCTTGGATGGGGGATTTGCCCCCTCATACCTCTCCCTTTAAGTCAGTCATGAGAGCAAGTAGGTGAGCCGGCATTACCCCTCACCAGCTGCAGCACTCTGGTGAACAGGGGACCCTAGGTATAGTAGAGCTGGCCATCGTAGAATGGGCAAGCAGGTAAGTTGCTGCCCTGTTTCATTACCCACAGGGTGAGAACACAGGAGAGCTGGCCCTACCACTTACTGCTCATCTGCCATGAGGTGGTGTGGGTGCAGGGGTGATAGCCTCTCTCTACTCCCCTTGGAACCTGCGTAGTCAGCAGAGCTGGCCCCAAAGGCATGAGAGCTGAAGAGCTGGCTATGTCCCCTCGCTGTTATACTCAGCAAAGCAGGCCCTGCACTTCCCGCAGGCAACACAATGGAGCCAGCCCTGATGGTGAGGGCAAGGGTTTGAGAGCAGTAAATCTGGCCCAGTCCCTCACAGTTTACAGATCTTGGGAGAGCAGGCCCAGAGCCTTGACTGGGCAACACAGTGGAGCTGGCTCTGCAGGCATGGGTGCAAGTGAGCCAACCGCGAGGGCATAAGAGTAAGAAAGCATACCTTGCCTTCTGCTGCTGATAGTATTGGGTGGCCTAGCTGAAACAGTGCTGGAAAACTCACTCTGGGGATTCGGATAAAGGAATGCTGGTGCGCTGACCAGCTCAGCTACAACCTAGACCCAAATCCACAGCTCTGAGTTGGCCCACCCAAATTATATATATGTATATATATCACTGGAGAGTAGTTGGGATGTGTGAAAAGGCCAGTCCTGTTGATCCAGAGCTCCAGAATCTCCTTGAGACAGGGAAATAACAGGATAACTGGAAGTTGAGATTCCAATATTGACGATGTCACAGAAGCGAGAACTCTTGAAGCAGACCAATGACTCATTGCAATGATCATTTGCACGTGATTAGTATGGACAGAAGTATATGCTGTGGGACATACAGTGGCATATTACAACTTCCATTATGATGTTTTCTATGCTTCTTTTTGAGGTGTGTGTGTGTGTGTGTGTGTGTGTGTGTGTGTGTGTGTGTGTGATTTATTGTGGGGCAGAAGTTGCAAGGGCAAAGGATGGATATGAGTGGACAGGGAAATGAGCAGACTGGTCGCATCATGTGAATCTCACAAAGTATCAATTAAAAAGTGTTTTTGTAAAGGAAAATTAAATTGTAATTTTCTAGATTAACCTAGAAATGTCATGGTACATAGAGTGAAGAATCTACAGTACTGAATCTGGCATTAGCTTTGAAATGGTCACTGAGGCTTTGACCACATTAATTTAGCTTTTGCTTTAATTTCTTTATTGGAAAATTGTGAAACTTCCATTGCAGATTACATATGCATAGAACTCTCAAATAATGTCTTCGAGAATAGAAGAACATCAGAAGTATAAACACGCCCAGGAGGCTTTTGCCTCAGGATCCTCAGGAGCCATCTTGGTTCCAGGACTACACAGAAAGTAGTCTGCACAGGTGAGAGTGTGGACTACTGAAACTAACAGCTTCTGTGATAGGCCAAAGCAACACAGCTTCGGGGACAGGTCCTGATTTGGGCCTTCATCTTCGGCCAGAAGGAGGTCCAAACGCCAGACAACTGTGCACCTTCCCTGTAAGAGGAGAGGTTGCCTGCAGAGACTGCTCTGACCACTGAAACTCAGAGGAGAGAGCTAGTCTCCCAGGTCTGCTAATGGAAGGTAACAGAATCACCAGAGGAACAACCTCTAAACAGAGACAACTAGAAGAACTAACTCCAGAGATTACCAGATGGCAAAAAGTAAACGTAAGAATCTTACTAACAGAAACCAAGACCACTCACCATCATCAGAACCCAGCACTCCCACTTTGCCCAGTCCAGGGTACCCCAACATATCCAAAAAGCTAGACCCGGATTTAAAAGCATATCTTGTGATGATGGTAGAAGACATCAAGAAGGACTTTAATAACTCACTTAAAGAAATACAGGAGAACACTGCTAAACAGGTAGAAGACATTAAAGAGGAAGCACAAAAATCCATTAAAGAATTGCAGGAATACATAACCAAACAGGTGATGGAATTGAATAAAACCATCCAAGACCTAAAAAGGGAAGTAGACACAATAAAGAAAACCCAAAGTGAGGCAACACTGGAGATACAAACCCTAGGAAAGAAATCTGGAACCATAGATGCGGGCTTCAGCAACAGAATACAAGAGATGGAAGAGAGAATCTCAGGTAAAGAAGATCCCACAGAGAACATCAGCACAACAATCAAAGAAAATACAAAATGCAAAAATATCCTAACTCAAAACATCCAGGAAATCCAGGACACAAGGAGAAGACCAAACCTACGGATAATAGGAGTGGATGAGAATGAAGATTTTCAACACAAAGGACCAGCAAATATCTTCAACAAAATTATAGAAGAAAACTTCCCAAATCTAAAGAAAGAGATGCCCATGAACATACAAGAAACCTACAGAACTCCAAATAGACTGGACCAGAAAACAAATTTCTCCTGACACATAATAATCAGAACAACAAATGCACTAAATAAAGATAGAATACTAAAAGCAGTAAGGGAAAAAGGTCAAGTAACATATAAAGGCAAGCCTATTAGAATTACACCAGATTTTTCACCAGAGACTATGAAAGCCAGAAGAGCCTGGACAGATGTTATACAGACACTAAGAGAAAACAAATTCCAGCCCAGGCTACTTTACCCAGCCAAACTCTCAATTGCCATAGAAGGAGAAACCAAAGTTTTCCATGACAAAACCAAATTCACACATTATCTTTCCACAAATCCGGCCCTTAAAAGGATAATAACAGGAAAAAACCAATACAAGGACAGAAATCACGCCCTAGAAAAAGCAAGAAAGTAATTCCTCAACAAACCAAAAAGAAGACAGCCACAAGAACAGAATGCCAACTCTAAAATAAAAATAAAAGGAAGCAACAATTACTTTTCCTTAATATCTCTTAATATCAATGGACTCAATTCCCCAATAAAAAGACATAGACTAACAGACTGGCTACACAAACAGGACCCGACATTCTGATGCTTACAGGAAACTCCTCTCATAGAAAAAGATAGACACTACCTCAGAATGAATGAACATTTTACCCTAAAACAATAGGATATACCTTTTTCTCAGCACCTCATGGTACCTTCTCCAAAATTGACCACATAATTCATCACAAAACAAGCCTCAACATATACAAAAATAATGAAATTTTCCAATGCATCCTATCAGATCACCATGGACTAAGGCTGATCTTCAATAACAAAATAAATAGCAGAAAGACAACATTCACGTGGAAACTGAACAACACTCTTCTCAATGATATCTTGGTCAAGGAAGGAATAAAGAAAGAAATTAAGGACTTTTTGGAGTTTAATGAAAATGAAGCCAGAACATACCCAAATTTATGGGACACAATGAAAGCATTTCTAAGAGGAAAACTCATAGTTCTGAATGCCTCCAAAAAGAAACTAGAGAGAGCACACATTAGCAGCTTGACAACACACCTAAAAGCTCTAGAAAAACAGGAAGCAAATTCACCCAAGAGGAGTAGTTGGCAGGAAATAATCAATCAAACTCAGGGGTGAAATCAATCAAGTGGAAACAAGAAGAACTATTCAAAGAATCAAACAATCGAGGAGCTGGTTCTTTGAGAAAATCAACAAGATAGATAAACCCTTAGCCAGACTCACTAGAGGATACAGGGAAAGCATCCTAATTAACAAAATCAGAAATGAAAAGGGAAACATAACAATAGATCCTGAAGAAATCCAAAACACCATCAGATACTTCTACAAAAGGCTACACTCAACAAAACTGGAGAACCTGGATGAAATGGACAAGTTTCTAGACAGATACCAGGTACCAAAGTTAAATCAAGATCAGGTTAATGATCTAAACAGTCCCATATCCCCTAAAGAATTAGAAGCAGTCATTAATAGTCTCCCAACCAAAAAAGGCCCAGGACCAGATGGGTTTAGTGCAGAGTTCTATCTGACCTTCAAAGAAGATCTAATCCCAATTCTTCACAAACTATTCCACAAAATAGAAACAGAACGTACTCTACCCAACTCATTCTATGAAGCCACAATTACTCTGATACCTAAACCACAGAAAGACCCAACAAAGATAGAGAACTTCAGACCAATTTCCCTTATAAATATCGATGCAGAATTCCTCAATAAAGTTCTCCCTAACTGAATCCAAGAACATTTCAAAACAATCATCCATCCTGACCAAGTAGGTTTTATCCCAGGGATGCAGGGACGGTTTAATATACAAAAATCCATCAATGTAATCCAGTATATAAACAAACTCAAAGACAAAAACCACATGATGATCTCTTTAGGTCCTGTGAAAGTTTTTGACAAAATCCAACACCCATTCATGATAAAAGTCTTGGAAAGATCAATTCAAGGCCCATTACTAAACATGAAAAAAGCAATCTACAGCAAACCAGTAACCAACATCAAAGTAAATGGTGAGAAGCTGAAAGCAATCCCACTAAAATCAGGGACTAGACAAGGCTGTCCACTCTCTCGCTACATATTCAACATTGTGCTTGAATTCCTAGCCAGTGCAATTAGACAACTAAAGGAGATCAAGGGAATACAAATTGGAAAGGAAGAAGTCAAAATATCACTTTTTGCAGATGATATGATAGTATATATAAGTGACCCTAAAAATTCCACCAGAGAACTCCTAAGCCTGATAAACAGCTTCGGTGAAGTAGCTGGATATAAAATTAACTTAAACAAGTCAATGGCCTTTCTGTACACAAATGATAAACAGGCTGAGAAAGAAATTAGGGAAACAACACCCTTCTCAATAGTCACAAATAATATAAAATACCTTGGCGTGACTCTAACTAAGGAAGTGAAAGATCTGTATGATAAGAACTTCAAGTCTCTAAAGAAAGAAATTAAAGAAGATCTCAGAAGATGGAAAGATCTCCCATGCTCATGGATTGGCAGTATCAATATAGTAAAAATGGCTATCTTGCCAAAAGCAATCTACAGATTCAATGCAATCCCCATCAAAATTCCAACTTAATTCTTCAACAAATAGAAAGGGCAATCAGCAGATTCATCTGGAATAACAAAAAACTTAGGATAGCAAAAACTCTTCTGAAGGATAAACGAACCTCTGGTGGAATCGCCTTGCCTGACCTAAAGCTTTACTACAGAGCAACTGTGATATAAACTGCATGGTACTGGTATAGCAACAGACACTTAGACCAATGGAATAGAATTGTAGACCCTGAGATGAACCCACACACCTATGGTCACTTGATATTTGACAAGGGAGCTAAAACCATCCAGTGGAAATAAAAGACAGCATTTTCAACAATTGGTGCTGGCACAACGGGCAGTTATCATGTAGAAGAATGCGAATTGATCCATTTCTATCTCCTTGTATTAAGGTCAAATCTAAGCAGATTAAGGAACTGCACATAAAACCAGAGACACTGAAACTTATTGAGGAGAAAGTAGGGAAAATCCTCGAAGATATGGGTACAGGGGAAAAAATTCCTGAATAGAACAGCAATGGCTTGTGCTGTAAGATCGAGAATCGTTGACAAATGGGACCTAATGAAACTCCAAAGTTTCTGCAAGGCAAAAGACACCGTCAATAAGACAAAAAGACCACCAACAGATTGGGAAAGGATCTTTACCTATCCTAAATCAGATAGGGGACTAATATCCAATATATATAAAGAACTCAAGAAGGTAGACTTCAGAAAATCCAATAACCCCATTAAAAAATGGGGCTCAGAACTGAACAAAGAATTCTCACCTGAGGAATACCGAATGGCAGAGAAGCACCTGAAAAAATGTTCAACATCCTTAATCATCAGGGAAATGCAAATCAAAACAACCCCGAGATTCCACCTCACACCAGTCAGAATGGCTAAGATCAAAAATTCAGGTGACAGCAGATGCTGGTGAGGATGTGGAGAAAGAGGAACACTCCTCCATTGTTTGTGGGAGTGCAGGCTTGTACAACCACTCTGGAAATCAGTCTGGCGGTTCCTCAGAAAATTGGACATAGTACTACCGGAGGATCCTGCAATACCTCTCCTGGGCATATATCCAGAAGATGCCCCAACTGGTAAGAAGGACACATGCTCCACTATGTTCAGAGCAGCCTTATTTATAATAGCCAGAAGCTGGAAAGAACCCAGATGCCCCTCAACAGAGGAATGGATACAGAAAATGTGGTACATTTACACAATGGAGTACTACTCAGCTATTAAAAAGAATGGATTTATGAAATTCCTAGGCAAATGGATGGAGCTGGAGGGCATCATCCTGAGTGACGTAACCCAATCACAAAGGAACTCACACAACATGTACTCACTGATAAGTGGATATTAGCCCAGAAACTTAGGATACCCAAGACATAAGATACAATTTGCGAAACGCATGAAACTCAAGAAGAACAAAGACCAAAGTGTGGACACTTTGCCCCTTCTTAGAATTGGGAACAAAACACCCGTGGAAGGAGTTACAGAGACAAAATTTGGAGCTGTGACAAAAGGATGGACCATCTAATGATTGCCATATCCAGGGATCTGTATAATAATCAGCTTCCAAATGCTGACACCATTGCATACACTAGCAAGATTTTGCTGAAATGACCCAGATATAGCTGTCTCTTGTTAGACTATGCCGGGGCCTAGGAAACACAGAAGTGGATGCTCACAGTCAGCTATTGAATGGATCACAGGGCCCCCCAATGGAGGAGCTAGAGAAAGTACCCAAGGAGCTAAAGGGAACTGCAACCCTACAGGTGGAACAACATTATGAACTAAGCAGTACCCCGGAGCTCTTGTCTCTAGCTGCATATGTATCAAAAGATGGCCTAGTTGGCCATCACTGGAAAGAGAGGCCCATTGGACTTGCAAACTTTATATGCCCCAGTACAGAGGGATTCCAGGGCCAAAAAGGGGGAGTGGGTGGGTTGGGGAGTGGGGGATGGGTATGGGGAACTTTTGGGATAGCATTAGAAATGTAAATGAAGAAAATACCTAATAAAAATAAAAAAAATGTAGTATAAACTCATTGTGCATCTGCACATCTGCATGTACACGTTTCTATGGTGTGTGTGTGTGTGTGTGTGTGTATGGTGTGTGTGATGTGATGTGTGTGTGTGTGTGGCATATACATACATTTATGTTGGCACTCTTATCTCTGTGTGAACAGCCCAGAGGAGGGGGTCATTTGTTGATTATCATTCTCTACCTGATTTCTGTTGGAAAAGATCTCCTACTTAACCTGCAGCTACGTTGGCATCCATCAGGCCCCAGTCAACCTCCTGTTTTCACACTGCACAGTGTATGGATTACAGGCATGTGTATTTCCATACAGTATTAGCATTCTGTAAGGGTGCTGGAGATTCAAAGTCATGTACCAGTGCTTATAGAATAAGTGTTCTTGAACACTTTGCCATCTTCTCAGAGTCTCAGAAATATAAATTCTTCATAATTTCTGTATATAGCCAAACCTTAGAGAACAAAAGTGGTTGGTCCCTGAAATGCAAACCAAAATGGAAGCCAGGTGGTTGAAACCAAAATTACCTCATGAGAAGATTCAGGGAGTTTATTTCCAGGGGGAAATGGGGAGTTCTACCTGTCATAATGCCTTGAGTTATGTCACCCTTCTAATGAGTGCCCAAAACGTTCTTTTGATATATAAAAATCTAATTTCTAGATAGTAGCCCTAGCATGCAAGATATATTATTACCATGCATATCTGTAAAAACTCAGAAGGATACAAGGTAAAAATGTGAATTCTATGAAATAATTATGTCCTACTTACTGCCTATAAAGAATTGATACCAAACCAAAATAAGGATCCTAAGACATTCCAGTCTGAAGAATCATCCCCAAAGAATCACCGAGTTTAATGGAGTTCCATGAAGCAGTGTGGGTCAGTGGTTACTTACAGGAGCACTCATGAATCATAGGCAGCTGCAACCTGCAGAATCCCACCCCACCAGGGTGACAACACATGGAACCTGGGTCGCTGAAGTTCTCTGAACTAATAGCTTGTTGGAGCATCTCCTCTCCCCAAAGTTGCCTTCTGCTTCCATAATTTTAGGCAGGGGTCTGGGAATTCTGTCCATTCCAGGAATTTTCTGAGACTTATCAGGTTTTTTTTCCCTAACTATTAGGAACCACCCACATCCTTTTCTGTTGACCTGGACAATGCTACTAGTTCTGTGTGCACAAAAGAAAATTTAAAATGAGACTAATGCAGCTAAGCAGGCAAATGTTTCATTATTTTCAATTTTAGCTCAAACTTAAACTATTAACTACATATGCTGATAGACTCTGCAGGGAATATTCTAAAGCTTAGCTTTATTTATGTCTCTGTGTGTTTTACTCAAAGCAATCAATATCTTCACTGTACTTAACTCAAGACATAACTGAATGCTTGTCTGAAACCCCAGCATTAAAAGGGCAAGTAAGGAAGATTGCAAGTTCAAGGCCAGCCTGACCTAAATAGTTTTTCTTTTAGAAGGAACACAAAAGAGCCATTAGAATGTCTGCTGCTAGCATTGAAAATATTCTATAAAATGATATCTAATTTTTCTTTCAAATAAAGAGTATTCTATTTAAAGTAAACATTTTGCTGTTCTCAAATCTATCTCCTGTTTTTCAGCAATGATATTTTCCTTACGGTAACTTTTTTTTGGCTCTGTTTAATTCTGCTTGTTTTGATAACAATGACATTTAAATTCATCTGTCAAATTATGTCTGATATTGAAATAGCACAAAAGTTACCTCTCTTTATGTTGTGTATATCTCTGTCACATCATTTAGCATGTATAGGAGTTATCTTTATAATGCAGTGACACAAATACTTTGCACAAACAATTTAACTTAGGAACGATTTATGTTGCTATACAGTTTGGGGGTAGGGGCTCAGTTTATGATCATTTGGCCTCGTACCCTTGGGTAAAATGTCATAGGACAGGGACATATGAAGGAAGTTGTTCTTTAGTTCTAGAAAGGCATGAAGTCAAGCAGCTTGCCTTCTACATTTCCATTTTTGGAACTTGCTATTATTTAATATTTATTGTTGTTGTTTTGGGGAGTTTGTCACATTTTGTAGCCTAAATTGGCCTCAAACTATACCTGCCATTTTCCACCAGCATCCTAAGTGTTAAGGTTATAAATCTGAGCCCCTGTAGGGTCATTTCCCCCTTTCCCCTTTTATTCTATCTGCTTCCCAATCTTATGGGATGCTTCTGACACACTAATAGTACGTCTTCCCTGCTCAGTTAGTGTTCCCTGGAAACATTTTGACTAATACACCAAGAGATGTGTCTTAAAACCTGCTTCAGACTATTATCTATGTCAGGTCTTATCTTATCATTCCTGAATATTTCAACATCTGGGAAACATCAATAAATTACTAAGTAACAGCCTATAGCATCATGTTTAAATTCTAGTCACTTGGCTTTCTACTTCTGCTAATTAGCACAAAGTAAAGAACTCGGTGAATGGTAGCTAATAAATTTGCATTAGAGATGTATAATTTCACACGCAGGATGTCAGAGACTCATCATAACTATGTTTAGTTCACAAGTAAACCACCATTGTCAAAAGAATAAAATGAGCAGACATTCTCCAAACTTGACTGATGGAGAAATAAGCTTGTTTACTTTGTCAGCACTCACCTCTCTCCACTACTAAAAGTATGGACTTGAAAAAAAATGTCATAAAAGAAGATTTGAAACCCAACCCAAGGAGAAGCAGGTCAACAAGTCACTAGTCCTTGGGAGAGCAGTGCCTTATCCAGAGAAAACATGTGGTTTTCCTGCCGTCTTGCCATCCTCTTTGTTGTCTTGCCAAGCCCTCTGTTTGCTACTCAAAGCTGAATGGCTTACTTTCTTTGGCCTTGGCCTTGAAAATAATTATAGAGACATGTAGGGAAAATTGGAAGCTCAGAGTGCTGAATGGAAGCTGCCCCCACACCCATGCCCTGCTGGCTGGAGCTGGGCAGAAGGTTATTTGCTCCCTGTTTTGGGATCTTTACTTCTAAGTTGCCTACTTAGGCTGACACTCTCATAACCACTAAAATTAAATCTTTTGAAAACTCTAAAGAATTGTGATTTTTTTTTCCCCAAGAGACACAAAGTTCTGTTAGAATTTTTAGTGCTTATCTTTAAATCAACAAATTCTTAACTGACAATTATTTCTAAGGAAAAAGATCCTTATTTTTATCTTAAAAAAAAACCCAATTGAAGTAGCTAAGTTAAAGTTAGTAAAAAATAGTTGATTTGTTTCGATGGGCTAGCAAAATGTGAATCATCTGAGGGTACACAGCTGTTTTTTATGTGAATCAGCCAAGTGTACACAGCTGTCTTGTTATGTGACTACTGCCCCTATCTGTTACAGTCAGGAATTTCAAAATCTAAAGCCTTGCTGAGTCACACAAAAATCCAGATTCCCTAGATTGCATGTTTCTTTCCTTGGAAGCTTCTGTTATAAAGGTGAAAGTAAACTAGGAGGAGAATGGGCAGGACAATATGGGAGTGCAGGGTAAAGGGGAATACAGGGAGGGACATCTGACACTAAAGGACTTGAAACTTCATATGAAACCCTACTGCTGTGGGGTTTCTCCGCAAACTTATACATATAAAAAAAATAAATGGAATCATGACATCATGATGGAAACGTGCCTAAAGTAGGCATCTTATGGCACCATGTAAACTCTTCAGTTCCAGGAATAGATTAGTTACATCTTTATGAGTCCAAAGGGGGTCCCATAGGCACCCCTCAGCATCACAGGCTATGGACAAAGTAATTGATTACCCACCCAAACTGTGATGGTTTGAATAGGAATGGCCCCCATGCCTTCATGTGTTTGAATGCTTGGCCCATAGATCCTGGCACTATTAGGAGGTATGTCCTTATGGAAGTAGGTATGATCTTGTAGGATAAAATGTAACAGTGTGTCAGCAGGCTTTGAGGTCTCCTATCATCAAGCTATGCCCACTGTGGCACACAGTCTCCTCCTGCTGCCTTCTGACCAAGATATAGAACTCTTAGCTCCTTCTCCAGCACCTGGTCTGCCTGAATACCACGGTGCTTCCCATCCCCCACCCAGCCCATGATGATAGTAGACTAAATCTCTGAAGCTATAATCTATCCCCAATTAAATGCTTTCCTTTAAAAGAGTTGCCTTGGCTGTGGTGTTTCTTTACAGCAACGAAACCCTCACTAAGACATGATCCCTATTGCTAAATACAACATTAACTTATGCTGCTACACATTGAGAAACTGAACTGAAGAGCAATTGGAAGCTTCACACTACTTACTAGTGCTCATGGTGCTAAAATGTACTTTCAATAGGAGAGAACAGCAGAGAAAAATAAGCATGAATATCACCCAGTTACAAAAACAGAAAACACACAACAAGATCTGCCTATAACATATTCTACTACAATTAGTGTCACAAATGTTATGGATGCAAACTACAACTTTTGTATTGGATTGAAGGCTCACACCATAAGGTGGAACCCAAACCTGACATTGCTAACTTGGCAAGAGCCTGAGACTAGGTAAATTTTGAACCCTGGGGAAAAACCTACTACCATTATTCTGCTAGAGAAACATATTAATTGATTCCTAATGAATTATTGCCATAATTATAGATCAGTGAATCACTCAGCCATTAACGCAGAAGTTGCTTCTTGAAGTGCATGGCAATTAACACAGAGCTCCACAACAGGAAGTGTGAAGAATTAGCTTACTCATCTCTAAACCAGATGTCTTCATCAAACTACTCCCCTCAAGGTTTAGGGATCTATGAAAATGTAAGCAGAAAGATTCTAAGAATCAGAGGTAGTGACACTTAGGAGGAAACAGGATCTTCAAGACACATCAGGACTACTGTATATACAAATTCATAGAGATTGGGACAACATGCATAAAACCTTAGAGGTTCAAACCAGAAAAAAATATCTAGCACTTAGAATGGGAAGTGGACACAAAATCCATGGTAACCATGAAGCTATTTTCATTTGATACCTGCTAGGAAAGGGAAAATCAATTTGCTACAATGGAATGCCGTTGTGTGTGTTAAACACACACCAGCACTCAGCACTGGCCCCATCACTATATGTAGTTGGCCAACAAAAAACAGATCTCTCTCTCTCTCTCTCTCTCTCTCACTCACTCTTTCTCTCTTTCTTACACTCTTTCCTCTCTCTTGCCTACTGTCCCCTTGTGCCCCGTCTCTCTCCATTCCCTTCCCCTTTTCTCTCTCCACATGGTCATGGCTGGACTCTACTTTTCTATGTTCTCCTTCTCTCTGCCTTTCTCTGCTTCTACTACTTTAACTCCCCTCCCCATGCCCTAAATAAACTCTATTGTGTACTATACCTGTGTGTGTCTGGTCTCTCCAGGGGAAGGGATGCCTCTGCATGGGCCCTCTGAGGCACTCCCTTCCCAGACCAGAACATATTCTATTTTTTTTCTTTTTTAATTTCTATTGCTTTTATTTTTTTAATTAGGTATTTTCTTCATTTACATTTCAAATGCTATCCCCTTTCCTTGTTTCCTCTCTGAGAATCCCTTATACCAAACTGCCACCCTGCTTCCCAACCCACCCACTCCCGCTTCCTGGCCCTGGCATTACCCTGTACTGGGGCATATAATTTTCGCAAGACCAAGGGCCTCTCCTCCCATTGATGGCCGACTAGGCCATCCTTTGCTACATATGCAACTAGAGACACAAGCTCTGGGGGGTACTGGTTAGTTCATAGCTCTTTCTCTTTATATGATCACCACATTATATCTAATATATAGTTGTACTAAATAAATACTTCATAATACTTTTGAACAGTTGAATCTTTAACTAGTTTCTTTAAAACTATTTGTGCTAAAAGGAACTAACATGAGTTAACATCTGTAATATTTGATTACAGAAAACAGACAGAAGGATAACAAGTTCAAGGTCATTTTTGGTTACATAAGGAGATCAAGGCCAACCAGATTTTATGAGACTGTAAAAAGAAATTCTTTATGTTCACTATTCCAATTTTAAAACTTAAAAAATAATATCCAGCTTAACGAAAAGATGACGTGATACGAAGAACAGCTACATAGAGTTTATCTAGATTCCCCAATGGGTTTATATCTGTAGCTTAGTAACTTGGGCTATATAGTACACACCTACGTGAATGCAATATGCACGTTGTTTTTGAATTATTAGAAGTTTATTCCTCTGCACTTCACTATGCCTCCTCAAATTATGAGGGTATTAAGCACAACTCAGTGGTTACCTCCCGAAATGCATTACTGATAATCTATAGTCTATCAGTGTCTGTAGTGCTGGTATTATAGGCATGCACCATGACTTCTAACATAGTTAGAAGCAGTTATCTCCAGTCCAATTGTTTTGGTGGCTTTCTTTGTCTATCATGATATTGTAAGTGAAAACTTGTAAACAATTTTTTCGGAGCCAAGGTTTGAGCCCAGTTGTAAACAGGCTTACACAATGGAGTACTACTCAGCTATTAAAAAGAATGAATTTATGAAATTCCTAGGCAAATGGATGGACCTGGAGGGCATCATCCTGAGTGAGGTAACACATTCACAAAGGAACTCACACAATATGTACTCACTGATAAGTGGATATTAGCCCAAAACCTAGGATACCCAAGATATAAGATACAATTTGCTCATACATTAAACTCAAGAGAACGAAGACCAAAGTGTGGACACTTTGCCCCTTCCTAGAATAGGAAAAAAAACACCCATGGAAGGAGTTACAGAGACAAAATTTGGAAGTGTGACGAAAGGATGGACCATCTAGTGATTGACATATCCAGGGATCCATCCCATGATCAGTTTCCAAACGCTGACACCATTGCATACACTAGCAAGATTTTGCTGAAAGGACCCAGATATAGCTGTCTCTTGTGAGACTATGCCAGGGCCTAGCAAACACAGAAGTGGATGCTCACAGTCAGCTAATGGATGGATCACAGGGCCCCCAATGGAGGAACTAGAGAAAGCACCCAAAGAACTAAAGGGAACTGCAACCCTATAGGTGGAACAACAATATGAACTAAGCAGTACCCCAGAGCTCTTGTCTCTAGCTGCATATGTATCAAAAGATGGCCTAGTCGGCCATCACTGCAAAGAGAGGCCCATTGGACTTGCAAACTTTATATGCCCCAGTACAGGGGAACGCCAGGGCCAAAATGGGGGAGTGGGTGGGTAGGGGAGTGGGGGGGTATGGGGGACTTTTGGTATAGCATTGGAAAGGTAAATGAGCTAAATACCTAATTTAAAAAAAAAAAAAAAAAGCTCTGAATAGTCCCACATCCCAGTGTTGGTACAATCCCCAACTCCCTGGGGTGTGGTAGGTATTAGGCACTTCTCAGAAACAGAACAGTGCTAACATTACTACTTAACTTGAAAGGTTATATGATAAAAAAGCCAGTGTGTATGAGGACCTTCTTTTCTTCCTCCCCCTTTTCTTTTTCTTCACACCACTCATTTCTTCCTCCTCCCTTTCTCTCCCCCCGACCCCTTCTCCCCTCTCTCTGTCTCATTACTCTTAGGGACAGCAATTTAAGCACTGTATTAGGAATGTGGAAAAAGACTTTCCAACTCAACAGTCAGAGAAGAAAGAGGAACAATGAACTTGGAGGTGAGTTCTCCTTCAGACATACGATACTATGTGTTTAACACACACATAGATCATTAACTTCCTAACTTATCAATTGCCCAGAGGCTTTTGCCATGGTTATGAATTCTTATCTCTGAAAACCATCATGGTCACTGTTAGTGTAGCTAGAACATATTTAAGTCTTTTGAAATATTGCCTTGACCCAGAGAAGTCTTCAGTTACATAATCAAATACTTCCATACACAATGTCTTTTGATTCTCTGGAATAAAACATTCCAGACAAAGTATCCTTTCAGTGAAGTCTACATTTTTTCAACTACTAATTACCAAATGCCAGAATTAATTTTTCTCAGATAATTATTCCTTTAGCATAGTTGACAATCCCAGGCATTGAGCTCATTCATTAAAATGCAATCATAATTTCACCAGTGGTTTTTCACTGGCACTAATGGCATGTGTTATCATGCATCACTAATTTCCATGAAGAACCATGTTATACTATTTTATTGGCATTTTTATTTATGGATTTTTTGTTACAGGCTTGTGAGGAACATTTTTTGTTTGTTTGTTTGTTTGTTTGTTTGTTTTTTGTCATAAAGCAACCCAGATCAAATGACTTTCCTTAAAGATTAATTAAGCTGTTGCACTACTATATAATGTTGAGCTGCTAATAAATATTTTTGCTCATCATTGTGTAATTTCCATTATAATTTAATAAACATATAGCTAGCTGAGAATAATAGTTAATTTACTAAAGATTGCAATTATCATGATAAAATTTATAGTATTTCAAACTCTAATTTTAAAATATTCTGAGATTCTGTGAAGTTTTCTTCTTTGATGAGTTGGTTTTGTTACCAGTTACTGCTTATTAATTTAAAAAACTCAGTCAATTAACCTATTGTCCTACCTCTGTTATATTTTCTTTGTTAAGTGTTATGCTAGTAGTGTCTCAGTGTTTACATTAATATTTATTAAAATAGCAGTTAGGGAAAATGTATTTCTGGCTTAAGCTATTACGATAAAAGAAGCCAAGACTTTGTGCTTTTATATTAGAAAATCAACTTCAGTTTCACAAAATCAGTATGTAGAATTAATCTAGTAGCTCAGAATTTTGATCTGAATGCACAATGTATCAAAAGTGCTTACAAAATTGGGTCTTCTCTGTGGACACTGCAGGCACCATGTACAGTACTCCTTTTGGGTTTGTTTGTTTATTTGTTTTATTGAGAGAGAGAGAGAGAGAGAGAGAGAGAGAGAGAGAGAGAGAGAGAGGAGGGAGATTACAATAAGTTTGGTGGGGAAGATACAGAATTGTGAGAGTATCTGTGAAGAGTTGCGGAAGGGAAAGAATATGATCAAAATATAGTGTATGAAATGCTCAAGTGATAAATAATACATTAAAGAAAATGTCCACATATACTCATTGACTGAAATCCTCGTTTAGATGAAAAATTATTCATTGGCATAGATGCAAACATTCCATCTGATAGCTCAGAATTATGAATTGCTTTGTTAAGAGTATAACCCTTCAATGCAAAGCATGTTACTTTGCCTTGTTTGTGTGAAACAGCAGTGACATGTGGGGCCTGATTAGCTGAAATCACAGATGTGCTTGCCTGAGGGAAGTAACAGTAACCTAGTTTGCTTCATAAAGGTGATAGCCGGAATTCAAATCATTTCCAACCCAAAGAAAGCCACAACCATTTCAGTTCTTATAGTTCTGTGGATTAACTCAACCTCGTAAAAAGAAAACATAGAGATTGTGTTTATAGATGTCTCTTGTCTATGTAGGTGCCTTCTTTGGAGGCTGGCTTGTCTCTTCTCTCCTGGGCACCAGTTACCATTTACCTAAATGCAGGCAGCACACTCAGGAAGCATTTGAGGATATTTCTTGCATCAGGCAGCAGCACATGGGTGCATAAGGAGGGGTAGTTTTCAGGAGGAGAACACACATTTAATTTGACATTTCCAGACTGAACTTGAAGCAGCCAGCTTCCCTGGCTTCCTTCCATTTTTCATCCCACCAAACTTCCCCTCCTACTCATCAAATAATTACGACATTCTTGATCATAAAACACAGACAGATGGAGTCTTGTGTCATTATTTATAACCCAATTGAAGAGATCTCTGGATATTTTTCCTGCCCCTCCCCAATTCATACTTTCACAAAGTCAACATCTATTCCTAAATTTACAAACTTTGCTTAATTAAGAAGCCAATTTAACCAAGAACACTACTTTTGCACAGTTAGAGCAGAAATACAATTTTAAATGTTAGTACTTCATTTGCTAAGCATATATCTAGAGATTATTTATAAGATTTCTACTAACTTCGAACTCATTCCCATTTTCACTGAAAAGTACCTTTGTCTCTCTGTCATAAGCACATGTATTGATGTATGATCTTTTGTGCATAGGTACGTGATTGGGTTTGCATGTATGTAAAGAGGCTGGAGCTCAATGTCAGTTTCCTTTCTCTTTCGTCCTACAACTTCTTCTTTGAGACATGATCTCCCATTGAACATGGCTAAACTGGCTATCCAAATGAGCCACAGCCATCCTCCTGTCTCCAATCTCAATTGCCCGGCTTATGAGCAGTCATCACTCAGTATTGTTGGTTTCTATGTGGGTGCTGAGTATCTGAACACAAGTCTTTGTGATTGCACAGGTGCTCACCTGCCAGGGACTCCGGTGGAGTCAGCTTGACAGATGAAAGTCTGAAAGCTTTCTCATGACAGGGGACCATAGGGTCTGCGGCACTCACCCACACGCCCACCACTCTTTACCCACTCACCCCAGCCTCTTGAATTACATCTGAATTGATCTGTTGATCATTTATCTTTTAAAAATGATTAAAGTATATAAAATGTACTTCATCTTAAAAGGTCATCCCTTAAGAGTAGTTGTTAGAATTTCTTGAGAATGATCTGAGTACAAGCTTTATTTTCTCTGTATTTTTTGTTTGTTTGTTTGTTTTTTGTTTTTGTTTGTTTGTTTATTTTTTGTTTTTGTTTTTTTGGTTTGGTTGATTTTTCTTGTTTTTTTTCTCTCTTTTTTTTAATTAAATATTTTCTTTATTTACATTTCAAATGCTATCCCCTTTCCTGGTTCCCCTCTGAAAACCCCCTCTCCTTTTCACTCTCCCCCTGATTTCCAACCCACCCACTCCTGCTTCATGGCCCTGGCACTTCCCTACACTGGGGCATAAAACCTTCACAAGGCCAAGGGCCTCTCCTCCCATTGATGACTGAGTAGCTCATCCTCTGCTACATATGCAACTAGAGCCATGAGTCCCACCATGTGTTCAGAAACTCTTTGTTGATTAAGACGCAGAACTAAAATCAGATGTCTTTAAACTGCTCCATCAATATTGGAATATACTCATCTTTGAAGGTTGTTTTTAACCTAAAAGGAATTTCATAAATTTAAAGGATTGAAAAACAACAAATTAAAAACTGCAAAGCAAGCTTTACTAGCTACATATGAAACATGCAATAAAATGACAGGCACAAAGGTCAGCTGTAAGAAAGTATTTTGCCGAATTGCAGTTTTGCATTATATGTATTCATTCATTAACTCTCTTGGATCCTGGGGAAGTGGAGCATATCTTCATAGTCCGTGGTAATTGATTTGACATAGTTAACTAGACACACAAGTGTTTAGGTCATGAGCTCTACTGACATTGGTTTTGTTTGGTAGACACTCACTCCAATTTTACTGCAAATTATAGAAATGTCTTAGTAGAAAAGGAGGCTGGCAATTATGCAAGTAAGTGAATTTGTCTTGCTGTCTCCCTTTCATTCATATCCCCACATTATCTATTATTTATCTCATAGCAAGTACAGACTGCAAAACCAGAAAGACTGAAGTTTACCAATATGTGATTTTTTTTCAGGCAGAGAAATAAAATGGTGGTTATTACATGTTTGGTTTCCCAGTACATAGCATTTGATATTGAAAGAAGTCAATTCTGAGAAAGCAACAGCAACAACAAAAACAACAGAATAACAAAAACAACAGAACAAAACAACACACACACACACACACACACACACAAACTCACTTTGGAGAACTTATACTCAGAGAGAAAATTAGTATACTTTATTTTGGGTATATTATTCATCAAAATGAGGTGCTTGTGGTATGTTAAAAAAAATGAAAAGGCAAGAAGGTCAAGGCCGTCAGTTCACAGAGGAAGCATTACTCCTTCTGATGTGACGTATAATGAAAGGGTCTCAGGGCCATGATGGAGCCTGAAGGTAGGAAAGGAGAGCATCAGAGAGAACAATAGAATATCTGAAGCATCTTTACAACTAGCCTTCATCTCAGGACCAAAACCCCCAAAGGAGTCTCAGACCAATCTCTAGATTAAAGCCAGGGTCTGGCTTTTAAAAACTTTTTTTTATTGGATATTTTCTTTATTTACATTTCAAATGTTAGCCCCTTTCCTGGTTACCCCCCTCCTGGAAAGCCTCTACCCTATTCCCCCTCCCTATGCTTCTATGAGGGTGTTCCTCCACCCACCCACTTAAGCCTCCCTGCCCTCAATTCCCCTACACTGGGGCATCTATTGAACCTTCATAAGACCAAGGGCCTCTCCTCCTACTGTAGCCTGACAAGGCCATCCTCTGCTACATATGCAGCAAGAGCCATGGGTCCCTCCATGTGTACTCCTTGATTGGTGGCTTAGTCCCTGGGAGCTCTGGGTGATCTGGCTGGGTGATATTTTTGTTCTTCCTATGGGGTTTTAAACCCCTTCAACTCTTTCAGTCCTTTCTCTAACTCCTCCGTTGGGGACCAAGTGTTCAGTCCAATGGTTGGCCACAAGCATCCACCTTTGTATTTGTAAGGCTCTGGCAGAGCCTCTCAGAAGACAGCTATAGCAGGCTCCTGTCAGCAAGCATTTTTTGGCATCCACAATAGTGTAGGGATTTGGTGACTTTATATGGGATGGATTCCCAGGTGGGACAGTCTCTGGATGGCCTTTCCTTTAGTCTCTGCTCCACACTTTGTCTCCATATTGCCTCTCTGAGAATTTGTTCCCCTTTATAAGAAGGACTGGAACACCCATACTTTTGTTTTCCTTCTTCTTGAGCTTCATGTGATCTGCAAATTGTATCTTGGTTATTTGGAGCTTTTGGGCTAATATCCACTTATCAGTGAGTGTGTATACCATCTGTGTTCTTTTATGATTGGATTACCTCACTCAGGATGAAACTTTTTAACAGCAAAAAAAGTTTCATATCACATAAATTTCATCATAGATAGAGACCTAAATCACACGAACATTGCTAAACTTTCTGTCCCAGACAGATCTGTCAGGAGGCTTGACTAGATGCAGGCTATGTGATAAGCTCTGAAAATGTAGGCAGTGCTTTAGTATTATTTAGGTATTTACTTGAGATTTTCTTTAAATAGACTATTATCTAGTATCATATAGTGTAAGACTCAGTTGACTAAAAGGTGGAAAATTTTGCTTTGGGCTCTGGTTTCACTGAGCTAGCCCCTAGTTGTGTCACTGAACACCTTTGGGCCTCACCTTTACTTTACAAAGAAAACAAATTTCAGCTGGGTGTGGTGGCTTCTGCTATAATCACAGTATCCACAGGGAATTACTGTGAACTCAAGGGTTAAAGGTCATCCTTGGCTATCAAATGAATTTTAGGATTGTCCGGGATACATTGTGAAAACTCAAAGCAAACCAAAACAAAGCAAATAAACAAAAATGGAAACAAAACTAATAGCATATCTCTTATGTTTAATGATTCATTTCCTATTATATTTTTAAGTTCTCCTGGGGATTAAGATCCAAACACACACACACACACACACACACACACCTCTTTCCCCCCCTATAAGAAGTTTGGTTTGGTTTGGTTTGGTTTGGTTTGGTTTGGTTTGGTTTGGTTTGGTTTTCTCCATAGTTGGGCAGATTTGAGGACCACCAACTTTTCTGATGCTTTCTGAAGCTTTGTATTTATGTTCATTTTGCGGGGCAGAATCTTGGCAATATAGTTAGATTCAGAGGATAATTCAGTGTTGAGTAAACAATAAATTGGGAACAAAGATGCAAGCCTGACAATTTGATCCTGGATCTACATTTAAACCACATCCTTTATCACTCTACTGGATTTTAAGGCCCCAGCATTGTTTATTTCACACTACCCTCACTATTATTCTTAATACCTATTTTCTGGGCAGCTAGACTTTTTACTGTGTTCACATAGAAGTCTACATGCTGATTCCTGACTATAAGACGTTATTGCATTTCTCTCCAAATGCTTTTCAGCTATCTGCTTTCTTAACACTCAAAGGACACAGGTGTTGCAGGAAGCCACAGGACCCTGTGCACAGTGCAGGCTTCTGGAGGAAACCTTGTACTCACCATTGTACTCACAGCAGTGGTGCGTGCTGGATTTCAAAGTAGACTCCTTGGTAATCATATTTTCTCCTACTTGCAATGCCTCATATCCCTTCACAGGCAAATGTTTCTCCAGTGTCTAGAAACAGAAACTTTAGAGAATGTGGAGAAGAAGAAACGTCACATCCTTTCCTTCCTCGCCCAGTCTCTCCCAGTCCTTGCCTTTATCTGATTTATACCACAGCCTACTTCCTGTCCCAAGGCCAATTGCATCGCTTATTCCAGCTCATTGGGAGAAGCCTAACAATGTCAAGGTGGAAGATGTTTGGTCTTTCTGTTTCTATTGTTATTTTCATTATCATTGCCAAGGCCATCTCTGTGAGCTCCTCCACTCTATTTTCTGATACCCTCCACCTCAGAAGAGACTCAACCCCCTCCCTACATTTACATGCTTCTCCTCTTGTTCTTCCATTAGAACCAGCATGGAGAAGAAAGTTGTATCAATGCATGGACAAAGTCCTCAAGAGTTTCTTACAAGGGTAAGGAAATTGATGTTTTTGGCTGGAAAGATGACTAGTCAGTTAAGATCATGGGCTGCTCCTTCAGAGGCCCAAGGTTCAGTTCCCAGCACTCACATGCTAGCTCTAAACTGTCTGAAACTCTAGTTCCAGGAGATCCGGCCCCTTCTGACAGGCATAAATATAGGTAAAACACTAACACACATAAAAAATAAATATATTATTTTTAAAAAGAAAAGAAAAAGAAAAGAACTTATTGACAGAACTGTTAACACATGCCTGTAATCTAAGCATCAAGGAGCAGAGGCAGGAGGATATCTAAAGGTTAACCCTGTGTCAGACTCAGACTTCAATCTTAGACAAATTTATCACTTCATAAGTGATTTGGCTATGGTTTATATTTACTTGAGATTCTGTTTCCTCCTCTGTAAAATAGGCACTAGCAAAAGCTTACCTTGGGCTTGATAGTTCATTAAATTGGAGGGTCCATAGAAAGCCCTTACCACAAGCCTAGACCACAGGGAGTCTTTAAAGAAAGTTTTTCCCATTGTTAATGCTCTGTATTCTAACTAATTAGTAAAATAATATCCTAAATTAAGTTTTGGAAAATGGATGCATGAATAAAAGCAGTGTAGAATGAAATTAGGAGGCATTTTAGGTTTGAGATGTTCAAGCTGAGGTCAGGTAAATTAAAAGATTCATCTCTGCTTTTAAGTTTATTCTATGATTGATATTAGTCTAATAGAGAGGAAGAAACCCAAGCTTGTTTGTGGTCTCTGTGCATTTCCACCAGCAGGCGTTGACCCCTTGGGAGACTCTTTATCCTTCTTTCTAAGACTGCAGCTTTGTTTATCTTCACTGAATTAGAGTAAGCTGGCATAGTGCTTTTCCTATTGATGGACCATCTGAAGTTCCTGGCCTGGAGGGGCGCTGGTGAAGAAAAGCTGGTGTCAGCACATTTAGGGCAGGCACATCAGAGAACAACTGAGCACTGTGCAATTACTGCTCTCATTAGATGCTTTTTAAATGTTTGCTTGCTTGCCAGTGGCAAAGGTGGCAAGCTTCAAGGAGTAGATTAGAAACATTTTCTATTATCTCTGTTATCCAAGGAAAACTTTCTTCATTGTTCTTTCTTCTTCTAATCATTTTCTGCTGGAATGCCTTGGTCAATAGTTAGTATCAGTCTATTAGGTCAGTATAAGGAGTCCATAGCAGATAAAATGACAGAGATTAACAAGCAGTTCTTTAAGCAATAAACTGTAAACCACAACATAAATGCAGTGAGTCTATTAAGTCTGTATAATTTATCCTGTGAATTTATCCTGTGAATGGATATATTTTCATATATACTCTCATATGATGAATGAAGATATTTTCTAATTCCCATGTTATACTTAAGCAAAATTTAAGGTTGTAAAGTATAAATTAATGTTTCATATCCACTTCATAGTGAGTAGCTTTGTGAAGGTTATTTACAATTTATTGTCTGTTTTGCCCTTTTCCACCTCCAAGCCACATGTAATATGAGTTTATAATAAATTTATAGATTGAGGAGGTGAAAAAAAATGTTATAATTATTTAGTGAGACCAGATGGCTGAAATATGGCAGATATATTTTACCATAACAAATTTAAAAGAACACATTTAGATAATTGTGTGCTACAAAGTTACCGTGTTAATCTTAGTAATTATTATCTGCAGAAAATTAGATGAAGAACAAAAGAAGTGCAGTAAAAGTCCTGTTACTCTTTGTCTACCTGGACACTCCAGCATTCACCAGTTGGTTATTTGTGTATAATCTTGCCCTGGAATCTGTAATTCCCTAACTCAGGCCAGCTGCCACTCAGATGAAAAGAATCTCCACAAACAAACAACATCCTTTCAAAGAGCATCTCATACCCTTCATTAAAATGGCTTAAAATGACCATTCTTCTTCTTCTTCTTCTTCTTCTTCTTCTTCTTCTTCTTCTTCTTCTTCTTCTTCTTCTTCTTCTTCTTCTTCTTCTTCTTCTTCTTCTTCTTCTTCTTCTTCTTCTTCTTCTTCTTCTTCTTCTCCTCCTCCTCCTCCTCCTCCTCCTCTTCCTCCTCCTCCTCCTCCTCCTTCTCCTCCTCCTCCTCCTCCTCCTCCTCCTCCTCCTCCTCCTCCTCCTCCTCCTTCTTCTTCTTCTTCTTCTTCTTCTTCTTCTTCTTCTTCTTCTTCTTCTTTTGTTCTGTGCTTGCTGTTATAGTGTGTTTTGCTAATAAATAGAAATTGTATAGTTGTGTATTGTTTTGATATATGATGCAGTATTTCAGCCTCGGTGTTCAAATGGCTGAACAAGACTAATATATCTACTGTGGATACCATTTTCTTGTGGTTATAACAATTAGAATCTATTTTCTAAAAAGTGTGAAGTGTGTATTACTATCTTTACCGAACTGTGTGCACTAAAATGTTGCATTCTGTGACCTACATCTCTGTCAACATTCACTCATCTCCTCAGGCCTTTGTATCGACACTCTACTTTTTTCTTCTATGAGTCTGTTTTTTGTTTTTGTTTTCTGTTTTTTGGGGTTTTTTTTTGTACAGTATTTCTATTTACTCTTTGAGAATTCCATACAGCATATTTTTTATCAGTCTCCCAATTTTTCTTTCCTTAATTCCTCCCAGATCCATAGCTGCCTTCCCAGCCAAAATTTTTGACTATATTTTTAAAGGTAACCAACCAAGTCCAATTTGAGCTACACATATACAAGTAGGTATGGGGACATGCACTGGTGCATAAACTACAAGGGCCTCACTGTCAACAAAAGCTGGTTCTCTGTCTCACAATAAACTATCAGTAGTGCCTCAGTTGGGGAAGGGAGGCAGGTTTGTGAGCAGTCTCTGCTTCATGTCATCATATTGACTGGCTTGGTCCTGTGCAGACCTTAGGCAGACACCCACAGCAGTTGTGAGTTTAAAATGCAAAAATTCTAAGTGTCTAAAAGATACTTCACCCCCACCCCACCCCCATTCTGGCCTTTCCCATCCTCTTATAGTTTTTTATTTCTTAAAATTGGATATTTTATTTATTTACACTTCAAATGTTAACCCTTTTCCCAGTTTCCCCTCCACAAACCTCCTATCCCATTCCCCAATCTCCCTGTTTCTATGAGGGTACCACCCACCCATCCACTCCCATCTAACTGACTGCCCTGGCATCCCCCTACACAGGGACATTGAGCCTTCACAGGACCAAAAGTCTTCTCTTTCCCTTGATGGCAGATAAGGCTTTGCTACATATGCAAGTGGACCCATGCAAACCCTTTCAGCTCCTTCTGTCCTTTTCCTAACTCCTCCATTGGGGCCCTCATGCACAGTCCAATGGTTGGCTGTGAGCATCTGCCTCTGTATTTGTCAGGCTCTGGCAGAGTCTCTTGGGAGACAGCTATATCAGGGTCCTGTCAGCATGCACTTCTTGGCATCTACTATAGTGTCTGGGTTTGGTGATTGTATGTGGTATGGATCCCCTGGTGGGGCAGTATCTGGATTGCCTTTCCTTCAGTCTCTGCTCAACACTTTGTCCCCATATTTTGTTTAGACAGGAGCCCTTCTGGGTTAAAAATTTGGAGATGAGTGGATGGCCCCATTCCCCAACCAGGGGCTTGCCTAACCTCTGAATATGGTCTCTACAGGTTCTCCCTCCCCTTTGATGGGTATTTCAGCTAATCTCACCCCCACTGGGTCCTGGGAACCACTTACTTTCCTGGCATCTGGAACTTTCTGATGGCTACTCCCAGTTCCCATTCCCCCATTGCTACACACCTCTGTTCGATTTCCTGACCCTCTGTCTCTGATCACATCTCCTTCCATACCTGATCATGCCCCACTTCTTCCACTCTGCCTTCTCTCTTCCTCCCTACCCTCTACCTCCTGTTGTGAGTATTTTGTTCCCTCTTCTACAAAGAACTGAAGTATTCACACTTTGGTCGTTCTTCTTGAGCTTAATATGATCTGTGAGTTATATCATAGTTATTCTGAGGGTTTTTCTGTTTTGTTTTTTGTTTTTTTTTCTTAATATCCATTTATCAGTGAGTACATATCATGTGTGTTCTTTTGTGACTGGGTTACCTCACTCAGGATGGTGTTTTCTAGTTCCATCTATCTGTCTGTGAATTTCATGAAGCCATTGTTTTCAATAGCTGAGTAGTACTCTATTGTGTAAATGTACCATATTTTCTGTATCAACTCCTCTGTTGAGGGATGTATGGGTCCTTTCCAGGTTCTGGCTATTATAAATAAGGCTGCTATGAACATAGTGGAGCATGTCCTTATTAAATGTTGTAGCATCTTCTGGCTATCTGGGTCCTCAGGTAGTACTATGTCTAGTTCTCCAAGGAACTGCCAAACTGATTTTCAGAGTGGTTGTACAAGCTTGCAATCCCACCAACAATGGAGGAGTGTTCCTCTTTCTCCACATCCTCACCAGCATCTGCTCTCACCTGAGTTTTTGACCTTAGGCATTCTGACTGGTGTGAGGTGGAATTTCAGGGTTGTTTTGAATTGCATTTGCCTGATGACTAAGGATGTTGAAGATTTCTTTAGGTGCTTCTCTGCTGCTTGATATTCTTCAGTGGAGAGAATTATTTGTTTAGCTCTGTACCCCATTTTTAATAGGGTTATTTGGTTCTCTGGAGTCTAACTTCTTTGTAAATGTTGGATATTAGCCCTCTATCAGATGTAGGATTGGTATCAGTATTTTCCCAAACTGTTGGTTGCTGTTTTGTCCTATTGACAATGTTCTTTGCTTTATAGAAGCTTTCAATTTTATAAGGTTCCATTTGTTGATTGTTGATCTTAGAGCGTAAGCTATTGGTATTCTGTTCAAGAAATTTTCCTCTTATGTTCCAAAGAAGTCTGTGAACCTCAAGGGAAAGGATAATATGGATGTATTAATGGTTGCTTAGACCTTCACTGACACTCTTCTCTGCCCTTTAAATACTTGTGGGTTTCTGCCTTAACAGCAACCCACTGCACAAAGGAATTTCTTGATATTTAAGAGCTGCACTAATCTATGGGTCTAGATACACAACAATAGAGGACAGTTTCATACTTGCTGTCCGTGCCCTGGATTGCTTGCTGCCCAACCCTACATACCATTGGGGATTGGAGGTGAGGTATGGAAAGCTAATGGCGCAGCAAGCTCCTATGAACATGGCTGCAAGCTCCTTTCATGTCCCTCAGGGGCTTAGTCCCTGGGAGCTCTGGGGGGCCTGGTTGGTTGATATTCTTCTTATGTGTTGCAATCCCCTTCAGCTCCTTCAGGTCTTCCAGTAAATCTTCCATTGGGGTCCCTGAGCTGTTGGCTGTGAGTATCTGCATCTGTATTAGTCAGGTTTTAGCAGAGCCTCTCAAAGGACAGCTATACCAGGTTCCTGTCAGCAAGCTCTTCTTGGCATCAGCAATAGTGTTTGGTTTTGGTGTCTGTAGATGAGATGGATCACAAGGTAGGGGAGTCTCTGGATGGCCTTTCCTTCAGTCTCTGTTCCATTTTTTGTCCCTTCATTTTCTTTAGAGAAGAACAATTCTGGGTTAAAAGTTTTGAGATGGGTGGGTGACCCTGTCCCTCAACTGAGTGTGCGTGTATGTGCCTATCTACTGTATATGGTCTCTTCAGGTTTTATCTCCCTTTGTTGAGTATTTCAACTAATTTCATCCCCTTTGGGTCCTGGGGACCTCTAGATTCTCTGGTGTCTGGTACTTTCTAGTGGTCCCCCCCATCCTCCACCCCCCACTGGTAGATATTTCTGTTCATTTTCCTGAATCTCTGGACTTCTCTCCTGTCTCTTCCCATACCTGACCCTGCCTCCATTTTCCCCTCCCACTCCTCTCTCTCTCACAGGTTCCCCCTAAACCACCAGCAACATATGTAGCAGAGGATTGCCCTATCTGGCATCAGTGGGAGGGAAGGCCCTTGGTCCTGTGGAGGCTTGATGCCCCAGTGTAGGGGGATGCTATGGCAGTGAGGCAGGAGTGGGCTGGTGGGTGGGAGAGCACCCTCTTAGAAGCAAAGGGGAGGGGAATGTGATGTGGAGGTTGTGGAGGGGAGACTGGGAAGGGAACTAACATTTGAACTGTAAATAAATAAAATAACCAATAATAAATAAATAAATCATAATCCCAAGGGGTGCCCTTTATACCCACCACCTGCATCCCATTGGTCCCAAGAAAGCATCCCTTCTAAGCAGCAGTTCCAGATTGACTGGCATCATCTGCATCACCAATCCTTGGTCTTTCAGGCAGTCTTCAATTAGGTCCTCCTGCAGGAGTTGCCATTGCAGCTTGGCTGAGTGGGGGGTGGGAGTGGGGATCTTTATTCAGAGATGGCCACCATTTTTTTTTTACGCATACTATGTTTACTTAGTAGAATAATAATAGTGGGTTTACCCATATGTTATGTGGATTACCTGTGGGTTTGCGGACTTGTGGAGAAGGCATTAAATCCAATCAGAAAGCAGGTGGTTACTACCATAGTATTTGTGCCACTATAGCATCCATGTGCTTATTTTGCCAAGCCAGTAAATAACGGGGCTTGCTGGCTAGATTTTACTATACCAGTAGGTGTTATAGAGGTTGTTGGGGCAGGGTGGGCGTTATCTATTTCTTGTATGTCTGTGAACCCTATGAACTACAACAATGAATTCAGTGTTTAAATTACACTTATAAGTCAGATAGACTAATTATTTGTCTTTCAGTTCCAGGTTTACTTAACTTAGTATAATTTCTTCCAACTTTATCCATACTTTCATGTGTAATTTTTAATATAGTCTCTTTTCTGTAAAGCTGGATGATGACCCACTGAGTACACATAAACATTTTCTGTCCATCTGTCCTATTTTCTGAAGTCATTGTGCACGTAGCGTGCACACTTGCCTCTTTTCCATTAGGAATGCCTTCAATAGCCATTTTTGAATGCTTGAGGTTAACTGCCTCTGTATCAGTCTCCCTCAAAAAAGCAATGGCCCTGAAGTGCACTGGCCTTCACCACTGATTAAGAATGATATTTTCATAATTTCATGGAAAACAAGGATGAATTTATTAATCACTGTAAAAATCATTACAAGAAACTTGTCTCTCTGTGCATTAGAGATACAATATTCTCTGGTGACCTAGCTGCAATGGTTGATGTAAAGGCATTTTTATTTTTTTCTACCTTCACTCCCTCCAACAAGAGACAACAGAGCAGAGGCTAAATCATGTGGCAACACAGAGGTAAGTACAATCTATCATGATTCTTCTTCTCCCTGTTGTTGTTGTTGTTGTTATTGTTATTGTCATATCTGGTGACAACCCATGATACAGACCATCCATCCTACTCATCATCTCCTCTTTCCTTCATGCTGTCCTCACAGACATCTAAGATTCTCACCCTCATCTGTCCACATGAAACCCCCTTCTGCTGTGTTCTGTTATCCAAGAAACCCACTCAGAAAGTCCCTTTAAATAGATAATAAACTGTTCTATGTGTCCCATAGCCAATATTAATAGAAACTGATACCTTGATATCAGAATCCTCCTGCCATAAAAGTGGCTAAATCTAGCATTAGACATGGTATAGCCATAGAAGTTTGTGTGAGTATATGGCTCTGCTACAAATTCTCAAAAGTGTTTTTGTTTATTTTGGCACATATTTTATAACCCATGGAGTGAGACTTCATCAAACATGTTCCCATTCATTTTGAAATATTTAAGGTAGGCATCTAAATCTGGACAGAATTTCTAAGTATCCAAATACTTTTAAAATGTAGAGCATAAAAATACATCACTTTTGTCATCTAGTTACTTCCAAGAAATTCTGTACAAGGGCATTGCCCTTGTCTCTGTACAACATATTTTTTTTTGTTGTTTGAAAGTTTTTATTACAAATTTTGAAATTAACTGTTTGCATCCTTTTTGTCTATGTTTTCTTTCAAAAACTGCTTAAAGTTAAGTTTTTTATGGTTTTTGTTTTGTCTTGTTTTGTTTTGTTTCTGAGTAAAAGAATATTAAGAAATTTTGAGTTGGTTTAGCAGTAAACTCTGACTGCTACAGCAACAATCTGCCTGGTAGGCCGTGCCTACTGATACAATAGTGGCAGGACCACTGTTACAGTTCATTTCTTATTGCTGTGATAAACACAGTCACTACAATCAACTTAGAGAGAATTGTTGATTTATTTTACCGCTTATTGACCAGAAAAATCAGGGCAGGACCCTGGAGACAGAAGCTGAAGGAGAGAAGCAGCGGCCATGGAGCAACAACACTTACTGCTTGCTCCCAATAGCTTGCTCAGTTGGCTTTTTTATACCACACAGGACTACCTGTCTAGGGGTAGCAAAATCTCCAGTGGACTGAGCCCCCCTACATCAATCATTAATAATAATAATTTTAAAATGTTCAATAGATGCATCTATAGACAATTTGATGGAGTTGTTTTTTCTAATAGATGTTCCAATTCCCTGATGAGTTTAGTTTGTGATAAGTTATAAAAACAATAACCATTATGTGGGTAACTAATCACTTTGTTAATGGATTGAGGACTCCTCTACAGGAAGGAATTCACTCCTGCTTCTGTAAGCCTGGACATGAATCATGGCTCATGATGGAGGCCATAGGCCCTAGAGGAGAATCTATTCCATTGTTCTGATAAATGGCTATCATGCCAAATTCTCTTCTAAAAGCTTATCTTTGCATACTTAAATTAGTCCTGCTCTCAACTTTATACACAGAAGTTTCATTCTACTATGGGCAACAGTTAGAGTGGGGACTCACAACTGGTCAAAGTGCTAAGAATAAATTCCTGTTGAGTGCCCATCTTAGAATGAGATATCTGCATAAATCCCCTTGCCAAAGTACCAGAGCCATCATGGAAAAGGGAATACAAAGAATGTTCAGAGACAGATGATGTGGAAAAGACCTATAAAAATTGTCTTCTGGAAACTATGTGACTCTTGAACTCATGAACTCATTACAACTAGGGTTATTCACATGAGACCTGAACAAGACCATGTCAACAAGTTAAATCAATATTACAGTAGTTTCAATCAAAGGGAGGGTATGGCAGTGGGAGGAGCTGCTGAGAAATGCCTACTAAGCATTGAATAAGGGTGTAGGGAGAATATGGTCAAGCTATATTGTAAATATTTGTCACAGACTAAATACAACTTTTTCTAAGGCAAAACAAAATTTAAAAGAAATTCTGTGTTACCTTTTCAGGGTTGAGTAATGAGGTACTCTGATTACCAGGGGAAAAGTCAAGCTAGACACATCTTGGAAATATGAATATAATAGAATCTCCCTATTATTAATAATCCATTTTAAGCTTAATATATACTTTACTTGAATGACTCAGAGAGAAATTCAAGATCACAAAACCCTCAGGGACAGCATGACTTATTATGGAAAAATATGCAGAAGTGTCTGTTAATAGAGATTTCTGATTATCTGAGAAATAGACTTTACATTTAAATACAAAATCTGTTCCTGGAAAATGCTTTATAAGAAGAATTCTATCTGCCATTCCAGAGAAAATAATAGAAATAAATGACCAAAGGCCACTTTCTTGAACTCCAGAAACTTTACAATAGAATAAATTAAGACTCTATTTTCTAATTTCAAAACTGCATTCTTGTTTCTGCGGATGCCAGAAACTTTATCTCTGTTTTTTTCTGCTTCAGGCCAACAAGACACAAGGTTGAACAAAAAAGCATATACACAACAAAACCACAAGCCTTGGAAGGAAATTAATGGGCCTTCTGCACTCATTAGTTTTGCAGCCAACAGTAGCATATTTCTCTTCTGACATTTTACATTGCGCATTCCTTAATGCAAACCAGTGACACAATGCTTGGCTTACTGCGTTCTTATGAGAAGGAAGGTAGACAACTAGGTGAAGCATACAGAAGTATCACTGCACATGCTGCGTATTCAGAAGATGCTCTCTGTTCTTGTCCATTTTAACTTTTGACAGTCATCTGCAGGTGAGAGCCCATTTTCTCAAATTTAGTGAATAATCCCATTATGATTGTTATGCTATGTTCATGTCATAATGAACTATCATTTGCTAGTGGCTATTTTCCCACATGAGAAAGCAAACAACCCAAATTCTCTAAACTTTGCGTGTTATCATGGGTCTAGGGGTGGAAACTGCAGAGACCAGTGTAAGGCAGGTTAAACACTGTGCAGACAAAGGTCGTACTAGGATGCTCTCACTGTCAGTTTGAATGGTCTATCTAATCGTAATTTGGTCACCTTTCCCAATTCTTCCTCGAGAGTTTTCAAATCTCACTTCATGGGCTGCATAAAATTTACAATCATTCTGGTCATTGAACAAAGCTAAGATTATTTTTAAATGGCTTTTGTGTTTCTGATAACTTTGTTTCCATTTCTTTACCACCAGCTCCTATGTTTCTACATACCTGTTCCCCACTGGCCATCATGAGTAACTCTATTATCTTCATCATGCTCCTATTACACACCATATGTATCCGGAAAGCGTTGCTGCAATTGTACTTCAATGTGTTGATTATGTTTGAGTATTTTCATCAGAACAGTGCTTAGTCAAATGCTAAACAGGTGTGCAAGATGACTCAGCTACTGAAAGGGTTTGCCACCCAGTCATATGACCTTCGTTAGATCTCCAAGACCCACAGAAAGAAAGAGAGAACTGATCATGCAAGTTGTATTCTGATACCCACACTCATGCCATAGCATGCTTGTGTGTACGAACAAGCAAATGTACATGTGTCTGCACATACATGCAAACACATACTAAATGCAATTTAAAAATCAGTTTTAAAAAGTTAAGTGGACCATCAGTGGAAAGAGAGGTCCTTTGGTCTTGCAAACTTTATATGACTCAGTACAGGGGAATGCCAGGGCCAAAGAAGTGGGAGTGGGTGGGGAGGGCATGGGGGACTTTTGGGATAGCATTGGAAATGTAAATGAAGAAAATACCTAATTTTAAAAAAAGCAAAAAAAAAGTTAAGTGGGATTAATTGCATTAATATCAAGGGTATTTTAAACTAAATAAAAAATACAGCTGAATTTACAAATAAATAAGTAAATAACCAAGGCAATTCACACACAATACTTTGTAAAGCACACCATCATTGTTTTTAGTTTCTTAAAATTTCCTCCAAGTATATAGAGTGCTTCAGCTTCTACAGGACTTTTTTTTAGGCCATCTATCTTGTGTGTCGTTTTATTCAGCACACTCTGTTCCTCTTTTCATGTGATAAGCACTCATTTACTGGTATTTTTATTATTTTGTACCTCTACTGTTTTCTGTGACTCTAAACCAATAAATTACATTTAATTGTGTTTTATTTTGAGATTATAGTTGTATTTCTCGTTCCCTTACCTCTCTTCATATGTGTATGTATATACATAATTATGTGCATGCAGTAAGAGTGGAAAAGAGCCTCAAATTTAAAGGCAAATGGGGAGATGGATATAAGATGCTTTGAAGAGAGGAAAGGTAAGGGGCATTTCCATTTACATAATTGATAAACACTTCCCTAATGTATGCCCCTGTGCTTAAACATGTCATTTGTGCTAAAGTTTAAAAACCACAAAGAGCAGTGAAACCATTAATTTGCAGAAATCAGATGAAAGTGAATTTTTTTATGTTAAGTGAAATATAAGACTCAGAAAAAATATTGTGTTTTCTCTCACCTGTTTTAAATTCTAATTTTTATATTTTTCTATGTTTACACAAAAGTGTCAGTTTGAGTCACCTTAGGAAAAAAAAAACCAATAGTTTCTTAAAGAGGACACCCAAGGAATAAAACTTTAAATGTTAAAATATAATAACAGTAATAAAACATTGAGTAGAGGTGAGCGGGGAAGGTAAAAAAAAAAAAAAAACATTAAGTAAAGGACTTAGACTAAGAAGAAAACTATATCACAAAGAATTAAAAATAAAGAAGCATATAATAGAGAAATATAGAATAATTATGCTAGCAAGAAAGTTTACTTTCTAATTACGAGTAAATACAGACATTTGATTAGGGAAAGGGAGAAAAAGGAAAATTCCTCAGATCACAATAAAGCATAGAATATTTATGAAATTTTATGAAATAACAAACAAGCCAGATGGTGGTGAATAATCCTTGAATCCCAGCACTCAGGAAACAGATGCAGACAGGACACTATGAGTTCAGGACGACTCCTCCAAACAAGTTCTGCTATATCAAACTGCTCTAATGTATACTGACCAAGAGAGGTGAGTTGCCTAGTATGTGGCAGTGCTATGACAAGGAAGTGGCTGTTGTCATGACTATAGGAAACCTGAACGTTGAATACTTGTAGGTACATGTTCTGGGACTCAGAATTTATAAATAATAGTTTTCTGGAAAAGTATTGATTTAAAGAATGATAGAAGATAAGAATCCCTATAAAGATGTGAACTATTTGATGAAATTTCACCTGCATGCAGTTTTTTGTCCAGTTATTTCAGTTTATATCTCTTGAGAAACACGTAATTTATTTTATCAGGTAAATTAAGTTTAATAAGTTTTGCTTCATTTGGAATGGTTTTACTGAGGATAGACAATGTATGCACCTTTAGGTAATATATGCCAAACAAGAATCATTTCAAAGTATCTGCTGTAGGAAAAAGCAGATTTCATTGAAACATTAATTACAGATGTTCTGTTATAAAGCTCTATTATCTAAGAATATATAGTGGAAAAAGGAAAGGATGAAAATTGGCAAAAAGTAAGTGGAAAATGTTTATTTGCAGTGTTGATACATAGGTCATGCATTAGAAAGTTTGTTAACTGATAATAAAAAGCAAGGTTAAAATGTGAAAGAAGAAATAAGTTTGAAGAGATGTGCCTTCATATTGTGACCTTATTAATTTTTTTATCTGTTATTCCTCCAGAGAAAGGCACTATTGTTTTCTTTTATGAACTGTTCCTTGACCCTGGGCATGCCTGATTACACTGCTGTATCTTTCATGATTCAAGAATTAAAACACATTGGCATTTTATTAAAGATAAAAAGAAGTCGTTGTATGAGAGAATAGAAAGACTTTCACAAAATTGAGACCTATAAATGCTTACCTCACTGGAATTAACATTAACATAGGGCTTACATAAAATACTCAAAAATAATTCTGTGTTTGTAACTGTTAATGATGTATAGTATAGCAGTAATACTCAGTATTTTAATATGTTACTATATTTATTATGAAAACAAAAATAAAGATTTTCAAGGATTTTTAAAAATCATTTGAGCACAATAAATATTAAATTGTATTAACTGTGGACCAGTGCAGATTCAAAGAGATATCTTCATTTCAATGTCCATTGCAGCATTATTTACTATAGTCAAGTTATGGAAACAATCCAAGAGCTTCATAAATATATGACTAAAAGGAGTTGTTCCATGCCTAGCATGGGGATTTTTTTTTAGATTGCCTATGAATCTTAGGGGGAGTGTTATCATTCATATGATATAACTCCATTTAAGTGTGTGCATTTGTGTGTATGTGTGTGTGTGTGTTTGTGTGTGTGTGTGTGAGAGAGAGAGAGAGAGAGAGAGAGAGAGAAAGAGAGAGAGAGAGAGAGAATTTTTGTGCAATCATAAAATAATATATTTTACCTGTAGCCTTTTACATGATCTCTAGCATTATTGGTCTCTCCTTCCTCCTGCTCCCTTGGTATAATGCCCCCTTCCCATCTACAGTTCACTCATTTCCCCCATTACCTACTTCATACACCTATGTCCTAACATTCTCCTTTCTAGATAGAACTTCTTTTCCTTTGACCCCTGCCCCAGTTCCATTCTGCTTTCTTGGCTTCTGCAATCATTTCTGGTTATAAAGAAATCTGAAGATTTGAAGCTAAGATACACAAATGAGAAGGTGCATGTGGTGTTTTCTTTCTATGTCTGGATTGTTTCACTCAGTTGCGTTTTTTTTTTTTTCTTGTTTCATCCACTTACTTGCAAAGCTCATGATTTCATTTTTCAGATAAGAATATGGGCTACTTATTTATTAATCCATTTATCAGTTGAAGGCCCCTGATGATGTTAATATATCCTAGTTATTATGACTAGAGCAGTAATAAATATTGACTAGATGCAACCATGAAATCTCAACAGCATGGTTGCCTAAAGAAGACCTAAATAATGGCAGTACCAGTTGCCATGCAAACATGTAAGGGAGAAATTTCAGAGTCAAAACCTTACACAAAAGATATATAGGAGGCAGGTAGTATATGACGACACAGGGAGAGCTAATTTTATCTAGGGATGAGCTCCCTGGTAGGTTATCCAATCCTAACACTTTTTACCATAAATGTATGTACATATGAGTGATACTAAGTGGACTTAGTAGGTTTTCCATGCATATATATGTATATAATAAAATTAAGGAAGCGATTGTAAGGTTGAACTTGAGTGGAGACATTTAGGAGGGGCTGGGGAAAGAAAAGGAGTGGTCATGATTTAAATACAGTACATGTGTGTGAAGTTCTAAAAATAATGAAATTCAGTGGTCTCTGGATCCTGGCCTTTCAGATAGTATAGGGCATGGGCATTCTTTCATAGCATCGGCCTCAAGTGAAACCAAACATTGGCTGGCCACACCCACAAGATTTTGTCACCATTGCCCCAATGCATCTTGCAAGGAGGACCAGATGAATGTGGAGGGCTTTGTGGCTGAGTGGGTGTCCAAGCTCCTCTTTCATTAGCTTATAGAGTGACTTCTCATGCCAAAGACTAAAACATAGGAATGAGGGCTCCGTACAGGCCCCAGCCTGATTTTGTACATTCAATGAGCTGTGTGGATGTCCTCCTCTGCAATGGAGTCCTGCTGTCAAGTTTTCAGAGAGAAGCAGCCTGCCTGCACTATTTTCAGATCTAAATGGGACCTCCTTGGCCAACAATTCAACTGATGTAACTCAGAATCACTGGAAACTTGCCTGGTTACAAAAGATGGCCAGTTGGGACTCCATATCTTTCATTACTGTCTTAGTCAGGGTTTCTATTCCTGCACAAACATCATGACCAAGAAGCAAGTTGGGGAGGAAAGGGTTTATTCAGCTTACAATTCCATACTGCTGTTTATCACCAAGGAAGTCAGGACTGGAACTCAAACAGGTCAGGAAGCAGCAGCTAATGTGGAGGGATGTTCTTACTGGCTTGCTTTCCCTGGCTTGCTCAGCCTGCTCTCTTATAGAAGCAAGACTACCAGCCCAGAGATGGTCCCACCCACAAGGAGCCTTTCCCCCCTTCATCACTAATTGAGAAAATGCCTTACAGTTGGATCTCATGGAGGCATTTCTTCAACTGAAGCTCCCTTCTCTGTGATAACTCCAGCTGTGTCAAGTTGACAAAACTAGCCAGTACAAATTACTAAGAGTCCTCATTAGAGTCACCCTCATAAATTCCAGGAAGTTTCTACTACACTAGGTTACCACACTGCCTCCGAAATGCCCCACACTTCTAGCTGTCTCCAACTGCACTGCTTCCCTTCATCTTGTCGCCTCACCCGATCCCATAACTCCTGTCCCCTCTCACTACAGTCTACTCACAAAATCTAGCCTATTTTCTCTTTCTAGGGAGATCAATGCTTTCCCCTCTAAAGCCCTCTTCTTTACCTCTTTTCCCCAGATATCTGGACCTGTGGATTTTAGCAGATTTGTCTTTCTGAGTTTGGGTTACCTCATTCAGGTTGAGGTAGCCTAGAGATCTAGGGTAGAAACAAAGATGAAAAAAATCAATGAAATGATTCCTAATGATATTCTGCTATACTTATATCAAATTAAATGGAGACATACTTGATGCAATCCCACTGAAATCAGGAACAAAACAAGGATGCCCACTCTCCCCATATCTATTCAATATAGTACTCAAAGTGCGAGCTAGAACAGTAAGACAACAAAAAGAGATCAAAAGCATACAAATTGGCAAAGAAGAAATAAAGGTATCATTATTTGCAGATGATATGATAGTATACATAAGAGATTCCAAAAATTCTACAAGAGAATTTCTCCAGCTGATAAACTACTTCAGCAAATTGGTCAGATATGAAATTAACTCAAATAAATCTGTAACCTTCCTTTATACAAATGATAAACATGCTGGGATAGAAATTAGAGAAACAGTTCCCATCACAATAGCCACAAATAATATGAAATATCTTGGGGATAACTCTAACCAAACCAAACAAGTGAAAGACCTGTATTACAATAACTTCAAGTCTCTGGAGAAAGCAATCAAAGACAATCTCAGAAAATTGAGAAATTTCCCATGCACATGGATTGACAGAATTAATATAGTAAAAATGGCCATCCTACCAAAGGCAATCTATAGATTCAGTGCAATCCCCATCAAAATCTCAACACATTTCTTCAAAGACATGGGAAGAGCAGTTCCCATATTCGCCTGGAAAGGCAAAAAAACCCAAAATAGTGAAAACAATTCTCCCGTACAGGTGAATGACAGGGCCAAGAAATGGGAGTGGGTGGGTAGTGAAGCAGGGCTGGGGGAGGGTATAGGGAACTTTCGGGATAGCATTTGAAATGTATATAAAAATATCTAAAAAACAAACAAACAAACAAACAAACAAAAATAACAAAACAATAAAAGAACAGCTGGGGGAATCACCATTCCTGACCTCAAGCTTTACTACAGAGCAATAGTGATAAAAACTGTTTGGTATTGGTGCAGAGACATATACGTGGATCAATGAAATAGAATTGAAGACCCAGAAAGAAAACTACACACATATGGAAACTGGAGCTTTGACAAAGATGTCAAAAATGTACAATGGAAAAAAGAAAGCATCTTCAATAAATGATACTGGTTTAACTGGCTGTCTGTATATAGAAAACTAAAAATATACCCATATTTGTAACCTTGCACCACACTCAAGTCCAAGTGGATCAAGAATCTCAACATAAAAACAGTTACAGTCAATCTAATAGAAAAGAAATTTGAAAATAACCTTGAACTCATTGGCACAGGGGGCAATTTCCTAAACAGAACTCCAATGGCTCATGTCTAAGATCAAGAATTGATAAGTGGGACCTCATGAAACTGGATAGCTTCTGTAAGTCAAAGAACATAGTCAATAAGACAAATTGGCAAAATACAGATTAGGAAAAAAACTTCACTAATTTCTCATCTGATAGAGGGCTAAATATCCAAAATATATAAAGAATTCATGAAGCTAATCACCACAAACCCAATCAAAAAATGGGATATAGAACTAAACTGAGAATTCACAACAGAGGAATCTCTAATGGCTGAGAAGCACCTAAAGAAATATTCAACATCCTTAGTGATCAGAGAAATGCAAATAAAAATTACCCTGAGGGGAGTGGGGTAGGGTATGGAGGACTTTTGGGATAGGAAATGTAAATGAAGAATATACCTAATTAAAATTTAAAAAAAATCCAGGCATGCAGGCATAGGCTTGCCATTTCAGTGCTGGGGAAACAGAGATGGGAGAATGGCTGGGAATCATGGGTAAGTGGGAGAGATTTTGTCTCAAGAAACAAAGTGAAAACAGAGGCTTGAAGTTGGGAGGCATCCAGGAGAAATAGGTGTTGAGGGCAGTGAGGGGGGATGTGATCAAATACACTGTACACAGTTATGAAATTCTCAAAGAATAAATGAAAACTTTTTTGAAAAAAAATGACCCAGAGATTCCACCTTATAACAATCAGAATGGCTGAGATCAAAACCTCAGGTAACAACACATGTTGGAGAGGATGTAGAGAAAGAAGAACACTCCTTCATTGCTGGTGGGATTACAAACTGGTACAACCACTCTGGAAATCAATCTGGAGGCTCCTCAGAAAACTGGATATAGATCCACCTGAAGACCCAGCAATATCACTCAAGATTATACCCAAAAGTTGCCCCACCATGCCACAGGGGCAAGTGTTCCACTATGTTTATAGCAGCCTTGTTTGTGATAGTCAGAAGCTAGAAACAACCCAGATGTTCCATGACAGAAGAATGGATACAGAAAATGTAATTCATTTACACAATGGAATACTGCTCAGCTATTAAGAAAGAGGAATCCTGAGTTTTGCAGGCAAATGATGCAATTAGAAATATTATCTTGAGTGAGGTAACTAAGACCTAAAATTATATGCATAGTATGTACTCACTAATATGTGGATATTAGCCCCCCCCCCAAAAAAAAAAGTACAGAATACTCAAGATATGGTCCATAGAACTCAAAATATTCAACAGGATGAAGTGCCCAAGTGAGGATGAATGACTCAGTCCCACTTGGGAGGGAGAAGAAAGCAATCACAAGTGGGGAGGGAGGAAGGGAGGGACCTGGGAGAGAAAGTGGACAGGGGTGGTATGGAGTGGGGGAAGAGGAGAACCAGGTCTGGTATTGGGTGATGGAAAGGAACTGATGCACTGAGAGCCAGCAGAAATAATGGAAACAGGCAAACTCTGGAGGTAGGAGGTTGAGGGATTCTCTAGAATGTACCAGAGACCGGGAAGGTGATAGACGCTCAGGAATCAAAGGGAGGGACCTTAGGTGAAATGCCTGACAGTATGGAGAACGAACTTATAGAGCCCACCTCCAGCAGGAAGACAGGGCATCAAATGAGGGAAAGGGTTGACATCCCACAGTCAAAACTCTGACCCATAATTATTCCTGTCTAAAAGAACTGCAGGGATTGAAATGGCGAGGATACTGAAGAAAAGAAGGTCCAGTGACATGTCCAAAGTGGGATCCAGCTCAAGGGGAGGCCCCAAGGCCTGACACTATTACTGAGGCTATGGAACACTCACAAAAAGGGACCTGCCCTCTGAAAGACCCAACAAGCAGCTGAAAGAATCAGATGCAGATATTTGCACCCAACCAATGGACAGAAGCTGCTGACCACTGCGGTTGAATTAGGGAAGGCTGAAAGAAGCTGAGGAGGTGGGAGATCCTGTAGTAGGACCAGCAGTCTCATTAACCTGGACCGCTGAGATCTCTCATATACTGGACCACCAACCAGGCAGCATATACCAGCTGATAAGAGGTTCCCAACACATGTACAGCAGAGGACTGCTGGGTCTGTGTTCATTCAGAGATGATGCATCTAACGCTCAAGAGACTGGAGGCCTAGAGCTCTCCTCATTTGTTGGATACCAGGCTTACTCTCTATGGCTGCTTATTTCCTAAGATTTCACAGACAGAGCCTAATTTGTTCATTTCATATATAATCTTGCTGATTAATGAAACCTTATTTAAAAATATTTCTTGAGTAATGGAAACATTTTGAGTCTAGCTGGAGATACAAAGAAAGGAAAGGTGGCCCCTGTGTTTGTTCTGCCAAAGCATTGGTGACAGAACACCTGAGCCATACCCAATACTTTAAGCAAGTGAGGCTTGCTTGATGAATTTAGTTTCTAAAGTTGGGAAAGGCTACAAGAAATTAACATATGTAATCACTTAACTCAGTTTATAGAGATCAAGTGTGATGGTATTAGTGACGAAGCAACCCTCTCTAAAATTAGAATTTTAACCCAGTAAGCATGTGTAACAAATATGTGCCACACATATATAAGACACTCCTCCAGTCTACCTAGGCTATGTTTTGTATCTGGTATGACTTGGTTTTGGGTGAATTTGAATGGATTTCACAGATATGTTTTTCATCTTTCAATAAACTGCCTTTGGCATATTCTCATGAGAAAGAACAGGAGATGATGGAACACCTGCACAAGTGACTTTCTGTTCTCTATTTTCCTGGATACCTGGTTGATTCCCAGAGAGACAATGGGACGGCCCTGCAGAGATGCAAAAAACATTAGTGTCAGAAGTTGCAAAGAGAACTATTTTTTAATTAACCACTGTGATTGTCTCAATATCATATTTGGAATGGCAGAATATTAATGTTGTATATAATCTGCTGCCTTCAAAGGGCAGAACCACTGCAGGGCTTTTAAGACCGTCAAAGGGGAATGCAGAGTCAATGATGTACCGCCTTATGACACCACATGCCATCCCATTACATTCTAGTAAGCAAAGCTCACACTAGTGACTAATCATAGGGAATATGCCATTTGGGAACATTATTCTGACAATAAAGTCTCCTGAATCTCTAACAACAATGCAATCCAGATTTTCATAGATTTATCTCTTAGGAGGAATAAAGAAATCACAATTAAATGTTGAATTATTGCTCTCTGGCAACCCATTTGTGAAGGATAATGATCTCACCTAGAAGATAAAAGTTTTCATGAGATTAGGTTCTTTGGCTCAGGAAGCATTATCAAACACCTGAGAGTAATATGGAAAAAGACCTTCCTTTAGTTCTTCAAGCTAATGAAGAGGAATGGGGTCTCTAAGGAGTCTTCTGACACTGGAAGGTCTTCCAAAAGTGCCTCCCTGGTGTCTGCAATTGCAGGTCATCACTCAGAGCCACTGTGTTTTGTTCAAGATCATTTCGTTTATTTTCAAGATGTGGTATAAATTCTTCTCGTTGGGCTCTATTGCCTACGAAACACTATCACTATTCAGCTCATAAATTGTACAGCACAATAAACAGTCAAAAGACATTTTTTTTTAAACTGGTTATATTTTCTCCTGGCGGTAAAAAAAAATTCCATTTCCACTTACTGTGATTTTCTGTCACATTCATTTTGACGAACCCCTACAAATTTTATTATAGTGATAAGCACCCCATATTTTATCAAGCATTCAAGGCTCATCAACAAAATTCTAGTAACCCACTAAAACCTAAACTACTGTGATATAACTAATTAATTGAAGGCATAGACTGAGTTTAATGTACTCTTAACATGAGTTATTTCAACAATTTTAAACAATTATTTTAACTGTCAGGAGACTGACACTCAGGCTAAACCAGTTTCTCAGAGATCATTCATTGGAACAGAAGTGACAGGAGAAGTGCTCAATTTAGGAATTGCTTTCTATATTGTCATCTGAGAAACTGAAAAATTGTAGAACTTATCTTCTTGGTTGTCCCTTTTTCAGACATCACTGCCTGCCCTGTACAATGGCTTCCCAGTTTCTGAAAAGTAGTGTTAAGGCTAGTGCTAGTCACTTGGGCTTGAGAGAAAAGACTTCCCTTAGATTGGTATTCTACTTTATAGTTTAAAGAAGTATTTTATTTGACGTATAATTGTGTATTATACATACATTATATATACATATATACACACAAATACATATGTACACACATACACATATATATCTAAATTTCAAATACTCATGCATCATATACATATCTATACACATACACAAAGATACATAGACTGTGTGTGGGTGTACACATGACATGACACTTAAGTGGAGGTCAGAGGACAAATTTGTAGCATCACTTCTCTCCTTCCACCTTTCCATAGGTTACAGGGACCAAGCTCAAGACTCCAGGCTTAGTGCCAAGTACTTTTAACAGCTGAACCTTCTTCCTGGTTTTCTGCTCAGCTTTTCTAAATAGAAAAAGGATATAAATTATCTTAAAATGACTTACAGTTATCTACTGTATTCCCAGTTCTAATATTAGATTTGAAAAATCACCGAGTGGGTGATCACCATTTTCTTCATGTTTCATATCCCCTGATATTGTCTCAACATGTTATCCCAGACATAGAGAACTAAGCCAGACATCACACAGACATGTGTCAGCCAAGGCTCTGCAAAGTACTGCACTTAAGAATTTTTTACTTTTTTGTCTCCTGTCTGCTTAGACTCAAATGTCATCAAACTGTCCCCATACTTGGCAATCACTCATCCTTTCCTTGTAGTGTGTTATAATTCATATATGCCTTATTTCAGAGAGCTTATTGTTATATATCTGAAATGCTTTTCATTAATGTTTTCAGAAGTCCATTGTTAAAATGTATAGCTATTTTAGTACTGTTTTAGTAAAGTTTCATGTCAATTATTTTCCTTCAAATTGTTTTGATTGCCAATCTTTCTCTGTTCATAGCATTCATCTCATCCTCCTGCCGTTTCTGTTTCAAGCATAGCTGTCTTCAACTTTATTGTGAGTTCTTATCTATGTGGTGGTATTATTTAGGTTGTTAATTTATTTCCTTGGTTCTGTATTTATCAGTTCTCTTACTTTAACACCATTATTGTTTTGTGCATTAAAAGCAAATCTTGCCAGGCGTGGTGGTGCACGCCTTTAATCCCAGCACTCAGGAGGCAGAGGCAGGTGGATTTCTGAGTTCGAGGCCAGCCTGGTCTACAAAGTGAGTTCCAGGACAGCCAGGACTACACAGAGAAACCCTGTCTCAAACACACACACACACACACACACACACACACACAAAGCAAATCTTTCCCTTTTTTCTTTACTCTAAAGAACTTGTAGTATAATTACTTTTGTTTAGTATTGGTTAGACTTTGTATTTTTCAAACTTCCCTGGCTTGTATGCTGTGCTACTCTTTGGAATTGTTTCGTATTTTTGCATGTTTGTGAAGCAATCTCATCTGCCAGATGGCTGTTACTAGCTCGGTTATTGTTTCAGACTCAGCTCATTTATTCTCTTATACTTTTCTGTTATCTGTTAAGGTGATATCAGCTAGGGCATACAGCAACCTTTATTGGGAAGAAAGGACTGTTTGGGAATTTTGTTAGCCTTGTGAAATTCTGAGAGGGCACCACGACTATGTACTCCCCAAAGGTGGAGTGGACTGGAAGAGAGCACATATGCATACCCAAAAACTGGAGATCAATTTTCTGCTCAAGGAGGATCCTTACAATTTATTCATTTTCAGTGAGCATGGGTCATAATTTTTCTCCAGCTTTATTCTCCAAGACCCTTCATAACATTTAAAAGAGAAAGTGAAATTGGTAAAAATTCCTGAGAACTCTTGGGAAGTGAACAACTCCCCGGATCACATTTGTACAATGGGGTAAGATTCATAGCCTTGGTCACTTTCCATAATTGCTTATAGATGATTTTTTTTTTGTGATTCGTATTATCTTTAATCATTTCAATCAATGAGAGAAAGGTCTATTTTTTTTTTTTTTTACTTGAAGGTGTGTTACTGGTTTTTAACTGAAGGCTAAACTTGATTCCATGGAAACAAAATGTCTATTTTTCTTTAAACTTTGAAATAATGCTAATTGTTTAGCTATGTTTAATGTTGTCTGTGTTGCCAAGAAGATTAGTGGGCAAGAACTTTTCAGTCTGATTTGTTTATATAATCACCTGTCTCCCAACTTGCACAGCACGATTTCATGACTCATACTATAATTTTTTAGTAAGTACTAGTGGCTGTGGGTACTTCTGTTATGACCATAAGTAAACAAAAATTCTGTCTGGAATTAGATAACATATGTAATTTAAAAACAAATTACTTTCTAGACACAAAACAATATACTGTACCATAAATTCCTATCATAACACAGCTTCTTAAGTCAACTGTCAGAGGAGAAAGCAGAGAAGAGACATGAAGTTACAGGTGCAGGATTTTCTGTATAAGACCCTGGCAGCACTACCTTTAAGATGAACAACTGACAAATGAAAGCACATGAAACTATGAAGCTTCTGAGAAGCAAAGGCACTACCATTTAAGTTACCCATAGGATGTGGATGTTTTTAACCAGCTCTACATCTAACAGAGGTATAATGTCTAAAATATACAGAGAATTATATATATATATATATATATATATATATATATATATATATATATATATATACACCTTAAGCAAACAACCCAGTTAAACATGGAACCCAGAATTACACAGAGATTTCTCAAAAGAAGAAACAGAAATTAACATTTTAAAAAATGTGTCATATATTTAGTTAGCAGGGAAATAAAAATTAAACTACCTGAAGATTTCATCTTACCCCAATCTAAATTCCCAAGATAAATAAGAACAGTTGCTGATACGAATGTGGATAAAGGGAAACGTTTATTCACTGCTGGTGGGATTACAAACAATAGAGATTCCTCAAACTGCTGAAATAGATCTATTACATAATCCAACTTAAGCATATCCATTCTTAAGTATAAACCCCCAAAACTGTGTACTACTAGAGAGATATTGAGTCTTCTATGTTCATTACTATTCTGCTTACAATAGTCTGAAAATGGAAATAGCTTAGATACCTTCAACTGAAGAATAGATAATGAGAATGTGATACATTTATATAGAAATAATATTCATGGTAAGTAAAATGAAATTTTCAGGTAAATGGATGGACCTTGACCCAATCCTCCTGAGTGAAGTAACCCAGACACAGAAAGACAAACACTGTGTCTTCTCTCTCATTTGTTGAGGATGATGTGAATCTTTAGATATATGGGTTTCATTTTGAATACAAACAGATGCCAAGAATGAGGGTCTCTCAAAGGAGGAAAAATAAAATACAGGTATATAAAGAGTATTCTAACTGGAAATAATGCAACAGGCAGGATTAAATTGGGATGGGCAATGGAATGGCACGCTATGCAAAGGAATGTATGGAGGGCTAACTACCACTTAGGATCATTTTAAAAGGCTGTATGTGAATCCAGTATTGTACAAACTTCTTACAATGTATATACATACATTTATAAAAAGTTTTAGTGGAGTTACCCTGCAACTGGGGACAATACCCTAACTAAACAGCACATCCTAGCAAATAAAAATCCTAGTGTTATATGTAGGTTGCCTATTTTGGAGTTGTGAGCAAACTGGGTCCTATAGATCCCAAGGATTATAGGACATTACCAATACTCTTACTGACCTCCAGAACTTGTTAGTGAAATTCTATTCCTAAAGGCACCTAACACATGAAGAAATAAAGGTAGGGACTACCTAGAAATTTCATTAATAATGGTTATCTATCTTTTATAGCTTTGGAAAGTTCCATGCACATTACTAGAAGAAAATCTATTCCCCAAGCTCTGAACCCTGCAAATTACAATAATATGTAACTAGATGAGCCAGGAGTGGTGACATACGCCTTTAATACCAGCACTTGGGAGGCAGAGGCAGGCGGATTTCTGAATTCGAGGCCAGCCTGGTCTACAAAGTGAGTTCCAGGACACCCAGTGCTATGCAAAGAAACCATGTCTTGAAAAAAAAATAATAACTTGATGAAGTATTCACACTTCACACAATAGTGGCATGGATATTTTGGGAGTACTCAACCATTTTTGATTGGATTTCAGTCATGATCCACAAGATGAAACCCTCATCTGATACAATTGTTGAGCAAAAAACCTGTAACAAGACAGGGAAACTACAACTATTGTGCTAAAATGATATATTACTAAGATAATTATTGCTCTACCAGTATGTCTCTCAGCACTCACTAGAGGAACTTCTGGAAGCAGATGGCTATTAACACAGAGTCTCTGAACTGGTTAGTGTTCAGAGAATGAAAGTCTGTGGAGTGCTCAGCCCTATATGGAATGTAAGGATTACAGTCCTGCCCTCAAGACTCAGGAATCTTCTCCAAAGAAGAGCCAGAAATATTTTAAGAGCTAATTGGTAAATAACTTCAATAAAAGTGTTTTCCAGACACAATGCACCTGTTGCGCATGTGAGTTTACATAACTTATTGTACAGAACTTATGTCATATACAAAACATGCTCAAACTGAAGGAAGAGAAAATCCAAGTTTAGGGCACTTGGAGGTGAACAGGAGACCCTATCATGAAGTTTTGATAGGAAGGAGCTGAGAATGGGGGAGTTGGTTTTCTTTAATGATGTGAACCATGGTAGGCTGAATATGAAGCATGGCAGGACTAACTCCCAAGAGTAGTTGGGAAGCAAACTGGTAACTCAAAACATCCAGGAAATCCAGGACACAATGAGAAGACCAAACCTATGGATAATAGGAGTAGATGAGAATGAAGATTTTCAACTCAAAGGACCAGCAAATATCTTCAACAAAATTAAAAAAGAAAACTTCCCAAAACTTAAGAAAGAGATGCCCATGAATATACAAAAAGCCTACAGAACTCCAAATAGACTGGACCAGAAAAGAAATTCCTCCCGACACATAATAATCAGAACAACAAATGCACTAAATAGAGAATATTAAAAGCAGTAAGGGAGAAAGGTCAAGTAACATATAAAGGCAGGCCTATCAGAATTACACCAGACTTTTCACCAGAGACTATGAAAGCCAGAAGAACCTGGACAGATGTTATACAGACACTAAGAAAACACAAATGCCAGCCCATGCTGCTATACCCAGCCAAACTCTCAATTGCCATAGATGGAGAAACCAAAGTTTACCATGACAAAGCCAAATTCACAGATTATCTTTCCACGAATCCAGCCCTTCAAAGGATAATAACAGGAAAAAAAAAATACAAGGACGGAAACCACACCCTAGAAAAAGCAAGAAAGTAATCCCTCAACAAACGAAAAAGAAGACAGCCACAAAAACATAATACCAACTCTAAAAACAAAAATAATAGGAAGCAACAATTACTTTTCCTTAATATCTCTTAATATCAATGTACTTAATTCCCCAATAAAAAGACATAGACTAACAGACTGGCTACACAAACAGGACCCAACATTCTGATGCTTACAGGAAACCCATCTCAGGGAAAAAGACAGACACTAACTCAGAGTGAAAGGTTGGAAAACAACATTCCAAGCAAATGGTCTGAAAAAACAAGCTGGAGTAGTCATTCTAATATCGAATAAAATCGACATCCAACCCAAAGTTATCAAAAAAGACAAGGAAGGACACTTCATACTCATCAAAGGTAAAATCCTCCAAGAGGAACTCTCAATTCTGAATATCTATGCTCCAAATACAAGGGCAGCCACATTCATTAAAGAAACTTTAGTAAAGCTCAAAGCACATATTGCACCTCACACAATAATAGTGGGAGACTTCAACACACCACTTTCATCAATGGACAGATGGTGGAAACAGAAAGTAAATAGGGACACAGTGAAACTAACAGAAGAGATGAAACAAATTGACTTAACAGATATCTACAGAACATTTTATCCTAAAACAAAAGCATATACTGTCTTGTCAACACCTCATGGTACCTTCTCCAAAATTGACCATATAATTGGTCACAAAACAGGCCTCAACAGATACAAAATATTGAAATCGTCCCATGCATCCTATCAGATCACCATGGACTAAGGCTGATCTTCAATAACAACATAAATAATGGAAAGCCAACATTCACTTGGAAACTGAACAACACTCTTCTCAATGATACCTTGGTCAAGGAAGGAATAAAGAAAGAAATTAAAGACTTTTTAGAGTTTAATGAAAATGAAGCCACAACATACCCAAACATATAGGACACTATGAAAGCATTTCCAAGAGGGATACTAATAGCTCTGAGTGCCTCCAAAAAGAAACTAGAGAGAGCACACACTAGCAGCTTGACAACACACCTAAAAGCTCTAGAAAAAAAGGAAGCAAATTCACCCAAGAAGAGTAGACGACAGGAAATAATCAAACTCAGGGGTGAAATCAACCAAGTGGAAACAAGAAGAACTATTCAAAGAATCAACCAAACGAGAAGCTGGTTCTTTGAGAAAATCAACAAGATAGATAAACCCTTATCCATAATCACTAGAGGGCACTGGGACAGCATCCTAAGAACTTCAAGTCTCTGAAGAAAGAAATTAAAGAAGATCTCAGAAGATGGAAAGTTCTCCCAGGCTCATGGATTGGCAGGATAAATATAGTAAAAATGACTATCTTGCCAAAAGCAATCTACAGATTCAATGCAATCCCCAACAAAATTCCAACTCAATTCTTCAACAAATTAGAAAGAACAATCTGCAAATCCATCTGGAATAACAAAAAACCTAGGATAGCATTTTCAACAAATGATGCTGGCACAACTGGTTGTTATCATGCAGAAGAATGCGAATCGACCCATTCCTCTCTCCTTGTACTAAGGTCAAATCTAAGTGGATCAAGGAACTCCACATAAAACCAGAGACACTGAAACTTATAGAGGAAAAAGTGGGGAAAAGCCTAGAAGATATAGGCAAAGGGGAAAAATTCCTGAATAGAACAGCAATGGCTTGTGCTGTAAGATCGAGAATTGACAAATGGGACCTCATGAAACTGCAAAGCTTTTGTAAGGCAAAAGACACCGCCAATAAGACTAAAAGGTCACCAACAGATTGGGAAAGGATCTTTACCTATCCTAAATCAGATACAGGATTAATAACAATATATATAAAGAACTCAAGAAGGTGGACTCCAGAAAATCAAATAACCCCATTCAAAAATGGGGCTCAGAGCTAAACAAAGAATTCTTACCTGAGGAATACCGAATGGCTGAGAAACACCTGAAAAAAATGTTCAGCATCCTTAATCATTAGGGAAATGCAAATCAAAACAACCCTGAGATTCCATTTCACACCAGTCAGAATGGCTAAGATCAAAAATTCAGTTGACAGCCAATACTGGCGAGGATGTGGTGAAAGAGGAACACTCCTCCACTGTTGGTGGGATTGCAAGCTTGTACAACCACTCTGGAAATCAGTCTGGCAGTTTCTCAGAAAATTGGACATGGTACTACTGGAGGATCCTCCAATACCTCTCCTGGGCATATATCGAGAAGATCTTCCAACTATTAAGAAAGAAACATGCTCCACTATGTTCATAGCAGCCTTATTTATAATAGCCAGAAGCTGGAAAGAACCCAGATACCCCTCAACAGAGGAATGGATACAGAAAATGTGGTACATTTACACAATGGAGTACTACTCAGCTATTAAAAAGAATGGATTTATGAAATTCCTAGGCAAATGGATGGACCTGGAGGGCATCATCCTGAGTGAGGTAACCCAATCACAAAAGAACTCAAATGATATGTACTCACTGATAAGTGGATATTAGTCCAGAAACTTAGAATACCCAGGATATAAGTTACAATTTGTGAAACACATGAAACTCAAGAAGAACGAAGACCAAAGTGTGGACACTTTGCCCCTTCTTAGAATTGGGAACAAAACACCCATGGAAGGAGTTACAGAGACAAAGTTTGGAGCTGACAAGAAAGGATGGACCATCTAGAGACTGCCATACCCGGGGATCCATCCCATAATTAGCCCCCAAACCCTGATACCATTGCATACACTAGCAAGATTTTGCTGAAAGGACCCAGATATAGCTGTCTCTTGTGAGATTATGCCGGGGCCCAGCAAACACAGAAGTGGATGCTCACAGTCAGCTATTGTATAGATCACAGGGCTCGCAATGGAGGAGCTAAAGTATCCAAGGTGCTAAAGGGATCTGCAATCTTATAGGTGGAACAACAATATGAACTAACCAATACCCCCCTGGAGCCCGTGTCTCTAGCTGCATATGAATCAGAAAATGGCCTAGTAGGCCATCAGTGGAAAGAGAGGCCCATTAGTAGTGTAAACTTTATATGCCTCAGTACAGGGGAAAGACAGAGCCAAGAAGTGGGAGTGGATGAGTGTGTGGGGAGCATGTGGGGGACTTTTTGGATAGCATTGGAAATGTAAATGAAATAAATACCCAATTTAAAAAAAAGAAAAGAAAAGTCAAAGTCGAGTGGGTAGGAAGGTGAAAGTGGAGAGGGGAGATAGGAGTTACAGGCAGTGAGCACATGTGATCAAAATTATATGAAGTTCTTAATAGGTTATAACAATTGTTTTATTTTAAAAGTATTTCTCTAACTTTCAACAGAAGTTTAATATATCATTTCAGTTATATTATGTGGCTTTCAAAAATCAAATGGGGGTGTAGGTTTGTAGCTAGGCTGGCTGTGTAACCTGGGCATGGCCCTGAGTTCAATCTTAGACACAGTAATAATAAGCACAGTATAAGCTACACATGTATTGACAACAAGAATCTTCATGCACAGTTGGATTTCAATAAATGGCCACGGTTTTGTTGTTGCTGTGTTTTGTTTTGTTTTGTTTTGTTTTTTGTAAAGGCTTTCTGATAGAAGTCAAGCTCAAAGGTTAGGAAGGTAAGGGCTTTTTATTGTCCATTTCAATGTCATTTTGACTGAAAGGAGAGCAGAAGGGAATGAAGACAAGCTGTGGACTGTAATTGTTTGTGTTGAGTTATGAGTGACTATTTCTTCTAAGTGAAATGAGAGTTCTTCTAGTGAAGCTCACAGGACATTGCACTCCATGAGACTGCTCTTCTTCACATGGATCTTTTCCTCAGAAATTGAAATATTCTTTATTTTTCAGGGCTTTTGGACATTTTGTTTTTATCACTGCCCATGAGTACTGTGTTGTGTGTGTGCTAGGATAAAGGAAATTTAATGTTAAAAATTATAAAGTTATATTGCCTCATTATTTAATATTTAAAATATTTCACTACTTAGCAACAGCATGAAAATTGAGATGAATTGAGCATTTCTTTGGCAATCTACAGTATTAATTTATTCTATGTTCCCTCGCAGAGTCAGTGTCTGAGTTCCCAGCTGCAGGCTTTGTAAGAATTAGCTAGATATCATTATTTGATACTTGCGCTTAATTACAACTAGAGATGTATTAGATATCATTCTTGTGCTTGTTAGGAAATGAACTGTGTATGTTTAATATGTGTGCTGAGAATACAATGGGAGTCTGCAGAGGCTTGTAATAGTAGGGAGGGTCAGGGATGTGTTGATGTTGCTCATAAGTACTAAGATATAATGTAACCAAATAATCTGCTCTTGTGTGATAATTATAGAATGTGAATAACTTTTTTATTTTAAAACTGAAGAAAGCTGATCAAATGCGTTTACCACAAATCAATGATAAATGTTTTTGATGACTTTATCCTGATTAAACATAGCAATATATATAAATGTGTTGAAATATCATATGCCGTGCTTCATAAACATGAAGTATTTATTTCTCAATTTTTAAAGTGGAGACATCAAAGACAACTTTTATGTCTCAGCCTGCCCTTTTTTCCATATCTCAGATAATGGCCCTGCCATCCTCTCAGTTGATGAAGTGAAATGTTTAGGACTAAACTTTGTCCTGAATCATTTCATATTCACATATTCAGCAAAACCCTACTGAATCTACTTCTTCTAACCCTGCCTATGGTGTCGCCAAATCTCAGACTTCATTGTCTTTCACCTGAAGAGTAACGATTTTCTGATTCTTTTGCTCCTGTCTCTCTTCCTTTGTTTTTCTCATCTAGCCTGCGACTTGGTACACTCTGAAGAGCATGGTGTTGCTTCCTTACTCAGAAAGCTAGGACAGCTTCTAATCCTCTCAAAAGTGTCAGCACTAAATTCTGGTGGTTAGACAAAAGGTAGTATTCCTCAGGTGTTTGCGAGTGTGAAGCCAGCTGACTTCTACCAGAGGACCCTTTTCCTTATCTCTGGTGAAATAGACAAATGGCCTCCATGGTGTCTTTTAGATAGCAAAGCACACACAGGCCTCCAGGTTCCCTGGGTGTCACAGCACCTGTTACATATTTCACAGCCCATGCTGTCATCCTAGCTCTCCCCTACACTACCTTTCTCCAGTTTATGGGCTTTCCTCCCCTCAGCTACTCGCTTCTCTTTATAACCCTCCTATTTGAGCTAGACTCCTCTCTGGGCACTCACTCATCTCTGTCTCTCTCTTGTTCTGACCAGCCCTACTCTGTCTTCTTGTGGCCAACACCAATCTGCCATTCATATTCAGTCTACTATTTTCTCTGCCTCAGTAGTTCAGTAATTCAGTCTGTTACTTCCTGCTCTTCCAGATGCTGATGGAATTAAAAAAAACCTTCCACTTCATTAGACTTTGGAATGGTCATGTTGTCTGTTGTTTCAAGAAAAAATGAGAAATCCTATTACTATGTGACCCAAAAGACCCTAAGATATGACTGTCTAGTCCCCAGAGACTTTCAGTTTAATGCTTGTCACTTTCAGAAAGCCACAGAGAACTCAGGATGTTCCTTTAGCTTTCCGGGTGTGTATCAGTCTTCTTGGCTCCCCGAAGGTTTCTCTTTGGTTTCCTTTTGAACATTGCCCTTCCAGGATGGTACATGTATCACCTTCTCACCTTCGTTGGGTTTATGCTTAAATTTCATTTTCAGTACCACTTTCTCTTATACTGTGTTTAAAAATCATACCACAACTGGCCATATTATGTTTTTCTTCCCATTTCCGTACATGGTACATCTTACAATCCAATCTTTAACTCTTGTTCACTGTCCTTCTCATCCAAAACAAGAGCACATAAGTTTGAGGTTATTTTTTAAAGTTATTCAGACCTGTACCAACCAAACAGTATCTGAAACATCTGCAAACAATAAGTATATGAAGAATGAATCAACAGATGCCAACAAAATTATGGTTAATACAAACCCTGAACTTTTAAAATTTAGAATGGATATACTATTTAGGATAGAAGATTCATTCTTTTAAAACATTTTGCTTGCATTCGTATTGAATTTAGTTTTTATTATATTTTACAAAACATACAAAGTGGGTACTTCAACAAAATTTTCTGGGATTGATGAAGATTCACATGAATATTAATTTAAGCAAAGATGTATAGTAAGATGCATAAATCAAATAAGAGCCAATAATCTGTGATTTAAAATCATATCACATAAATAATGACAAGTATAGCTAAGTTGAATTCACAGTCTACAGAGTAGAGAGGGTTTTTGCAGGACCTCTCTCAATCTTCAGGATCAAAATGGATCTGGTAGAAAGTCTTTCTCAGACATACTTGAAGACATGTATTGCCACCTAAATAACCTTTGATCATGGCATTCTTCACAATTACACTCTGGAATAACAGCCTTTCTTGTATGTTTGTGCACATATGTTAGATAATCTATTTTCTTAACATAATACTTTTTTTTTCTGTAAAGAATGCATGGACTGATACCAAAACTGTGCCTCTTTTGCTGCCTGATTCAGGACTGTCTTCTTCAAGGAGCTGGAAGCCATCATTCAGTATAGTTAATGATGGCCCTGAAGTGTGGAGTTTCTGTCTCAGTTGATGTTTTTTTCTCCCACTAAGTATGCCCAGAATATTATGATTTACAACAAAATAGCCTGTTAGTGAAACATTTGAATGTGAGGGTTAAAATCCATTATGTATATACAATAACTTGAATGGATATATTTAAGTTATTTTTAAAATCATTTTTGAGGATTTCAGACATGCAAAAGAAATCATAATACAAATGGTTGTTTTCAAAACTATTGTTGAAAAGTCCTTAATTTTGTGTCAACAGTTGAATTTAGATTTCAAATTCAATTTGAAGTTTCTAAACTAAAGAGTCTTCAGAAATCATGTTTACATGCTGCATTGTATGTTTATGCAAGAAAATGAAATTTCATCTCAGAATCTTGTTTACAATTTGTCTTTAATAGGAATCTGCAGTTTAAAAAGCACGTTTTTGTTCCATGAATTTTACATGAATATGTGAAAGAATAGAAGCAATCTGCACTAAGTTTTCATAAGAAAACAAATAGTGCTTGATACTTTCTACACATTGTAGAAAACATATTTAAAACAGAAGCCTTGCTATAGTTGAAGGACAATAGAACACATCATTTGGACCACGACTATGCCCTCCTAAGAGAGAAGGTAGAAGAATAAGAATTGTTCTCTGGAGATGTAGATTAATCCTAAAAAGGATTTGGGTGCACATACATCAGGAAGGCTATTCATTGAAGCAAGCTGCTGGCAATTCTACTCTTGACAAGAAATATTATTATGCTATGTAACGTTTTGGTCAAAATATAAGAAGCATGAAGGAAAAACTCATATCAATCAGTCAACAAGCATAAGCAGATCTAATGACACATTATTAGTAAATTATTTACTATACCATACACTTCTAAAAGAAAACTTTGACCATCAAGGTAAAGTTAGAATAAAAAATTATCAGACTTGTACCAACATTAATGAGTATTAACTGTTCCAATTAGTCTCTTTGAGTAACATATCCCAAACTAATATCTAATTGTAGCCATTATTTCTGTGTTTCTCACTTACTTTGTGTATGAGTGAATATGTGTGTGAGTGTGTGTATGTGTGTGTGTGTGTGTGTGTGTGTGTGTGTGTGTACATATGGAGTCATTAGTTATCCTGCTGGGTCATTCTTCACTTTATTTTGTAAAACAGGGTCTCTCATTGGAATTCACCAATTCTGCTAGACTTGTTAGCCAATGAGCTTCAAGGGTCCTCCTGTCTGTTTTCTACAATGGTAGAGTGACACGTATTCCATGTCCAGCATTTTACACGTTTGTGTTTGGTTGGTATTTTATCCACTGATGCATCTCATCATCCTCTCACATCTATTTTTATAATAACGTTGTTTGTATGATTGTTAAGTATTTTAATTATGTGTGCTTGTGTATGAATATGTGCACGTGATTGCAGGTCCCCACAAAGATTAGAGGTGTCTGATCTCCCTGGACATGATCATTTTTAAAGAAGTCTTTCTTGATTTGACTTATAATATATTGGTTTTAAGATCAATTGATTAAAAAAAATCTTGTACTAATAAACAGGCATGGTGAGGCATAAGGGAATTTCATTATTCAATATCTTAGCAATTGGAGGACAATGAAATCCTGCAGTGATTATTTAAATTTTAGCATCAAAATCAAGTCTCTCATCCAAGTAAGTGATTTACTTAGCTAATGTGTCCAAACAATTAAGTTAAATCAAGTCATTTATATTTTAAAATGTAAGGAAAATCTGCACACATATATCTAGTTATAAATAGCATTCTATTTAGCATAGTTGTTTACAAATAGATTTAAAATGGCTCTTTAAAAATGTGAAGTCAAGAAAAACAATTCTGAAAGTGGATCAGTTACATAATAATAAAATCAAAAGTGAAATGTTTAAGTAAAATTTAAAGGAATAGAAAGATTTAAGTAGCCAGGCATGTTCGGGCATGCCTTTAATCTCAGTACTAGGGAGGCAGTGGCAGGTGGATCTCTGTGAGCTGGAGGCCTAAAAAGCAAGACCAGGACATTTAGGGCTATTTTGTTAGAGGGATAGACTACTTTTCTTATATTAACCTAGTCAAAGATTGCCAAATTGCCAATCCACCTTTATACCATTGTTGGAAGTTTTTCCTCCCCAGTTAATTATACCTCTTTGCTTCAGATGAGTCTTCAATTTCTTGATTATTTCTTTCATTCCAGGTAAAAAGAAACTTCTATATTCGAGAGAAGTTAGTTCCATGTGATTTGCTTCCAATACTAAACATTCTACATTTACAGGGCTCCTCAACACACTCTATTATCTTGACAGTACTACATATCAAAATGCTATGAGCTGGGAATACTGGAAAGCTCACTTACTTTTCTCCATGAAGAAATATTCAAATTTCTTATATTTACTCTAATAAAAATAGTTCGAATTGCTTCTCAGACTTAGATTAAGTTTGTCATAAATAAGGAATGCCATGTTCAATGTAAAATGATATACAAGTGCAGCTAAGAAATTACGTCATGTCAAAGAAAAGTGTGTATTGGTCGTTTCTTTTTTGCTAACCAATTTACAGGTCACTGACATGTGCATAAAAAAATTGCACAGCAGGTGAGTACATATGTCAGAGAACACTTATTCACTGCCTCCATAGATTTGAGAGCTTAACAATAAGCAGCGAAAATAATGAAAACAGTGTTGGCTTGGGGTAAACTCTAGGTAACTCATGAATTCCACCAAAGAGAGAAGCCATCCAGCTCCCATGCTGTATCCCAGATCATTAGTATTGCCAACCTCAAAGCACAAAATTCCCTAAGACCATAAAAAAAGGATCTGTGGGAGTATTCATTCAATCAGAGAATCAAAGGAATAGCAATATCTTTATAGTTGCATGCTCTAGCCTCCCAATATCAGGTTTATGATTAAATAAGAAAGGCTTCTTAGATTCTTAGAGTTGGCACTGCCTTCTCAAAATGGAAGATTTTTGACAAGTTGTTCAGAAAACACAAGATATAATGAAAATTCAGTAAGTTTTAGACATCATTTTTGTTCAAAATACCTCTTTCCTATATCTTCAGTTACAGAAATAACTTACAGAGGACAATCAGGATTCCAGCCTCAGGAGCAGCTCTGGTAGTTCATCTGTTGCTCTTAGGCTGAATTTATACCCTATGAGCAGAAGGCCAAGGTATTCTGTTCCACTTCTTAAGCAATCTGTGAGTAATTCTCTTCCATGCATTTGTAGTGTCCCTCATTCCAATACTGCAGATACTAACATAATTTCTGCTATGTAAATTGCCAACTCTCTCTGCTCCCCATCCCCATGTCTTCTGTCTCTGTCTCTGTCTGTCTCTGTCTCTCTCTCTCTTTCTAAAACAAACAAACCAGGAGGTATAGAATTGCCTTCCTTGGGTCATTTTAATGTTGTTATGGCTTAGATTACTTGCTTAAGACTAGGTTGTCAAGGCTTGATTACACTGCTCAAGGAACCAAAGGCAAGAAGATGTAAGAATCTATTCCTCACCCAACACACTTCCCTTCTCAGTGGGCTCCTGCAGTAGGTCTAGGATGCTCCTGCATTTGCTGAGCTTGAAAGAAATTAGAACCCTGTATCAACAGGGCAAAGGATGTGGCACTCTGCCTTGCAGATGGGCAGCTGAAGAGTGCTGGGTCTCTCAGAACAAGAACAATAGGAAGGAATTCAGGAACTCAAAATCAGCCTGAGTCTCTCTCTCTCTCTCTCTCTCTCTCTCTCTCTCTCTCTCTCTCTCTCTCTCTCTCTCTGTGTGTGTGTGTGTGTGTGTGTGTGTGTGTGAGCCATCTTTCTTTTTTTACACCTTGAGTCTTAGGAAATTTTCTAACACATGTCCAAGTAGTGCCACCACTAGACTCATGTACTGTCCTCTGTGTCAATTTTTGTAACCTGTCATTGGAACTGACCAAACACTGAGTATTGTGGGGAGCCGCACTCACATTTGCCATTATAAGATGGCGCTGACAGCTGTGTTCTAAGTAGTAAATAATCTGCACATGTGCAGGAGCAGTTTTCCCGCCATGTGCTCTGCCTTTCTCGTGATGACAACTGGGCCGATGGGCTGCAGCCAATCAGGGAATGACACGTCCTAGGCAGAGGATAATTCTCCTTAAAAGGGACGGGGTTCTGGCACTCCCTCTCTTCTTCTTCATCTCTTCTCTCTTCGTCTCTTCCTCTTCGTTTGTCTTTTCCTCTGCTCTCTTCCTCTGCTCTCTCCCTCTCTGCCCCTCTCTCTGCCTCTCTCTCTGCGTCTCTCTCTCTCTCTTCCTCTCTGCCTCTCTCTGCCTCTCTCTGGTGCACTCTTCCTCTCTTGCTCCTGTGTAAGCAATAAACCTTTGCCGCAGAAGATTCTGGCTTGTTGCATCTTTCCTGGCCGGTTTTGAACGCGCATAAGAGAGTATAAATACTCCATTTTCTAAAATATGGAACATGTCCCCCAATAAATAAATTGCAAGTTTCAATGGTTGCTTTGTAAATTCATTTATAGTATTTAGATAAAGTAAAACTATAAAGAAATTTAATAATTTTATAATCTTGCAAATAGATTTTATGGACTATTTTTATTTTGTTTAAAATAGAAAGGTCAGATAGGATTAATTTGTTGATCTCCCTTCACAGTGCTGCCTCGGGGGATAGCTCTGATGGTAACCTTTTCTCCTTGATGCTCTTGGTTTGTAGCAATTCTGGGAATATCAAACAGCTGTGTGTAAAACAGCAGCTCTCAGGAAGATACAGCTCTCAGGAATATACAGCTGATGAGTAGGAAGATTTACAAAGCTATACTACTGAGTTAGTCTTCCTAGTGATGAAGTGAGGGTAACAGAATTATACAGTTTTACTGAAAGAACATAATTTGTGAGGAGCATTGTGTTGTTGCATTCTATAATAATTCTGAATATAATATTATTCTCCTTTCATAGTTCAGACATTGCTATGTACATTTTTAATTAATGTGGCATAATGACACTGCCAACATATGTTAGGCATACATATGTTCTTTCTTGTATACACATGGATCTGAATATACATGCTATATTTCTATTACTATAGATTTGAGCCATGCTAACTGTTTTGCAGATTAAGTTTCAGAGTATGTCATGTTCTGGTGGTGCCTGCCTTGTTCTGCTAAGAGAATAAGGAAAGGCATTGTGACCCGGTAATGTGTGTCTGCCTTCACTTGAGTCAGTGGGAGATGCATATGTGTATAACTCATCATTGACATAAAAATGTGCAAAAACAAACAAACAAATAAAAGAATAACAAAAAGAAAAAAAATGGTCATGCAGTGTGATTGGTGAAGAAGAGCAAACCCAGGTCATGCTGCTTAAACCCAGAACCCACTGTACCTCTGCCTTTGCCTATAGCTTCCTGGGAGTCATCTGCAAGCCATGGTCTCATTTCCCTTCTTCAGTGTCCTTGGGGCTCTTAGAAACCTTTCTATCAGAACCACTACAAGAAATGGCTATGTTCCTTCAACATATTTAATCATCTGCCTTGTTCGCTAATGCCCTCTTACTTCACAAGCCTACTCTTATTTCTTTGTGTTCCTTTGGAACACTTAATCACTCCCACATAATAGAGTCCTTCAAGAAAAACAAGAGTGGCAACACCAGCTCCAAGAAGTCAGCTGTTTCCATCTTGCTCCATTGCCTTTGGGTGAAATAGTCTTGACAACGTTTTTTACTGATGCCCGGAAAATAGGGACTTCAGCTAAATTGTGTGGCTGGGATTCTACTGCTTCAGAATGGATGCTGCTAAAAAGTCAGACTACTTTCCAAATTGCTTTTAAAATCATTAAGCATGTTTTACTGACTTTGGTTCTTCCCAGTCAGTACGAATGTTCTTCTATACATTTGCACAAAAAGACAAATGGTACTGATAATAGAATTAAAGGCTCTTCCACGCCCTTCTCAAACAGAAGCTTTTAAATTCAGAAATTTAAAAGATTCTGTTTTGAGTTTTGAGGGAATTACTTTAAATTTTCTTTAAACTACAAACCATTTCCAATACATATATTAATTCATGCCTAAAACAAAGTCCAGATGACTTCTGATAATAATAATAAATATCTAGTATGTTCCTAGCTAATTACTCCTTAGAAAAATATATCTCATTTTAAAGTTAAGTTAAGCTATCACATATTCCATTTTACTGGAATGAATTATATGGATAAAAATAGATTAAAATAATATTAAGAGGATTTTTGAGATAGCTCAGTGGTTAAGAACATTTGCTGTTATTCAAGAGACCTGGGGCTTACTTATTAATATGGAAGCTATTAGTATGCATATGGAAACTCAGGGCCCTTTATGTAACTCTGGCTCTCAGGTACTGCATGATGCACTATTTGGGCCTTTGTGGGTACTAGTCATATATGTGTTGTACATACATACATTCATGTAAAACATTGATTCAAATGAAATAAAAGTGCATATTAAAGTAAAACAGATAAACAGAATGATTATTTTATAACCCATAAATGACTTAGGGGGATAATATATTTGATAGGTCAAAGTTTTCCCTTTAGTTCATGAAAGTATAAAGTCTATGTTGTGTGCAAAATTTTGAGTTGACTGCTGAGTATCCAGTATCCTGATTACACTCCAATATCTTTGCTCCCATTGTATGTGGACCAAACCTACAAAAATGATGGAGTGGTCACCCACTGAACATGCCATAATGGTGAAAAACTTTTCAGATACATGTAAAATTCAAAATTAATTGTTTATGATCCATTATGGGCCTGACATAGAGAGAACCATGGTAAAGGGTTCAACACTCACTGGAAAAAGTAATCAGAGGCAATTGAGAAATCTGGGGGCTGTCCTTGATGAAGTAATGCATTTTGAATTGCCTGGTCCATCCTGGAGGACAAATGGTCAAATTGCTGAGAGTGGTCAGTAGTCAGTGAGGGTGTTTTTAATATTTGGCATGCTGGGTAGTTTTATGTAATAGACAGTAAAGAAGCCATATAATAATGTATCATGAGAACTAATCTTACCAACAAACTAATGGAGGTAGGAAATAGATACTTCCTTCACTGAGCCTCAAATGAAAATGATTCCAGCAATTTCAGAGTTTCAAGAGCCAGAGCAGAGCATCTGGTAAAATACACTGCATTTTTGGCTCATGAAAACTGTGAGCCAAAAGATTCACACTATTTTGAGCTATTGCCACTTGGGTACTTCGTTATGAATCAACAGAAAACAAAAGCTATGATGTGGAGATACTTCCAACTTGATAAATACTCTTCTACTCTCCCTAGGGAATCCGTCCATACTTCTCGGTCCAAGCCTTTCACTGTAAGGGTGAGGGCTTCACCAGGAAGGAGGACACAAGAAAGGATGCTTTACCTTCACTTGGAAGGTGGATTGGAATGGTCATGGAATGCAGAGGGAGGGAGAGAACTGTGTGGGAGAGGGGATCTGGAGGGGAATGGCATCGAGGGTATGGAGGGGCAGGAGGGATGGCTGAATGGCCTTGAGAATGAATGGACATCTGCAACTGATGGGGGTAGGGGAATAGGAGGCAGGGGGCATCTCCAGGAAGAGACCTGGAATAAGGGAGGTACTGAAGAATCAATGGGGGGGTGCCCTTAGCTGTGACTCATAGCATTGGGAATATGGAGATGCCTCTTGTGACCCATCACAAACCCTGGTGGAGCGTCAGGGAGACCTCACCAATCCACCCATAAAACTTTCAACCCAAAACCTATTCTGCTTACAAGAAATGCAAGGATTGGGGATGGAGCAAAGAGGGATTGGCTAACCAATAACTGATCCAACTTGAGACCCATCTCATGGGCAAGCAATCTCTGATACTACTAATACTCTGTTATGCTTTCAGACAGGAGTCTAACATGATTGTCCTTTGAGAGGCCTGACCCATCAACTGAATGAGACTGTTACAGACACCCAGAGCCAAACAGTGGATGAAACTTGGGAACTCCTATGGAAGAATAGGAGGAAGGATTGCAGCAACTAAGGGAAGAGGAAGTCCACAGGAAGACCAACAAAATCAACTCACCTAGACCTTTGGGATTCTCAGAGACTGAGCCACCAATTAAAGAACATATGTGGGCTGGACTTATGCCTCCCTGCACATATGTTAGCAGATGTGCAGCTTGGTCTTCATGTGGGTTCTGAACAACTGGAGTGGACAGCTATCCCAAAACTATTGCCTACCATGGGATGTGTTCTTCTAGCTTGTCTAGCCTCCGTGGGCGAGAAAGAGCCTGGCCTCAAAGAGATTTGAAGTGCCATATTGGTGGAATACCCAGATCCCGCCACCACACAAAGGAGAAGGGGAGGGAGGGATGAGAGAAGAATTGTGGGAGGGGCTGACCAGGAGGGAGACAGTGAGCAGGATGTAAGATGAATAATTGCACACACACACACACACACACACACACAGACACACACACACACACACCCCAAGATATCATAAAATTTGCAGGCAAATGGATCGTGCTTGTGAATATCATCTTAAATGAGGTAACACAGACCCAAACAGACAAGTTTGGTATGAACTCACTTATAATTGGACATTAGCCATTAAGTACAGTATAACCATGCTATAATCTATAGACTCAAAGAAACTGGGTAATAAGGAGGGTCCAAGGGAGGATGTGACTCTCCCTCAGTGGGGTAAACAAAATAGTTAACAGAGGTAGATGAGAGGGAAGTGGGTAGAAGAGGGGGTGAGGAAGGGAATAGAGATGACAATCAGGTGTGAGGGAGGAATCAGGACAGGGATAGAAATGACAGTGAAAATAGGTAGAAGGCATCTCTGGGACTAGATGAAGACCCATGATCCAGGAGGCTAGAGGGAGTCTATGGGGGTGACCCTAGCTAAGATTCCTACCAATAGGAAAAATAAAGCCTAAAGTGGTCATATCCTGTAGCTAGGCAGGACTTCCAGTTGAAGAAGGGAAACATCAACCCACTCACAAAAACTTCAACTCCAAACTATCTGCCTACAATATGTGCAGGAATAAAGATGGAGCAGAGACTGAAGGAAAGGCCAATCAATGATTGACCCAACTTGAGGCCATCTCAAGGAGAGAGCCAACCCATGGCATTATTAATGATACTTACAGACAGGACCTTAGCATAACACCTGAGAGGCTTCATCTAGAATTGGATGAAAACAGATGCAGAGACCCATATCCAAACATCAGGCAGAGGTCAGATAGTCTTGTGAAAGACAGGATTAAACAAGCCAGAGTGGTCAAGGACACCACAAAAAGACCTACAAAGTCAACTAACTTGGGCCCATGGGTCTCACAAATATTGAACCACAATCGAAAGAGCATGTCCAACTGTACCTGCCCCCATCCCCCAACTCTGTTCATAGCAGATATGCAGCTTGGTCTTCATGTGGGTCCCTAACAATTGGAGTGCAGAGAGCTGTCTTTGACTCTGTTGCCTGCCATTGGACTCCCTTCTCCTACCTGTACTTCCTTGTTGGGCTTCAGTGGGAGAGAAGGTCTTTAGTTCTTCTGGGACTAGTTGCCCCAGGGTGTTGTAGTACCCAAGGGGCTTCCTCTTCTTCAGAGAAAGGGAGGGAGTAATGGAAGGAGGGATTTGTAACGGGTATGATTAGGAGAAGAGAATCAAGAGAGGGCAGAGAATAGGATGTAATGTGATTAAAAATAAATTATGGAAAATTATACTAAAAATAAAGCAATCAAACACAATTAAGATACCACAGATTCAAGCTTGTGCAGAATCTAAATATATGACAAAGGAAACATGGAGCTTCATTGAGGAAAAACTAAATATGTTATTAAGAAAGTTGGCAAATTCATTTTCCTTATTAAAAAAACAAAATAGTATTGCACCTATCAGGCATACACCAATTCAGTAAGGCCAAGGGATTTGTCAGCTCTTACCCTATCCATACTGAAATTCTTATTGGCTTGATGTTGTGGAGGTTTTGTTCAGTAACCACTACTGCTATGAGATCATGTGTGCAACAGCCATACCATAACTAGAAGAGCATTTCCTAGAATTCCTCACTTCCTCTGCTTCTTAGATTCATTTTCTCTCTCTCTCTCTCTCTCTCTCTCTCTCTCTCTCTCTCTCTCTCTCTCTCTCTCTCTCTCTCTCTCTCAGCTTTGTGAGAGCAAAAGGAGGTTACTGTGTACATTCTATTTTTAGGGATGGGGTTGGGGTACTCAGAGTAACTTTATCCAGAAGTTTGAACACGTTTCTCTGCATTAACTGCTGCTCACTGTTTAAAAAAGCTTCTCTGACTAAAGCAGAGAGAACTTTTGTCTATGGGTGTAAATGGAAATATTTAGGAGGTAATTTGACAGCATGGCCATTTATCAAAACATAACTACACACACACATAAATTAAAAACTTACAATTTTAACTAGGAAGCACTTCTACAGTAAGCTTAGTACAGTGCTCAAACATGAACTGACATTTTCAAGTCTCAAATCCAATTCTGAAAACAAGAACCTCCTCCTTGTGTCCTCCTACCTCCAAGCTTTTCAGCCTGATAATAACAGACTGGCCCAACTCTCCTGTCGTTGAGGTCTATGTGTGCTCAAGCCAAGATTATTTTCTTGGCTCCTTTTCTTCTCCAAGAGAAAATCCAGGTTTAATAGAAGTTCATTCAGTCAGGCAAAGCAATATACTCCAGATATACTTCAGATAGAGAGTCAAATGTACTGAAGACCTGTATCAATTAGGTTCCTCTCTGTCTTTCTCTGTGTCTCTGTGTCTCTGTCTCTGTGTCTCTATCCCTCCCTCCCTCCCTCCCTCCCTCCCTCCCTCCCTCTCTCCCTCCATCCCTCTCCCCTCTCCAAGGTTCAACTCTGTAACTGTGACTGGCCTGAAACTCATTATGTAGACCAGGCTAGCCTGGTACTCTTGGAAATCTTCCAGCCTCTGCTTCCTGAGTGCTGGGGTTGAGTGTATACCAACATGTCTATCTTGTATTGTAGACTTTTAAGCAATCCAATGGTCTCTTGCTGCTGATGCCAATTAAGTTCCACTCTAGACATGCCTCCAGTTTGCTTTTGGTGACAAGATGTCACTACAATTGTTCCTTTATAGATAATCAAAATATTCACAGGGGAAAGACAAGCACCCAAACTTAGAAATGTGCTATGACTCCTGAATTTCTTACACTTCAGGAAGCTTTGCCTCAGATGGGAATTTTAACTATTAGAAAACAGAACTATCAAACTCCAGCAGTGTGTTGTTACATACCTACATTGCTAGTGTCTCTGTCACGATACTCCTAACCACAAAGGAGAGAGGATTTAGAAACAACCTGCCTTTATTTTGCTCTTGGCTGCTTCGCAACTTTATAATATAAAATAATGCTGTTCTTTTTGTATTTTTAACTATAGTTTTATGATTTTTATTAAAGTTCATTATTCAGGAAGGTATAAATTTCTCCACCAGTCTGTTTTACTGGGAACCTGTGACACTATTTGATCCAGCAAACAGTGTACCTGTTTGTGTGCTGTTTGGAAGATGAGTCAACTTTTCTTCACTGTTGAATGTTCTAAAAATAGTTGTTCTAAAATTTTCTTTGAAGATGATAAATTTCTTTAATGGTTATTTAATCTGAGGGAAGCAAAATTGGACAAATCGTCATTATAAGGCATAGAAATGCTATTTTTTGTACACTTCTGTCTCTCACCCTGCCCACCACCCCATTTGAACTAAAAAGTAATAAATAATGATTGTTTAGTTTTGGGGTATTTTAGAAAGGGATTTTTTTTTTATTAGGTATTTAGCTCATTTACATTTCCAATGCTATACCAAAAGTCCCCCTTACCCACCCACCCCCACTCCCCTACCCACCCACTCCCCCCCTTTGGCCCTGGCGTTCCCCTGTACCGGGGCACACAAAGTCTGCGTGTCCAATGGGCCTCTCTTTCCAGTGATGGCCGACTAGGCCATCTTTTGATACATATGCAGCTAGAGTCAAGAGCTCCGGGGTACTGGTTAGTTCATAATGTTGTTCCACCTATAGGGTTGCAGATCCCTTTAGCTCCTTGGGTACTTTCTCTAGCTCCTCCATTGGGAGCCCTATGATCCATCCATTAGCTGACTGTGAGCATCCACTTATGTATTTGCTAGGCCCCGGCATAGTCTCACAAGAGACAGCTACATCTGGGTCCTTTCAGTAAAATCTTGCTAGTGTATGCAATGGTGTCAGCATTTGGAAGCTGATTATGGGGTGGATCCCTGGATATGGCAGTCTCTACATGGTCCATCCTTTCATCTCAGCTCCATACTTTGTTTCTGTAACTCCTTCCATGGGTGTTTTGTTCCCACTTCTAAGGAGGGGCATAGTGTCCACACTTCAGTCTTCATTTTTCTTGAGTTTCATGTGTTTAGGAAATTGTATCTTATATCGTGGGTATCCTAGGTTTTGGGCTAGTATCCACTTATCAGTGAGTACAAATTGTGTGAGTTCCTTTGTGATTGTGTTACCTCACTCAGGATGATGCTCTCCAGGTCCATCCATTTGGCTAGGAATTTCATAAATTCATTCTTTTTAATAGCTGAGTAGTACTCCATTGTGTAGATGTACCACATTTTCTGTATCCATTCCTCTGTTGAGGGGCATCTGGGTTCTTTCCAGTTTCTGGCTATTATAAATAAGGCTGCTATGAACATAGTGGAGCATGTGTCCTTCTTACCAGATGGGGCTTCTTCTGGATATATGCCCAGGAGAGGTATTGCTGGATCCTCCGGTAGTACTATGTCCAATTTTCTGAGGAACCGCCAGACTGATTTCCAGAGTGGTTGTACAAGCCTGCAATCCCACCAACAATGGAGGAGTGTTCCTCTTTCTCCACATCCTCGCCAGCATCTGCTGTCACCTGAATTTTTGATCTTAGCCATTCTCACTGGTGTGAGGTGGAATCTCAGGGTTGTTTTGATTTGCATTTCCCTGATGATTAAGGATGTTGAACATTTTTTCAGGTGCTTCTCTGCCATTCGGTATTCCTCAGGTGAGAATTCTTTGTTCAGTTCTGAGCCCCATTTTTTAAGGGGGTTATTTGATTTTCTGAGGTCCACCTTCTTGAGTTCTTTATATATGTTGGATATTAGTCCCCTATCTGATTTAGGATAGGTAAAGATCCTTTCCCAGTCTGTTGGTGGTCTTTTTGTCTTATAGACAGTGTTATAAAGGGATTTTTAACTGTTGGGCAGTCCTTGTATCTTTCCTCTCTGTTTGAATCCGCAACTCTCAAATTTGGGTATGCATTAGATTTACTTATGAAAGTTTTAAAGGTCTCAGTGGCCAGGCCACAGGCAGACCAGTTAAAAGAGGGTAGTATTCAATAAGTCATGTTTTCAAACCTCTGTTGGTTTGGTGCTGCTTAAGATGAAGTGAGCAGAAACCCAGCAGCCACTCTTGCCTATGCCTTTGTTTTTGTATCTTGAGGCAAGCATGAACCCTCTTGAGCTAAAGATGATGCCACAGACTAACTGCAATTTTCCAAACTTAAACCACGGTCACTGCTAACAGTTATCACAATACTGCAAAATATTTGTTTATTTTTTTTCAGGAATAATGATTTTTAAAGGAAATTTCTCCAGCATTAACAAACAAACACTTGGAAAATGGAAAACTTCTATCAGATTGTGTTTCAAACAAAGCCTTCTTCATTTAGCACTTGGAAGTTGGATTCACAGGTTTCTCTTCATTCTGGTCCTTTTTTTTTTTTTTTAATTCACTCTGTACATGCTTGAGGTAAGACATGATAATTTGCAACAGTTCATACATTTTCCTTAGTTATTATTATTGATGAGTTTTTTTAATAGTATTTCCAGGTTTATTTGGCTTAAAAACTGTAACACAAAATAATCATTTCACATCAGATAAAGGGGTTACTAGAAAGACGGCCATCGATCCTTTTGTGTGCCAATTACTTGCAACCCTTTAACTTGTAAAACAAGAAGCTAGTTTCTTTGTAAATGCAAATTATTCCCCGAGAAGTTCTTTTATTATTATATTTTTTATCTAGTATAGCCAATATAGGATATCTTTCTTTCATAGAAAATGTGACATTAATACAACTATTTCAAATGACTTTTTATTAAAAAGATAAAATGTTAAACAATCTATGAGAAATGTTACCATAGCTACATTTTAACACAGAGTTTTATGCCACCTCTTTCTTTGTGAATTATTTTATATCTCATGGTAATATTAGTTAAAACTGAAAATAACTCGTGTCTGCAGATACTCATTGGCTGATTAGAATTTCAATTCTGTGGAGAGACTGGAATGCTGTAAGTCCAGAGGCTAATTACTTTATCTTGGGCCAAGTTCTGAGCATCTGAGACAGGCAGTCCCTGCTCACCTCTGTGATGAATGAACATCTTGCAACAATAGATACAAATCTTTTACCATGTATTGACTTAGCAGGCAACCAGATTCTACCAATCCCAAAGCTAAGAGTGATAAAAGATAGCATCTTGAAACTACAGAAATCCTTCCCTCATCTCCGTGTTCCTGTCTCTCCGATGTATCCACAGTTGCAGTTTAAAACTTGCCTTGATGTATAACTTTTTCTCTCCCATAAAACTACAAACCATTGTGAAACTGCTTCCACATTGGAGCATGTAATTTGGGGTGACATAAATCTATATCCCTGAGCCATAATCACTCAAAATGTCTCCAGAATAAACTATCTTTTATTGCTTCTAAGAAAGACAATCCATTCTTCATCAGAATTCATAATTGCTACAGACTTAGGAGGGAGTGATTTTTAACCTTGCTGTGTATGACTCAGACAGTAGGTTCTTGAGAAGCTGGTACACAATTAGCCAACATCTATAACTAAAAAAAAAAAAAAGAAAAGAAAAGAAAAAAAATGCTTTTTTAAAAATTTCAGTGGAAAGGTATTTAGGATTATTTTCCCAAAGTATTGACTATAGTTTTTAAATGTAAAGCAGTGATCTGATATATTTTGTACCTATGTAGTCACTCATACATTTACCTCATAAGCTTTTATTACTTACCTATGTTCTATGTTATTCCAGTCAATTTCATTTCTACTGGAAATAGGAAGTCTCAAGTGTGAATATTTCAGTCTTCATGATGAGATACAAGACTTTTATGAGTTTGAATCTAACAGAACACCATTTTGTGAATAACTTTGACAATGTGATAAGAGAGTGCCTCTGAATTCCCATTAGTACCTCAGTGATCATCAGGCCAGGCAAGTTTCCTGAGAGATCCAAAGTGCTGAGTTCTCCATGCAGCAGGAAATGACAGTCTTGTAACATTGCTTATAATTTTTTTCATATAATCATTTGTTATTTTATGAGTAAAATTAATTGAAAATGAATAGCAAGTTTCGTGGACTACTGAATCTTAAATGTATAGGTAGTTCTCGTTCTTCATCAAAGAAGTTTCTTTTGGCAGCAGACAGAGATCATCTCAGAAAGCCACACTGGTTAAAATTCAGAGATAGCTGACTTTATGAGACCTGCCTCCGGTTAATACATTTACAACAAAACCTCACACCTAAGGCTCACGAAAGCATTGAGGAAGAGGGTGTGGAGAGAGTATGAGTTATATTGACCAACATTTTCCAGTTCCTAAGGTCTCTAAACCTACTACTTCTTTCTAAAATATCATTTATTAGAGTGAGCACACAGAGTGGTAGGGGGAGGGTCAAAGCACATATGTGGAAGCCAGAGGGCAATTTTGTAGTCTTTCTCCCTTTGATATGGAACTCAGAGCTTGAACTCAGGTTGTCAGGCTTTCATGAACTAAACCATCTTACCAACCCCAGATCCTCTTTTCTTTCAAGTCATTTGTACATATTTATTAACTGATGAAATAATTTATTAGCACAAAGATGTGGCTAATAGTAATCAAGTTTACAGTATGTTTATTCACATTTTTCAAAAAGTCCTTTCTTTTTGAATGCTATATTTTATGTTGGCATTCTTGGGTGTGCTCTGTAATGAAAAGAAACCATGTCTCCTTTTAAATGACAAAGAAATTCTTCTGCTTGACTAATTGTGTCTTCTTGATTACCCTCTGAGACCTATCATCCATGTCAGAAGTTAAAGAATTATTTTGTTCTAATTTATTCTACCAGGCTCCCTGTCATTAGTTTAATTTGGGATGTGTTCTTGCAGTGAAGCTCTTTGATCTTTAGTCATGGTCTATTAAATCTCTGTCCCGAAATGTGCGATCCCTTCACCTCACATCATGATAAGTATCTTTCAAGAGCCTCTTTGAATGCCATTTTCTTCATGACACGACTCACGATGCATTTATCCTTCCCATGAACATCTTCATCTCTCTGATTTCATCTCTACCTTTGAACATCACATTTTGATTTTCATTCATGTGGATTTCTTGAGCTCCTTCCTTTTTTAAGCACTACAATCTACAATGGAGATTCAATGATAAAGGAAATAGAACCTTTGTGCTCCTTTTGTGTTTATGGGAAATTATGCCGTGCTTTTAGAAATGAAACTACCCAGAAGTGATGGAGGTGGAGAGAGAGTGTTTCCAGACTTCTGATTCAAAAAAAAAAAAATCTACAAATTAAGCTGCCATCTAGGTCAAGTATTTAAAAATCAGTACAGTAAGCCAGGCATGATACCACATGCTGTAGCTGTGGCTACTTTGAGTGCTAAGGGAAGAGATTAAGGAAAGCCTGCTTAGGCTAAGGAAAGAGATTATGAGTCCAAGCTTGGTTTAGGCTATGGTAACAGTACAAAATCAGCCTGGGCAAATTATTAATCCCCTGGCTCAAACTAAACAACTGATTTTGGTTATAGCTCAGTGGTAGAATAAATGTCTAGTGTATGTTAGGACCCTGCCTGTATTCTCAACATCTCAAATAAAGAAATGATAAAGCTTAGGGGGGCTTGAGCAAACTGCAACAAATAGTTTAACTGGCAGTGACTCACCTCGAGGTTGAGCTTACCTTGATAGTGTATGATGAAGATGATGGCTACTTTGGATTTTTGTTGTAGTTGTTTGGGACATAAAGTTTGAGCTGAACATGGAATGATGGAAAAGAGAATATGTCTCAGTGGGTTTGGATTTATAATAAAATAACCAAGCAGGCATTGTCTGAGGATGGTGAGACTTCAGAGTAATTTTGAAAGGGGTATGCTATTGTCACATACATGCAAAAATATAGGCTTATATATGTATGTATCACATTGTTTCATATAGTCTGAGACAGAACAATCTTTCAATGTTCATATGTAGACTAGAGAGCTGGAAAAACTGGTAGTCAGAAGCCTAGGATTATTGGAAGGGAAATTGGGAAGTGGAATATTATTTGAGATGTAAACACATGGAATAATTAATTTAAAAAAGGAAAAGAAGAAAAGAAAGTCATCTTAGGGATACAAACACAGCCTGAAGCCACAGGCCTCAACATTCCCTGGAAATGCTGACACAGATTCACTTCCAAAGGCTGAAGCCTCAGGAATCTGATGTCCACAGATAGCAAAAGAATAATCTGCTGGTCCAAGAAGATTCAGCTTTGTTCAGAAGCAAATCTCTCTCTCTCTCTCTCTCTCTCTCTCTCTCTCTCTCTCTCTCTCTCTCTCTCTCTCTCTCTCTCTCTCTCTCTCTCCCATTCAAGGACCAGCCCATTGGATGGTAGATCTCAGATCAGGTCATTTATTCTCATCTCAGTTTGATGATCTACATGACAACCTTCTCTGGCATCATCCTCATAGACACAGCTAGCCAGCAATGTGCATGACTTGTTTTCTAAGCTTCTGTAACCCAGATGAGTTGACTTTAAAAAATAACCACTGTAAATTGTAACTAACCAGCACAGTAGGTGTACTGGCTGGTTTTCTGTGTCAACTTGACACAGCTGGAGTTATCACAGAGAAAGGAGCTTCAGTTGAGGAGATGCCTCCATGAGATCCAACTGTAAGGCATTTTCTCAATTAGTGATCAAGGGGGAAAGGCCCCTTGTGGGTGGGATGATCTCTGGGCTGGTAGTCTTGGTTTTATAAGAGAGCAGGCTGAGCAAGCCAGGGGAGGCAAGCCAGTAAAGAACATCCCTCCATGGCCTCTGCAACAGCTCCTGCTTCCTGACCTGCTTGAGTTCCAGTCCTGACTTCCTTCAGTGATGAACAGCAGTATGGAACTGTAAGCCGAATAAACCCTTTCCTTCCCAACTTGCTTCTTGGTCATGATGTTTGTGCAGGAATAGAAACCCTGACTAAGACAGTAGGTAAAGCAAATGGAAAACAGGCATTTTATGACAATGTTTATGAGTGAGACTCCTGGTGTCATGAGTCATCCTCAGAAAGAGACTCATGTGATATGTTCATTAGGTAAGATGTTTTACAAAGTATGAAAAAATAAAAAATAAAAAGAACCCATGGAACTCTACTGACTTTAGTTGGCTAAAACTGCCCCTGATTGACTTCCCTTTCATCAGGCTTCCACTTTTGTTAATGCTGCTTGGACAGTGGTCATAGAAATGTGGTATTTAGGGATATACTAAGTATGAATTTACTAGAATGCATTAACAAAGTCTGCAGTGGCTTTCATATGTAAATGGATGATAACATTTCTTGGTTCAAGGTGGTTAGGTTAAGACATTCTCTTTAGTTTCTTCAGTTCAATGTGCATTTCAATTTTTTCATTGTTAGCTTGCAAACTTGCGTGCACATGTGTTTTTCTGTGTGCCTGTTATCAATGCTATATGTATATCTATATTATATAGATAGATAATAAAAAGATGGTGCATAGATGATGATAAAGAGTTAAGTATTTCCAAATGCTCCATAGCATTTATATATCAGCATTTATATATAATGAATTAAAAAACTAAAAAAGAAAAAGCATTTCTGAACTGTCAGAAATAAAGTAAAACTCTTCAATACAACTTCCAGAGGAAGACTATATAGTTTCATTCCTCTATAAAAAAATAAATAAACAAACAAACACAATTTCAATTAGGAAGAAATAATACGATGCACACCTTTAAATGTAAAAGTAAAAGAGTTTAATACTGTCAAGTCGTAAGTTAAAAATAGTTATTCTAATGCATCTTTACATGTAATTTTGAGTATGCTTTTTTTTTTAATTTGGCACTTTACTATTCTCATCTAAAACAATACTATTATGTTAATTTTGCATTTTAAATTGTATTCTTTATCTTAAAGTAGACATACTGAGCACTTCACTTCCCATAAAGCTTTTTTATATTTCTAAGGTCAATGGAATTGAATAAGAGACCATGCAGTTTGCAGTGATGAGAAAGTAACAGGAAATTTAAGACACTAGAGAATATGTAAAATAAAGGGTGGGGCAGTCTTAGTACAGGTATACCTCATGACCTTTTTTGTTTTGCATGTGTACATGTGGGTAGGTAGTCAAGGTGGTTTTTGTTCCTTTGTGTGCAGGCACATGTGTGTGCAATCATGTAAAAGCCAGACATTGAAACCTAGCATCTTCTTTGTGTGCTTCTGCTGTATTTGTCGAGGCAAGGTTTGCTGTTGAACCCAGCCTTTACATTTCTGGCTACTGTAGCCAAGCAGCTTGCCTTAGGAATCACTTACCTCTGACTCTCAAGTTATAGGATTACATTAGGCTATCATGCTGTTTTAGCTGTAGTGTGGATTCTGAGGGTCCAAACTCCTGTGTTTATACATCCAAGGCATGAACTCTATCCACACATCCATCTTTTCAGCCCTCCAAACTTCAGTGCGCTCTCTCTCTCTCTCTCTCTCTCTCTCTCTCTCTCTCTCTCTCTCTCAAAATCAGATGTCCACTGCAGAGATTGTGTGGAGAAGAGATGCAACATGAGTGTGAGCTATGCATGGCTTCATTGCTAGTTGGCTTATTCTGGAAGCAGATCTGCTCTTGCCTGTCTACTTATTGTACCTAATGCGATCACACATAATAAACATAGTGAGATATGTTTTAAATTAGCTTTGATTGAGGACATTCTTATTTCGTACTTAGCATGTCATCACCTTTCTGTGGATTTTCCCTTTGCACATCAACAATGGCCATCATTCTCTTTTGAGAACCGAAATTTATTTTTTTATCCTCTTTTATTTCACTCTTTAAAAATTATTCTTTCACCTTTGGAGATTTTAAGGAAATTACATCATTTTACCCTTTACCTCAACACCCCCACTCCTCTTTTTTCTTTAAAAATTTTTTTCAATTAAATTTTTGTTACTTTATTTTTTGATAAATAATCAAAAATTTTAATTTTGGTAAATAATCTGAATAGTTCATTTTCTGGAATAGAACCCACATATTAAATAATATACTCTATTGTTAACTTGGGTTTCAAAACATGTGTTTGTATGTGTGTGTTTGTGTGTGTGTGTGTGTGTGTGTGTGTGTGTGTGTGTGTGTGTTGAGTTAAAACTAAGAATTTAGCAAAGAATAAAATATATACAATCTCTGGTTCTTGCCTTTGGAGCTTTGGGTTTATTGTATTCTCCTTTATGCTACAACTTTTACGTCTGATGCTTTTGCCTATGTCTGTTACTTATGATGCCCTACTAGTAGGCCATCTTCATTCAAGAGCTTTGATGGAGCTCTGCCAGTCTTAAGGACCCTATAAATCAAAGTATTCCCACTAACATTTTTCCTCTCTTCCTTTTTCCATATACCTGCACACCTGCTGAGCTCTAAAATTACAGTGTAAATGTTGCTTTGTGGTATAAGTAGCTAACATAAGATAAGGATATTTAAATTTAAGCAAGTTTCAGAATTTTCTTGAGAAGATACTGTGACCTAAAGTGGAATGGAAACAGTGCCTGGAATATTAGCAGCCTGAAATTCAGCAGGTCTCACTTTATTTCTACAGTATAACCTTCAGATATTTACTGTGAGGGAGGTTTGGGAAGTTCTGAATAAGGATCTATAATAAAGACGTTTCTGTTATCATGTGATGTTCAAATATGTTTTGTCATTGAATTGACTAGTTGGTAGTGTGTTGATATAGAGATAAATAAAAGAATAAGCTGTACACTCATAATACTTTTTAAAATGTTTGATATTTAGTTAATTTGTGAATTTACAGAGAGGGAAAATATGAACCATAGTATCAAAATACTTCAATGTTTTGTCTTATTATAAATTGTAGTGTGGTTTACAAATTGAGATATAATATATATTTTATAAGTTATACCTAATTATAAAGTTATACGTTTTATATAATATATTAGTAAGTTGCACTTACCTTTATGTAAAATTATACATATGGTTCTCACGATTTGTCTAACATAGAATAAGTCAATATTTTTAAAGATTATATAATAGTTAACTATCTTTGTAAGCCCCAAATCATTGCAAATAACACTTATTAACCCCTTAGTAAACCTTTCCTTTCTACTCCCTTGCCTCCTTGATATAAAAAATGCTACCTATGTTTTTCAAGTGAGTGGAAACTGTGTGGATTTCAGATGTTAAGAAAAAAACTTCAGCGGATGAGATTTTAAGATTATGTAGCTACCTACAATAAAACCTGATAGTGAAAACATTATTTATTACCTGTACTCAACTTTTGAAATTGATAATGTTTGCTGATAATCTTTAGATATGACCATGAATTAACTCACCAATTCATAACAGAGCAATAATGAATCAGTTATATGCACTTAGTCATCATTCTGTGTGTTTTAACTGAATAAGTTATAATAAAGTAAACTTCATATAGCAAAATAATTAATATATGTACAAATAAATATATTCATCAGTGCAAGAATATCTATGTTCCCCTTACATTAAATTTTATGCCTAAAAGTTTGCCAGTAAAGTCCTAGATTTATTACAGAATGTGAGACGCTTTCAAGTCCTCCTCTCAATCCTGTTCCATATTGTAAACTGTTTTATCATGAAGTGAAATTATGCTTGAGTCTGACTACCTGTTAAAATAATAAATATAGTACTAGATGAATACAAGTCAGAAAATGATATTTAAAGTGCACATAGAGGCTTCGTGTTTAAACTCAGGACCTAGATATATCACATTTTGATATTACATGCTACTTACTATTACACTCACTTTGCATTTAAATGATAAAAAAGAACTTAGTAATTATAAAACATGAAATGCAGTTCAGGGACCCTAAGATAATTAACCTGGTACAAGATAAGTATCAGGAGTATAATAGGGTTGCTTTATAAGAGAATAATATTTGACTTAATTGTTGTCAGACAACTATCAAAAGATAGATTCATTAAAGATACAGATTTCATAATAGGTTCATCTTGAATTAGATTAAGGAATACGTCTCAAAATGATGTGCTTTCTCTGCAACTACAGACTTTTAAGACACCATCTTCCAATAGGTATTACTTTTGTGGGTTGGATTCGACCCAGTGACCAATAGCCCTCACTCATTTATTTATTTATTTATTTGTTTATTTATTTATTTATTTTGCTCTCATTCTTAAAGACAGATTTTTTTTTTATGGTGCCTTGAATTTCTCTCTTCTCTAAGACAGTGGCAAGCAATGAAATCTCTAAGAATATTATATGAAAGCCACTCTATTTTAATATGGTTAGCACTTATTATGTATTTACAATGCATCTAAATAGATCATCTGTGTAATTCCTAATTAATATCATGAATCAAATGTAACAATTACAAAATATAAATTATTAAGCTCAACTAGGATGAGGACAATTTTGTTTAATGAAATCTATCTATTTTTTCAGAGTCATGCTACTATTAAGTAACACAGATGTTCTCTGATACAGGAGAGTACAAATATAACCTTACAATGTAATAGGATATGATGATGTGATATAGCATCAGTTAACATCAGGGGGTTGGATTTCAATTACTGCTTTGTACACCCTAATTGCTTTCTTGGGGTACTAAGAAGTAGCCAGACATCATTCACATTTCAGTGAGACAGATTCCAGAAAACCAAGTAATTAGTAAACAATATAGTATCTAACTATATATGCATCTAGTGATAGTCACAAAAATAGTCTTTACCCTTAAGGAATCTGAAAAATATTGTCAAATACATTATATGCCCCAGAAACTCATAGTCATAAAAGCATACTGGAACAGAAGCAACACAATGCTTCCACTTAGCTTGCTGGTTGTTCCTATTGAATTAATCATAAGGGCCTGGAGATGGACTAATGTGGAAATCATAGTCTTGAAGGCCATGGGACACACAGAAGAGTAATATAAGTCAAATATTTAATGCCTATATACAGATACAGATAGATTCTCCTTTATTTGTTATCAAGTCTTATGTTCCAGTGTGTAAACTTTTATGTTAAATTGTTGGTGATCTATATTGTAATTCATGATATTGATATTACACTTTAAAAATCAGAGAACAAACTTATAACTATAAATTTTAGTTTATGAGCTTTCTAACTACTAATCAAAGAATCAAATTTTGTTGAGCTCTAATGCCCTGTGAAAGACATGCAAGTTAAGAAAAAAGCACTACAAATATTCTGTGCTGAAATGAAGAATATTTACTTTGGAGACAACTGTAAATCCTTATACTGACAATTTTACAGAAAAAGGAGAAACATCTAAGTCACTAATATGGTAATACAATACACTTGGGTGACCAGATCAATGCTTAAAAAAAATAATAGAAGCAGCCAGGCTTTTTGGAAGTAATATAAATTATGCTGTTAAATTATGGCTGGATTCTAATGCAAATCCAGGTTACCCAGCCATAAAGACCAGTATCACTTGGGGAACATTCTGTTCTTTATTTTCTAGATATATCATCTATCAAACGCTTCTTTCGCACTGAAACACATTCAAATATCATCAGATAAAGAAATAGCAAGTGACCAACTGTAACCCTAGGTTATACTTTTGCCAAATTTCAGTGGACTAAAGTAGGATTCAGAGTCCTTTGTAAATTAACAGTCCTCTTGTCTGTCTAAGCCTCACAATAGTGGAGTGGTCCATCACAGTGCTAAACAGATACAGAGTGACTGAATGGCTGAATCTTTTGAGGAAATTGCCATACCTTCTCTGAATCATCTCCACAGATAGAACCACTTAAACCACAGGGTTCCACGTATGACACTTCTCAACTTAAAATTATCCCAAATCTCCTAACAATGGGTAAAAGTAAATAAATAAATAAATAAATAAATAAATAAACCCCACTAGATTCTAGGGACTCAAGTTGAATGGCAAAAATAGAGATGTCTCCAAAGTGTATGAAGTAGTAGATATTAGTAGTAGATCATCTTAAGTCAGAAAATTTCAGTATTTCGGTTATTTTAAGCAAACAGAACAAGAACAAAAAACAAACAAACAAACAAACAAAAAAGAAGAAGGTATGTTGTTTCTATTGTTTTATATACTAACCAATAATTAGAAGATTTTGGAAGGATTCAGAATACAAATCTTATGTACAAGGTATATGTTCATCTGTTTACATGCTTGTATGTGGGTCCATATGTGCATTAAAGCGCTAGTTTTTGTGTAAGGCCAGAGTTCAATGTTATATGCCCTCCTCAATAGCTTTCCACTTTAAGGCTCTCTCACTAAACCTGAAGGCATCTGATTCAGCTAGTCTAGCTAACACTAAACCCCAGGGATCTTACTACTCACCTCTCTCCAGGGCTGGTATTATGGGTGCATGCCACCATTGCTCTACTTTTTATTAGCTAATGAAGAGCATAACTTAGATCTTCATGCTTTTATGTCAAGCAGTATCTCAACTGAGTCAACTCTCTAGCAGTGTTATGCACAGTTCTGAAAAGTTAATGTCTTATATTATCTGCAAGTTTTATGAATACCTCTATCAGGCCAAATGAGGATATAACTAATGTTTAAGAATATATTCTCTCTCCTCTCATGTCCTTCATAACATAGGATGCACAATTAACTGGAGTCAGAATATATAGGAATGGCCTTACGCAGGAATCTATTATGATTATTACTGGTTTGGTAATCACCCGAGTACACAGATATAATAGAAAAGTCATATCACCTTGTGTCTCCTTCACACTGCCAAGACCTGCATCTAGAATCTTGCTTGAAGTGGGGAATTCCAGATTCTGAAAATTTTCTATGAGAAGAAATAGGAGTGACCTATTCACTCACTGAAGCTATTCAGATAGAGGAAAAACCAGTGCTTATTACATCAATAAAAAAATAAAGCCAAACACTAATAAATGAATGGACAAATATACTAAACCTTCTAAATGTGTCTTGTGGCATATTTTTGTCCAAGTTTTATATTAAAGCATTTTGGATTTAAAAATATTTAAATAATAGAAATTCCATGCATTCTTCAATGATTGTCCTCTAATACTAATTACTAAAGTGAAATAACTAAAACTATAAAAATAATATTTGTTCATTGCCCATGGATTTAAATACTCTATTTCAAATTTTCTTTACCTCTTCTGAGATCCAGGTTGCCACACTTCACCCCATGGCCCTGCCTTTTCATTCTGGAACATTCTGGAACCATTTTGGTCTTTACCTTTGGGGACCATGACTCATGACTCTTTGCACAGTATTGGCCAGTTAGCTTACAAAATTCTCTCTCTCTCTCTCTCTCTCTCTCTCTCTCTCTCTCTCTCTCTCCCTCTCCCTCTCCCTCTCCCTCTCCCTCTCCCTCTCCCTCCCCCTCCCCCTCCCCCTCCCCCTCCCCCTCCCCTATTGTGTTTGTTCTTTATTCAATGCCATTTGGGTGATGTGCTTTTGTTATGCTATGTGTTAGAAGGATATTATAGCACCACATTCAAGCCATGATTATTACCAAGGCATTTGGTTCAGTAGTACTATGTCTAAGAGAGAGGTGCAATTTGCCCTGAGTGAGTAATTATATATTGCATATGTATATTTAGTCACTGTATTGTATCTCATCAATATATACAAGTATTACAAGTCAAGGTTTTATGATTACTAAAACTATAATCCTACATTTCTGTTTTTATTTCATTTATTCAATATAATTTTTCCACTTTAAAAGCTGCTTTTCTCCTCAATTGCTTTCATATTCAAGTGTTTATACCATGATGAACTCACAGATTTTACTTTGCTCTCTATATTATGACCCTGTAATAAGAGAGGCTTAGCATCTTAAAATGTAGCAATAATGACCCCGTTAGTGAGTTCCAAGGATCCTGTCTCCTTTTTAAACTTGGGACTGACTACATTTGTTTCTCTGGTTCATGACAGAATATATGTCTAGTCATTTTTTAAATTTTTTCTTTTGATTTCCTTGCCTTATCATAATGTCCCATTTCTAAATTTTAGCTCTACTTCTAATATTTTAATATTTTAAAGGAAATCTTGCTTACTTCATTCTTATTGTTTGCAATTTTCTCTTTGTCCTCTTTTTCTGTATGTCTATTTTATATATAGGGGCTGATGAAGGAAGATAATCACTCTGATGTGGGCAAAGACAAATGACTTCTTCCCATGTTTTGAAAAATATTCCATTTATTTTTTTGACTTTTAAGATGAATGTGAGCAAATTAAAGGAGTCATTCCTCTACTTTAGCCATCAATTTTCAACACCCTGGGAAGGGTGACAGTTAATGGTGCTGGTAATGGGCTCTACTTCTTGTTCTATTATTGTGGCTGCTTCAGAGAAGGATTGACAATAGCTAAGAACAATGACTGGGCCCATCGATCTTTCAACCCAAAATAACTTAAGACAGCACATAGTCTTGTGGGTGAAAATTAAAGTAAAATTCTTTTTTATTTGTTTGATAATCATAAAAAACAACTGGATACCCTGTTAGATCCTAGTAAATATATAAATGTATTCTAATCAGAAACTATAAACCTGACTTTCTTTTTAAATGTATATTAAAACATATACAAAACATGTATTTTATTATGGTGTTGAAGAAAATTCTTGAGAGGAGATAGGACCACCAATTTGCATATTCTCTCTCTCTCTCTCTCTCTCTCTCTCTCTCTCTCTCTCTCTGTGTGTGTGTGTGTGTGTGTGTGTGTGTGTGTGTGTTTATTGTGGATATGCATACTGTTTCCCTACGCTTATAAAATTTTAACCAAATCTTATTCAGAATGTTTTTAGCACGCATCTATAAATGGTTAATAATGACAAAGGATGCTAATATGTCTCTGAGACAGCAAATAGCCAAGTCTACGTGATCTATTGAGACAAAAGATTAAAATTTCTAAAATTCACATATTATACTCAACAGTAACAAGTAAAGTGTGTATTTCTTTCAAATTATAAATATGATGAACATAGCCATGGATTGTTTTAAAAGTCTGAAAGTGGTTTAAAGTAGCTACATTATTGAACAAGGAGTCAAAGATACTTGTTCCTGCTTTGGGAACCCTATTCCTACTAGGTTGCCTCATCCAGCCTTGATGTGATGGTATGTGCCTGATCTTGTAACTTGATATGCTGTGTTTGGTTTATGTTCCTGGGAGGCTTGCCCTTTTCTGAGAGGAGGTGGGAGGTATGTAGAACTGGGGAGACAAGAGATGGATGTAGACTGGGAGAATGGTAGGAAAGGGAAACTGCACTGGGATGTAATTTATGAGAGAAGAATAAAAAACAAAAATAAATAAAAATAAATAAAGGAAACAACTTTAAAAATACTAAGCAGCCAGGCGTGGTGGCACACGTCTTTAATCCCAGCACTGGGGAGGCAGAAGCAGGCGGATTTCTGAGTTCAAGGCCAGCCTGGTCTACAAAGTTCCAGGACAGCCAGGGCTACAGAGAAACCCTATCTGGAAAAACCAACCCCCGCCCCAAAAAAAAACACCAAAACACCAAAACCAACCAACCAACCAACCAACCAACCAACCAACCAAAAAACCCTAAACAAAGAAATAACATAAATACAATTTGATTTATGTTTACCTGTTTAAAAAAAATCCTTTGATTTAGAATTACTAAGGCATCCATTTGATTTGCCACCCAGAAAATAAGTATTCCAATACCTCCCCTCATTAAAAATGTCTCAGTAATTATTCCTAGCAGAATTTATATCATTGCCAAAAAAGAAGTCAACAAAGAAATGTGAAAGACTTATGGAGATGAAACTCATAAATATGAATGACTAATAAATATATTTATGTCACAATTTGGCCTGGAAAACACAACTGTGAAAAGATGAAGTGGGTACCTGAGAGTCTACTCATTTGAATACACTCCAATTGAATCTATGAAAGTTACTTATTTGCATTGAAATGATCCCAAAAATTGATCTAAGAAGAAAATAGGATGCAGGATTTATATTAGTAAAGAAGTATGAAAGGATTAACTGAGTGGAATTGAAGACCCAAGTAAACAAGTTCCCCAAATGACAACCATATGATTCTAAACACAAGTGCACTGCAAAAAGGATTATCAAGTGGTGCTAGGAGCTAGACACGGCATGGATAAAACTGGATCTGTTTGTCACAATGTGTAAAAGTCAGCTCAGAATAAGCCACAGACCTGACACAATGAAACTACTACTACAGGAAGCTACAGGAGAGAAAGAAGCACATGGAATATGGATAGAGACACCCACTTTCAGATTTCAGGAAATAATAGCAAAACTGACTTTTGTGATTTTATGAAATCTGGACGTTTCTGCCCAGACAGGCATAGAAATTAGAAGAATGAGAAGGTGGCTACAGAGTAGACTAGGGAAATCTCGAGTCATTCAGCAGATAGATGTTAGTATCCTCTACATACGTATATACATATACATATATATATAAATATATACTTATATATACAGTATATATATATATATATATATATATGTATATATATAATTTATAACTCAGAGAAAGACATTAATATTATCCATTTAAATTCTGACAGGTTTTTTTTAGTAAGATATTTAAAAACATTGTCAAGTACAATAGAGTTTTCATACCAGTTATTGATATATGTATTCATTTTATTTTGTTACAAAATAATATATTTTCTCTCTATGATGCTTAATTTTTTCCATTTAGTTGGAGTAGGAAATAAGTAGGTGTGCCAGAGAAGTGCTTCAGTGGCTAAAAGTAATGATGGCATGAAACTGACAGCCTGAGCCTTCTCTCCAGGATCCACAGTAGAGAGAACAGACTTCTGAAAATTTCCTGTCCTCTCGTCTCCACCAGGAGACACATGCACATCTGCACACACCTGTGTGTGCATGCACACAGTAATGATAATCTTATAATTAAAAATAAAAAATAAAAAGAAGGGACTTCCTGCAGCTCCAGTTCCAGGGCTCCAACATCCTTTCTTGTCTCCACTAGTACTGCAAGCACATATTACATATAATACACCCATACACATAAAAATATTTTTTCTTAAAAATGCTTTGATTATTTAAGCACACCTCTGAGAAGGCACCTTCAGAGACTAGATTCTGAATGGGCAGAAATAATAGTTAACACTATTAATAATTCATCATATAAAAGTGACTGACCCTAAATGAAATGCTATTGATCATTCAATATTTAATAGAATGTTGGAAGGAAGTTGTGCAAGAGTCAAAGATGAGACAGGCATGCAGGAAGTCAGTTCCTAAGTGGATAACTTTGGGGACTATGTCCTAACTTAATGCCTTACTGGTCCATCCTATTTCCTGTCCTTCATTATGTCAGCTGCTCCACCATGAACCTCTCTTCTTCCATGTTGAACTGAACACATCAAAATGATAAACAAAAGAACTCCTTCCTAATTTTTTAAAGACATTATCTAATTAGCAACAATGAGATAGGACACGGCAGCTGCCAGGCTGCTTGGCTTTTAGCTACTTATATTCCTTATGCTCCTTTCACTAATGTATCTCAAGAGATAATGAACTCAAGTTGTGATGGAATTTTCTAAAGTTTAACATTTTCTGACATTGAAAAGCTAAACTCCAGGATTCATTATAATGCAGTGGTAGACTAACTCATGGGCCTACATCCTCGCCTATGTCCATATCTTGGCTGATGCAACAGTGCAGTATCCTTTTGATGAACACCAGCATGAGTCACTCATACTTGTAACCTGGTTTCTTAAATTAAAAAAAAAAATCACAATATTGTTTCATAGTTTCACCATGAGCCCAAAATAGGAACATGTATTCCTTTGTAGTTCTGCCATCTGTTTGTCAAGAACATCCAGGCTTAACTAGTTCTTCCTAGAACAATGCAGACATAAATAAAAGAAAAACAACCTCGGACTCACTTACATCATTTGACTCTAAGTTAGTTGCTTTCACCAAGAATGGAAAAGCATGCCTCCATTCAGCCTCCAGCCCAGGATAACCCAGATTGGTGAACACAAGAGATATGTGAAAAATTAATGTTAATTGTTGTTTTTGGTTAATTTTTATGCATCAGCATTGATTCTGTAGATAGATGATACTCATTTTATCTATTAAAAGATTAAATTTTATTTTATTCCTCTTTGTAAATAGTTTATCATTTTAGTAGGATATTTCATCAAATTAATAAAAATTAAATCACAAGAAACAATTTAATGACTCATTTTGTTTTACAACAAATTATTCTTAAATGTCATAATTTTATCCTAATAACTGCTTATAAAAATAAATCTATAATTTTTATTCTTTTACGTTTTTAGAGTAACTCTTGAATATTAGATTTGTTTGAAAAACAATTCAAAGGTAAAGTTCCCTGGATAGAGTGTAAGTGGGATTAAGGCATGAAGAGTCTTCTGACTAGGTTAAGGGCAACATTTTATATGAGTTAAGTGGGTGATTTATGTCACACTAAATACTGAAGTATTGAACAAACTATATGTGACACTTATGATGAGATAAAACAGCTAAGTACAAAAATACTGCACTGGAAACAATATCATGGAGTAATGTTTTTAATCTTTCCCAAAGGTCTTTTGAACATATTGGATTCAGCAGTAGATTCCTAAATAAATGGACAGCAAATATCCTTTACAACCATTTCGTAGGTTTTGTGATGTTTGGGGTTTACAACATAGATTCTGAGAAAACATGAACAGTGTAACTGGACAACAATTTCTCATGTCAGAATGTTTCCAAGTCTTTGAATGTGATTATTTAAGTGAGATTTCACTTTAAATACCAAAAATATATTTTTGTGATATATCAAGTTTATTAGAGATTCTAAAAATTATGTCAATACATAATTCAAAATTCTTTGTAATTTCTTTGAGCATTTAATGAATTGAGTAATATATTTATGAAAAACAAAAACTTTATTTTTTTCTCTCTACTGATTTCTATAAAACTAATATTTATGTATTCTGTAAAACTAATATTTATGTATTTATGTATTTAACATTTGTTTTATGAATAAAACAAATTATAAAACAATTCATGTAGAACACAAGACCTCAAGATTTTTCTATTTCATATGCATTCTTGGAAAATTAATTTTAAAACCCTATTAAGAGAACTAGAGTAGAAAAATGTCATGGCAGTATAAAAGGGACCACCAGGCAGAGAGGCCAAAGGGAGCTAGAGAGATAGGGAGTATAGTGAAGAAAGAAAATGACCAAAATATGCTAACTGTGTAGGAATATTCCAATAGGAGACTCTCAGCTTTGGGTGAATACACTGAAATCTTTCTTTGTTTCTTTCTAGCTGGGGCAAGATCATGTGTTTAAAGGCAGCTTGGTCAAAGCAGTGATGCCCTGGTCCTTTCTTTGTTATTGTTGTTTGTTTGTTTGTTTGTTTGTTTGTTTAATTCAGACTGATTCCTAATCCTGTAATCTAAATATTTGTCTTTCTACTTTCAGACAAATGTATTCCTTACCACTCATAAAGGGAACAACTCTTTACAAAGGTGGGTGTCACTACAGAAAACCACAACCAATAAAAATACAGAGTTATGGATCCCAATCTCAATGACTATACTTATAAAACACTCCCACACCTAAGGCTCTAAGAACACTGTAGAAGAGAGGAAAGAAAGATTTCCAGAGCCAAAGGATCAGGGACTTTGCTGGATGATTGTATCTCCTAGTAATGCTAGAAGCTACACCTATACAATATCACCAATATAACTGCCTAAACATTGCCTGAAGCAGGGTGGTCAAATAGACACGTCAACATGGACAGGATAGACTCCACATGGTCTCAACTCTAAAAACTAATATAGAGAATGATGAAGAACTAAGAAATCTTGAGAGTAAAAGAAACAGAAAAGAACACAGCAATTAGTTATCTAGTATCAAATGATCAACACTGAAAACATGCATCTGGATAACAATATACAGACACAATAGATTATGTTTAGGAATAGATAGATAGATAGATAGATAGATAGATAGACATAATATTGCATAGTTACATGAACATATACAAAAACATATTCAGGTAATAACAACAAAAACAGGTACCATGAATTTTAAAAGGATGAAGAGGGTTCTATAGGATAGGTTAAAATCTCAATAGAATAAAATAAATTTGAAATGGTAAAGCCTGAGGGATGCACTCAGCAGTTCTGATAGATATGAACATGGCAAATACACTGAACAAAATACCTTGTCTACTCTGGCTGTCTGTACCTAACATAACAAACTGACAGAGAGACACAGACACACACACTTACTTCTTCGGCAAAGAAAGTCAACTCACGGTACAAACTTTTAATTATTTATTACCGTGATATGGTCATTTCAAAGCCTCCTCCTTGTCTAGTCATATTAGCTTTAATGACTTTAAGAAAAACAAAAACAAACAAGCAAAGAAACAACTCAAATCAACTCGAAGAAGGGGTGTTACACAGAAGCAGAAGCTAAGTAGATACCATAGGTCTTGTTGTGGCAGTTTATTTTACAATCTAGAAAAAGTGTTTTGATTTTTAAGTTGCTATTACATTATAACCTTACTCAAGATTGAACGTGTCTAAAAGAATGATCTTAAGAAAAAAAAAAAGAGGTGGAAAGAGTTTTTTAAAAGTCGTTTTAAAAGTCACTTCATAAGTGTCTATCATTTGATCAATATTTACTGAGGATTTTTCACTAAGATACAAATATCTTGTAAAGAGGTGTTATAGACAAAGAGATGCAGACCTCACAATCTGGTCTGTCTGATGAAAATATGATGCTTCTAGACAATTATCTTGTTGTTACTTGTTCTTCACTTACTCTTTCAATAACTGTGATCTTTGGTTTTTCATGATATATTTTCAATTTTATTATTGTAGTCATTGTATAACTACATGATTGGTTATTTTTACATTTCTGTGTGAACTCCTCATAGTAAAGAAGACAGAAAAGTCAGGAAATTAAACGTATATGTTGGAAAATGTATAAGATATTACCGAGAGAGGAGAGATGTGTAGTACAAGTTATAAAGTGTTGTATGATATATGGGAAAGAGCCCTGCTGGTTCTTTTGAACTCCAGCTTCAACATGGCACAGCGTTCTTTCTTTACAATTTTAATTCCTTCTAAGATTTTCACATTTACTATCTTCTAGGTTGACATATTACAAGTGGAAGGGTAGTCAGTTGATACATCAACCCTAGAGAATTCAGTGGAATGCCAGGCTGCAGGACAAGTTTATATGGTAAGTCCCTCATACTTTCTCTCGAGTCCTTGCAAGGGAATATTCTGATTGTCTGATTCCTCCCAGAAACATGGTATTTCCAGCCTTTTCTCTTCAGGCTAAGACACAAACTTCCATCCTCCATATTATACACTGCATGCACTCTCCTCTGTGAGCCCACCTCATTTAATCTTTGGAAAATGGAGATCTCAAAACTCATTTGCTATACATATATTCAAATCAATTTGAACTGTTATTTTTTTCTTACATCTTGGCATGAAGAAAAGTGCTTCTGAGATATACATGAATAAGGACAGTGAGTGAATGTGCCAAAGCTGTGAAGAAGAGTGCCTCGAAATATTTTTGTGTAATAAAGTCAAAGATAATTTGTGTACCATGTATTTCAGATGGGCTAAAAACTGAGTTCCTCTATCCTTTTTTAATTTTGTTTAATAATGGTCCCGAGTTTTGTGCACACTAGCAAAATACTCTGTCACTGGCATAGATGCTCAGCCTTGATTCCATTCTTGTTATTTAAGCTCTAATATTATCATTTACAAAATGATTTGAGACAAAATGTCAGCAAAGACACCTATGAGTTCATTTTGTATTGAACATCTTTATTTTTTTCTAAAATGTTATAAAGTAAGAAAGCATGGAGTTGGGTGAGTGGGTCAATAGACAGGATCAGGGAGGAGTTGGAAGATGAGGTACCTTGATCAGAATATAGTGTATGAAAAATATTTTCAACCAAAGGGTATAATATATAAAACAAAAAGAGAGAACTAATGGAATAAATACCGTCTTTCCCTCCAGTTGGTAAATGTGATGATTCTTTTCTGGCAATACTTGTTGAGCAGGGTGGTACACTTCGCAGAACTTTACCATTTCTACATTTCTTCCTAAGGTACATCAACCTAGGAACTTCCTTGCTATGCACTGGGCAGGCATTCTCTATTCTCTATCCTATATATTAAAAAATATATACAAAATTCATCAAGTCATTCTCTGTTTAAAAATCTTGACTTTCTGTCAAATTAGGGGGATGAGGAACAAAATCAGGATATAATTAGGGAAAAATAAGAAAATTCAATATTCCAAATAGTAGAAATCGTTAAAAGATGAAGAAGAGATGAGGAGAATTCTACAATCAACCTATCTTACTACCTTAAAATGTATCTGGTTTCAGCATAGATGTGAGGGTCTCAGGGTAGCTCAGTTATGCTTTGGCCTAAGGAAGGACAGTTGGTCCTGAAGAGATCATGTGGATGAAAAGATCACATAATACACAGAGAACATAAAAGCACTGCAAAGTACAGGACACAGAAGGAGACCCCTGTGGATAGCTGGGGCACTTCCCCTTAAGTGTCCCATTGAGAGTTTCGATATAAGCACATGCCTTTGAATAAAGCCCATGAGGTCAATTAAGGAACCCTATGCAAGAGGAAGAGGGGACTGTAATTGGAACTGACATGACTGGCTATAATGCTTATTGATTCCATATAGACTGGAAAACACCACAATCAGCAACACAGAAAGAAAAAAATAGTATAATGTACCCAGTAACATGAGTCACTCTTCCAAGATTAAATTTTGCTTTGAAGAGAGCTGACCAACTATATCAACAGGAACAGCTAAGTTAACCACAGCTCCAAAGCCAAAATAAATCTACATCAAGAGCCCAACAAAACCATCTACCAATTTACTTAATAAAACTATACTAAGCACACAAATGAAAAGGGAAATGTAATGCTTAATGAGAGGAAAAATTTATCAGTTGAATCAGTATCAGAACTGATATTGGTTTCAAAATTACTACACAATAATAGTTAGAAGGTCATTTTAGCAGCAGACTGTATTTTCAAGAAGCTAGGCAACGTGTTAGGTAGGGATGCAAAATTTCCAAAGGACATCCAAGTAGAACTTTTTGAGACAAAAATTTCAACATCTAAAATGAAAATTATATAAAGTACTATTGGTAGGAGAATACACTCTGGTGAAGGAAGGGTTCTGGAGTGGATGTAGCAGTACAATCCATCCAAATTATAACAGAATGGCGAGTGTGATAAACAATAATCAGAGTATCATAGAGTTTTGGACAGCTTTAAATGACCAATTATATACACAGGCCCATACTGATCACATAGCTTTCCTCCTTCAAAATTAAATAATTGATACCAAAAGACATGATCAGATTACTTATAGCGAGTTAGATTTTTAAACAATCTTAAAAGCACTTGAGATAATTAAAGAAATGCAAATAAGAATCCCAGGATGACAAAAATATATAACTGCTAAAATGTGTAAGAGAGTGATGATAGTGTTTGTACAGATTTGAAATAACCGAAACTCATTTATACTGCCGTCGGATTCTCAAAAGACACTCCTCATTTTGCAGGCTTTTAAAAAGGAAAACACTCATATTCCATATGGCTAAGCCTCCCCATTCTTGGGTATTCGTCTGAGGTAAGTGTATAGTTGCATAGTACTACATGATATTTTTTAATAGCTTTGTGTGAATTACTCAAAATCTGAATCATTCCAAATGCTATGTGCAGGTGAGAAGATTGGAATACAACTCAACACTGACAAAAGAAAGATGTGTTGATTCTTTTAAAAATCATACTGAATTAATCACAAAAATAATCATTCTGTGGGAAGGGATCTGAGATTAGTGTTTGTTTTAGGACTGGAATGACTGGGGGAAAGTTTGCAAAAATCATGAGAAGATACTTGATTGTGAAAGATATACTATCTTAGTATGGTAATGATTTTATTGATATTCCTCTACACAAAATGCATTAAATGTTTTATGTTATCTATCTATCTATCTATCTATCTATCTATCATCTATCTATCTATCTATCTATCTATCTATCTATCTATCTATCTATCTATCTATCTGTGTACACTGTAGCTGTCTTCAGATAAGGCAGAAGAGGGCATCTGATCACATTGCAGATGGTTGTGAGCCACCATGTGGCTGATGGGAATTGATCTCAGGACCTCTGATAGAACAGTCAGTGCTCTTAACCCTGAGCCATCTCTCCACCCAGACACTATTATGGATGCCAACAAGTGCTTACTGACAGGATCCTGATAAAGCTCTCTCCTGAGAAGCTCTGCCAGTGCCTGACAAATACAGAAGTGGGTGCTCACAGCCATCCATTGGACTGAGCACAGGGTCCCTAATAGAGGAACTAGAGAAGAGACACAAGGAGCTGAAGGGTTTTGCAGCCCCATAGGAAGAACAATAATATGAACCAACCAGTACACCCCCCAGAGCTCCCAGGGACTAAACCACCAACTAAAGGGTATACATGTAGGGACCCATATCTCCAGCTGCATATGTAGCAGAGGATGACCTTTTGGAACATCAATGAGAGGAGAGGCCCTTGGTCTTGTGAAGGCTCTATGTCTCAGTGTAGGGGAATGCCAGAACAGGGAAGTGGGAGTGGGTGGGTTAGTGAGCAAGGGGAAGAGGGATGGGATAGGAGGTTTTTTGGAGGGGAAATGAGGAAAGGAGATAAAATTTGCAATGCCACTAAAGAAAACATCTAATTACAAAATATTATATGTGTAATATATAGCTTAGTGTGATACTGACCTTGGGGGAGATGTGCATAAGTGTCTACATACTCCAGATAGGGAACAGACAACAAACTAAAGTACAGATACATTTAAGTCTAATTTGATGCAGGCAGTTCAGTAGATTGGAAAGTGTCCTTTGCATATAGTTTAGCTGGTCTGAAGCACCCCCCACACACACACACACAAGGCAGAGAGGCTCACTTGCTCTGATTTTCCTTCAGGAAGCTCAAGGGTCCCTACCTTTTCCAGAAGCTTTCTCTACGCAGTTCAGCATCTCTTGGAGTATCTCTCAGCAATTTTTATCCCTCATATATGCTTGAATAAGGAAGATAGTTGTGAATATGGTCCATTTCTGGCACTATGTGCTGGTATTTAGAGTTGTTCGTTTCCTTAGCTTAAAGACCTTCCTGTAGGATCTGATGTTTCATGTCTATTTAGAAAATTCTGTTGCTTTGCAACACTATAAATGCCCTGACTTCATGAGCTTCCCCCCCTAGATGGAAGGGTAAATCTTGAAGGATCATGTTACATAACATTTCTGACATTCTAATAGATACAGTCTCACAGCAAGCTTTCCGCTCCAATATTCCTTCCACCCTTCTGCCACAATGATCCATGAGCTTTCCATGCAAAAGTCGTGTTGCAGATATATCAGTTAGTACTGGGATCCACAACTCTACATTTTAATTGGAGATTTAGAGTCTTCTGGTATATATAAACATTTGCTCCACAAAGAAGGAAATGTAAGAGACAGTTCCCAGGCTAAGAGAAATGTTGTCAAGCTACTAGGAGTTTAGAAATTACATTGCTAAGAGGTAAAATCTCTCTCTATCAGTTAGATGCTCATTATTTTCCTCCACTTCTGCATCCCACAAAGAGCTTTGGCTTCCTTTAGTGATATCAAGACAATTTCACAGGGAACATGGAACTTTGTTGACTTGTTCTAGCAATTTTCAGATCTATCTGTTAAGAAATGTTTTTTCACAATTTAGAGCAAAAGTTTTCCATAAATTATTTTTAAAAAATCTTTTGTCATAGAAACTGAATTTCCCACAGATGGCGTTAAAATAAGCCTTTTTGAAAAAAATCTCTTCTCTTAAAATTTCCCCAATACTAATGAAATGGTTTCTATTTTATTGTAATTTCATCTTCTTCTGATACCCAACTCTCAGTTCAGCCTTTGCCTGAAGACAGGAGAGTGAAGAGAATAATAATAGGACAGGGTATTAGTAAGACTGCCATCCAGAAAATAGAGTGTACTCCAAGTCAAGCATTTAAGTAAATGCTTAAATTTAAATTTAAATTTAAATTTAAATGCTTCATTTGTACTTTATTAGGCTGTTTCAAGTTTAAATTTGATAAGACACAGAAACATGAACCCTTAAGTAATAAAAAGCATTCAAATATCAATGTTGTATGACATTGACTTATAGCCATTATAATTGTTCACATACCATTTCTAAAACCATCAATTTATACTGTTTATATTTTTATTTTTATTTTATTTGCCAACAAATAACAAATTAAATGTGAATATATAAAACAATATTTCCCATATTTCATATATTGATAGGAAGGTACTTATTGAATATATTTTGTCAATCCAGTTATTATCCGTCAACAACTGATTCCAGTGTGGCATCTGATATAAAGACAGCATAGGTTTGTTAAATTGAATGAAGAGTTTATTAAATGCTACTTGAAGTCTCATAACAAGGAGAGGTGCTAAAATCACCTACAGAGACATGAAAACACACATACCCATGTCTGTCAACTAAGATGCTGTTCAGTTGTTTTACAGAGTCACCGAAAACACTTCACTTGAAAATTTTCCGCAAAGTATCCTGATGAGAGAAATTCAATGTAACAACGACTCCAATGATATCAAACTTCCCTTTCCTTTTGTTTGACTTTTGAGCTCTAGTTGAAGTATTGGAGAAAACCCAAAGGTCCATTCAGCTTCAAGGTTCTACAGAGGTTGACAGCCTCTTCATCCATGTGATGATCTCTGAGTTGTGTCTGATTTCCTCTGCTGTGTCTTTTGCTCTCTTCCTATTCTGATTGGCTAGTACTTTTAAAAACCAGATTCCTAACCTGGGAGAAGGTATCTACCGATCTCTTTCTAGAACATCTCAGGAACTTTTATAGAAAGTGGCAGCCATTTGCATTGTCTTGCTATTTGCTGGGACTACAGAATCCTGGCTCCATCTGACCTAGGACAGATGAAATCGACGTTTGAATTTTGACTGGATCCAAGTTAGTTTATTTGATCATTAAAGTTCTAGAAACATTGTGATATAAAGCCAACTAGAACTTAGAGGACGGAGAGCACAGTGGCTCTATTTGAATATTCTGTTGTTGTTGTTGTTATTTTTTTAATATTCTGTTATATTTACTCTTTCCATTGTTCCAACATTTCTTGGATTATCTGATTATTGTTGCATCAGAACTAAAATGAATAAAAGGTATAAAAGCCTTAAACTGAAGGAAGAGTGTCTTCAAACTTGTTACCTATCATTGACTGACTCTAAGGACACATTACACACTGGATTTTCAGTTGCTGCAAATCGCTCTTGGGCTCTATCTAGTGAGATAGAAGCTAGCTAGTTGATGATTTAGTGATTCACAGTTTCTTGCCACTAAAGGCAGAATCTACAGGAAAATAAGAATTTACCTATATTGGCATTTTTGAATCACTACAAATATTGTCATTGACAGATTTTTATATTTTATGACAATTATACACTACTACTAATAAAAATGTTTTGGCATTAGTGATACAGGGATATTTATTCTTTATTTTCAATGTCATTTGGTGGTAGGATTAGAATTTGTTTCAGACTCATATATAATTTTCCTTGAACTGTCTTTTTCTTTCATTATTTAATTTGTTTGCCAGTTAAACACATGTACCAATACATTAATTCCTAGCACCACAATTCGTCTGAGTTTGTGTAACCTTTATCACATGTAAAGCTAGCTTAAATAATACCAAATTCTAGGGAAATAAGAATGAGATTAATCCAGCATATGCCTTGTGTCTCATTGTGATCTAATCAGTTATAAACTGAAAGTAAAGGAAATATGTTGCTGGGGTTGGTCAGGTGCTGCTAATATATTCAAATGTTAAATAATTGCTCCCAATATCTGGTTGTAGTCCCATGAGCACATTCTCAAGCACACCAAAATGTGTTGCTGAAACTTTGTTTGCCAGTCCTCTGTCTAGTTAAATAAAAATGACTGCAAATAGAGGTAGGTGGGGCTTAGGTTACTGGGTCACAGTTAGGGACTAGGAGGCCTAAAGAGAGGAGAGAAGAGAGGAAAATGATGTAGAACGAGAAAATGGCCTGATGGTGCTTGGTAAGTAACTTGAAGAGCAGCTGGGAAATAGCCAGACTGGCACAGAAAATAGTTTAGGAGTAATTGTCCAGTAATTGCACTAAAGCTGATTAAAATAAGCCCATGGAACTTTGACTTGGTTACTGGGGAGCTGGCAGGTTCATAATAAGAATTAATAGAATATATTGTTGTTGTGAGTCTCTCACAACAACAATATATCTTGTAAATAAAGGTATACCTTTGTTTGTAAGTTTCAGAGTAAAGAGTAGGGAGATGTTTAATGAATGTGATACATTATAAGCATCAGTACTAATCATCCTTAAGAGACAACTCCACCAAGCATGTGGAGGATGAGCAATAATTAATGATTTGCCATATACTGAACCTCCTTTTACCAGCTTGATGGGAGGTGTCAAATATAGATGTGATTACATCTTTAATATCACCTCTATTGAGGTTGGTTTTGCTTTATGAGTGACAGTATCAAGACCACAAAGAAACAGTTTCTAATGCCTGAGTGATCACTGCACCTTTGGGGGACTCTCATAGCCTTCTTCTGCTTACTCAACCATGAAACTTTCTTCTGCTCAGCAACCCCAGCTACAGAGATTTCCAATGGCATCCTGTTATGATAGCATCGGGATGCATCAGATCTTCCGGGATGTTTGTAGATGTCTCTTTTCCAAGCAAACACATTGGAAAAATAACCACATTTGTCCCGTATTGGAACATTTAAACAGACTAGAGTGCCTTTTGAAAAACACAGCTTGTGCCAAATTGCTGACATTCTTAAATGATAATGATCATTTCCCTGAATTCTTTAGAAAATGTGACATATTCACATCTTTTTTAGATGCCCATAGTCATGTTATTCCTGACAACGCCTCTGAAGCATGTGTTGCCCTGCGTGCAGTAAAATGGCTGCTTCAGTGCTGAGGGGTTCCTACTTCATCCGAATGATGGAGAGAAAGGCTTACATAAAATGAGTAAACAAAAGCCTGCATTGTATTAAAGAAGATATTATCTTGAAGCTTCTTAGAAACTTACTGAAAATGTTAAATCTTGGTAATGTTAACAGTGGAAATCTATCTGCAAGACCATTTGTGGTTCAGCAAACATGTGGTGAGTGCTTTGGAGTGGTGCTAGGTAAGACTTACAGACTGTCCAGTTCACCTCACCAGTCATAGTTGTAATAGTGTACTTTTCTGTTGCAGTTAATTTCACTTTTCACATTCGTAGGACTTATGCCAAAGAAGGAATGTTCTTATTTTGTATAGTTCCTGATCAACCTGCCCTGTCAGCATATTTGAGAGGAATAAGAAAATTTAATCTTTATAAATTAAACAAAAGGTCAATTTTGGCTTGCCTTTCTACAGAAGGACAATGACTTCTCAGCCCGACCAGGTCTGCTGACCTAATTATCTTCTCAAACTTCATTTCTGAATTAGTGAAGTGACAAGCATCATAAGGGCACCACCTAGATGATGCCTTTTGATTTAAGAGGTTGCTAGATACTTGGAAAAATGAAACAAACAATGGTAGCTGTCAACTCAGTTAAGCCTTGATTAGCTCTGAATGTAGAAGAGTTCTACATCAGAATTTATTTCTTCTCCTTTTTTTCTCTCCACTGTTTGTATGTGGACAAGTGTTTGTGCGTGTGTGTGTGTGTGTATATATATATATACTCACACACACATGCACACATGCAAGTTCACACCTTTTGGGTATAGAGGATAGATCTAGCAGTATTTGAAAATATATATTCTCGGCTGGAGAGATGGCTCAGTGGATAAGATCACTGACGGCTCTTCTAGAGGTCTTGAGTTTAACTCCCAGCAACCACATGGTGGCTCACAACCATCTGTAATGGGATCTGGTATACTCTTCTTGTGTGTGTGAAGACAGCTGCAGTGTACTCATATAAATAAAAAATAAATCTTAAAAAAAGAAAATATATATTCTGTCCTTGCTGTCTCCAATGGGTGTGTGCATTAGAAAATGTTAATTACATTATTTAATTGTGTCAGTTTCTAAGAGAATTCAGAACATAATACAGAACATTTATAGTAAAAATCACGATATGTCAGCACTGTAAAATATATATTTTTGTTTTTATTCTGTCTTAGAAATTAACATGTTGTTTGTCATTAATAATGAACATGAATGTCACATACACATGACCTCCCTTATCAATTTCTGTAAGGTAAGAAAGGTAGCCTGCTGTTTACACCTTGAGTAGAAACACTTCTTGTTCCTCAATTATAATTCCCTTGTTTATTTCTATAAAAAGGTTTTTTTTTCCCTCCTATTTGTGAACTGGCTTAGCCTAGAAAATGTGGGTAGAAGTAACTATGACTGAGTTCCAGGCCTAGAATTCTGAGATTAAATTGTAAGTAAGCATTGCATTGTCAACCATGTAGGCTCATATCCGCAACCTCAGCACTTTGGGAATCAGATGGATAAGGAGAATTGCTACAAATTTTAAGTTTTCCATCATAAGTTTTAGGACAGACAGGGCTCCATAGAGAGAGACCCTTTCTTAAAACAAAAAGACAAGAAAAGACAGGCAGACAGACAGACAGACAGACAGACAGATACATGAGAGAGAGGGAGACAGAAGGAAAAAAGAAAGGAAGGAAGGAGGGAGGAAACGAGAGAGGGAGGGAGAGAGAAAAAGAAAGAGAGAAAGGAAGAAAGAAAGGAAGGGAGGGAGAGAGGGAGGGAGGGAGGGAGGGAGGAAGGAAGGAAGGAAGGAAGGAAGGAAGGAAGGAAGGAAGGAAGGAAGAAAGAAAGGAAGGAAGAAAGGAAGACTTTCCCACATGACTTTGCAGGTTTTATGTATTTTATTTGCAATCTTTCAATCTCTGTCTTTAGAAGACATTTTATTTGCGTCTAGGAGACTCATAAAGCAAACATAGATTGGCTCATAGCCTGAGTTGCATCATACATAGCCCCACATTCAACAGTAAAGCAAAGCCAGCCAGCTGATTATAGGCATGAGAACAATGGTCATCAACTTAGAATTCACTGTAAATTATTTGTATCAAAATTTCTTCACTGAAAAAACATATAAATTATACCTAAATTTTATAGATATGAGTAGTAATATGTTTTCCTGGTAATGTTCAGAGTTTTATTTTCTGTGTATTTTCTTTATGTGCTTATGTGTCAATTATCACTAAACATCTTTAATAAGTTCATATTAGGAATTCAAAGGTGAAGTAATTTTTCGAGGAGTATCCTGAATTTAAACACTTTACATCATGCGATAAAACTGCTTCACTTCTTTAGAGGACTGGTTAAAAGAGCCATTAGACATCTCTTTTGTTGTTGTTGTTGTAACCTATATTGAAATGAAGTATTTTGAAAGAAAATTAAACATACAAGTAGCCTGTCAAAAGTATCATGATGATTAGAATGGAGTATCAGTTCTTGTTTGAATAAGTATTTGTTTTGGATACTTGGTTTTCTTTAAGTGTAAGTATTTGTTTTGAATTCTTAGAGACTGATAGAGGTGGCACATGACTCTGATTTACCATTTTCCAGATGAACATTTTGCAGAAGAGGGTTGAGCCTCTCCTTCTACTTTTTATTTCTTTTCCCTATATTGAAAATATTTTTCCCACAGAATATGACCTGATTATAGTTTTCTCTCCATTTACTACTCCCAGTTCTTTCCCACATCCCTAATTATTCTGGATAGGCTCACTTTCTGTTTCTCACATGAGAACAAACAGCCTCCCAGAGGATAGAAATAACATAAAACACAATAAAACAAAAACTAACACATGAGATTTGGACAAGACAAACATAAGAAAAAGAGCAGAAGAGACAGCACTTTAATCAGAGACCTGCTTATCTGAGCTCAGGAACCCCACAAGAACACTAAACTGGAAGCAATAAAATATACGTAGAGGAAAAATATAGTAGAGTCCTGAGCATGCCCAGGGCGTGCTACCTCAGTCTCTGTGCATTAATATCAATTTTGGTAGATGGCTTTTTTTTTCTTGATGTCCTTTATTCCTTCTGACTCTTATACCTTTTCTACCTTTTCTCTCATGTGGTTCCCTGACTATATATAAGGGCAAGAATTTAATGGAATTATCATTCAGAGTTGAGTTTTCCAAGGTCCTTATCGTTTTTTCTCTCTGTCTCTGTCTCTCTGTGTGTGTCTCTCTGTCTCCGTGTCTCTGTCTCTGTCTCTCTCTCTCTGCATAATGTCTGGCTGCATGCCTTCTCTTTGTTCTCATTCATTACAGAAGAAAGTATCTCTGATGATGGCTAGACAAACAAACAATCTATAAGTACTGTAGAATACCATTAGGAGTCTTTGTTTTCTAGAAATGTAGTATTTGGTTTTACCCTAGGTCCATGGGCTATCTAGTCTCTGATTCTTGGTTACCTAAAAGTATCTCATATGGGTTCCATCCCTTGGAAAGTGTATTCAGTCAAATCAGGTATTATTTAGTATAGTGGTTTAAATAAATACGGCCCATATAGACTCAAGTGTTTGAATGCTTGGCCCATAGGGAGTGGAAATATTAGGAAATGTGACCTTGTTGGAGGAAGTGAGTCACTGTAAAGAATGGCTTTGAGCTTTTATATATACTCAAGCTATACCCAGTGTTGCTAACAGTCTCTCCTTGCTGCCTGTGGATCACAATGTAGAACTCTTGGCTCTCTCTCCAACCATGTCAACCTATACACTGCAATGCTTCCCACCATGATGACAATGTACTCAATCTCTGAATTGTAAACTAACCCTAATTAAATGTTTTCCTTTATGCGAGTTTCATTGATCATAGTGTCTCTTCATAGCATCAAAACCCTAAGACAGTTGGTTACTCTGATAAACTTTGTGCTATGATTTCACTAGCATATCTTACAGACAGGACACCATTGTAGATTAACATTTGATTGCTGGGTTGTTGTTTAAATTGCTCTTTTGATACGATGCAGGGTACCTTTCTGTACCAGGAATGCTAAAGCTTAGAGATGAAAGCTCTATCCAGTAATAAGTTCAACTTCTCTATTTTCAGTGAGTTTCGTAGGTGTTACCTTCACCAATGAGGTCTTATTGTCAATTAGTGGAAAGCAAAATATATTCTTGGCAAAGTCTAAGCTGTTTTGGGGATTCAAATAGGAACCCTTTGGATACCAACTCAATTAAATGTAACACATTCCTAGTATTGGAAGCTTTATATGGTGTCAAAAGATATCCAGCTGGAACAATGTCTCTCTTACTATTTGGTGATTTTATTTAGATCATATTCATATATGTATTTATTTTAAGAATCTTCTACTAGATTACATTTCTAAAATGCCAATCAAATTTCTTTTTTTTAAAAAACTTCTTATTGATTCTTTGTAAATTTTACATCATACAATCCAGTCCCACCCATCTCTCTTTGTACCCACACTCCATACTTGCAACCCCCTCACCAAAAGCAAAATAAAACAAAAACATAAACATAAACAAAACATAAAACAAAAACATAAACATAAACAAAAACAAAATCAATCTCATTGTGGAAGTTGCAGTGTGACACAGTGCAACACATAGTATACACTTTTGCCTAGATAGCTTTACTTTCAAATGCTCATGGCAATGAGTTATTGGTCTGGTTCAAGGCTTCTACAACATCAATACTGGACCCTTATTGGGACTCTTGTTGGATATCCTCTTGTTGCTATGTGTCATGGAGACACTGATGGTTTGGTTCTGCAGAGTCAGCCCTTTCACATGCTTCAGCAGCTCATAGATGGGATAGATGTTTGGGTGGGCCAACTAAAAGTCTTGGATATGGGCTTCAGTGGTAGCTGAGTTGGTCTTTTCCTCACCCAGGCTACTAGTGCCAACTCTCCTGCTTTGTCCAGGAGAAAGGCAGGGCTGGCTCAGCTCATCCCAGGGACATCAACACAGTGCCAGGCCATGGGATCAAAACTGGCCCTTGGCAGCAGTACCTACATCACCATGGCTTCAAGTGGCAGCAAAGGCTACTCAGATCAGGTTGTTCCTTATCACCATTGTGTCTCCAGTTCTGCCACCTTTCTTTATAGTTCACAAACTGCTCTGCATCTCTTCCTTTTCCATCTTTTCACCACATACTTGCTAATTTACAGTAGTACCTGTCCATCCTGCACCGTTTAGCTATCTTTCCCTGTATTTCCTTTTTCTGCCCTCCTCCACCCTCTTCTGACCTGATTCTCTTAGCAACTCTATCTATTCATAACTATGTATTATATTTCTTTTTCCTCAGGATATGTATCTGTCACCCCTAGTCCCTTATGTTATATATTACCTCTGTGCTTCTATATGAAGTAACTTAGTTATCATTGATTTAACACAATAACTACATATAAGTAACAACATACCATACTCCTCTTTCTGTGTCTGGTTTACCTCACTCAGGATGACTTTTTTTCTTGCATCCATTTAACTATTAATGTCATTTTTCAACTGCTAAATAATAATCCATGTGTAAATTTACCATATTTTCTTCATCCAGATTTCTGTTGAAGGTCATCTAGGTTGTTGCCAATTTCTGACTATATTGAATAGAGTAACAATGAACATAGTTAGGGAAATGTTTCTGTGAGAGGATAAAGTATTTTGGGGTATATGCCCAAGAATAGTATAGTTTGACCTTGGGATAGATCAATTTCCATCTTCCTGAGGACCCAGCACACATAGTTCCATTGTGTCTGTACATGTTTGTAATCCTTTAAGCAATGAGTTGCTGTTCCCCTTGCTTCACAATCTTGACACCATGACCTATCTGTCACCTGTTGTTGTATTGATCTTGGTCATTTAGACAACTGTAAGATGAAACCTCAAAGTAGTTTTGATTTACATTTTCTTGATGGATAAGGATGCTAACTATTTCTTTAAATGTTTCTCAGCAATTTGAGTTTTCTCTTTTGAGAATTCTCTGTTTATATCTGCACCCCAGTTTTAGTTGGGTTATTTATTTTCTTGATATCTACTTTGTTATATATTTTGGAGATTAGACCTTTATCAAATATGTAGTTGGTAAAAATATTTTCTTATTCCACTTTGTCCAATTGATAGTGTTCTTTGCCCTGGAGAAGTTTCTCAATTTCATGAGGTTCCATTTATTAACCGTTGACCTTACAGCCTTTGTCAATGATCTTCTATACAGAAAGTCTTTTTCTGAGCAATTGAGTTCAAAGCTATTCCAAATATCCTCTTCTATCAGGTACAGTGTATCTAGTTTTCTATTGGCATCCTTGATCTGTTGAGAGTTTAGTTTTGTTCAGGATGTTAAGTATGGAACTACTTTTATTCTTCTCCATGTTTCTATCCAGATTGACCAGCACCGTTGTTGAAAGTGCTATCTTTTGCCATTGGTTGTTTCTGGACTCTTTATTTTAAAAGTGGACATATGGATTTATGTCTGCATTTTTCAATTTTCTTCTATTGATCAACTTGTCTATTTTCATTCCAGTACTAAGCTCTTCAGTACAACTTGAAATCAGGGATGATGACATCCCTGGTACTTCTCGTAATACTCAGGATTCTTAAAGTTATGCTGGCCTTTGTGTTTCCAGATGAAGCTAAAACTTGTTCTTTCAAGGTCTGTGAAGAATTGTGTTGGAAGTTTGATGGGAATTGCACTGAATCTGTAAATTACATTTGGTATGATGGTCATTTGTGCTATACTAACCCTACCAATCTATGGGCATGGAGATATTTCCATTTTCATATATCTTCAACTTTCTTCTTCAATAACTTAAACTTTTTATTATACAGCCCTTTCATTGTTTGAGTCACTCCACAATATTTTATATTGTTAAAGATGTTTTTTCCCTGATGTTTTTCCTCAGTTATTTTATCATTTGTATATGAGGTCTACTGAATTTTGTGAATTAATTTGTATCCAGTTACTCTGCTGAAAGTGTTTATCAGCTGCATGTGTTTTGTGGTAGAATTTATAAGGTCACTTATTTATACTATCATATGATCTGCATAAAGATAATTTTTGTTTTTTGTTTTTGTTTGTTTGTTTGTTTTTCGAGACAGGGTTTCTCTGTTTAGCTCTTGCTGTCCTGGAACTCACTCTGTAGACCAGGCTGGCCTCGAACTCAGAAATCTGCCTGCCTCTGCCTCCTGAGTGCTGGGATTAAAGGCACGCACCACCTCGCCCGGCCTTGCATAAAGATAATTTAACTTCTTCCTTTTCTATTTATAAACTCTCAGTCTCTCCTTCTATTGTCTTATTGTTCTAGCTAAGGTTTTAAGTACTATGTTGAAAAGATGTGAAGAGAGTACAGTGTTTTACTTTAATTTTCATGTAACTGTTGAGATTTGTTTTGTTCTGAATATGTGATCATATTTGAAAGAAAAGTTCCTTGAGGTGCTAAAGGAGGAGTGTTTCTTTTGTGTTTCAGTAAAATGTTCTATAAATACTCTTGCAGGCTATTTGATCACATTGTGAAACTCTTAAGATCACAAACTGTGTGATGTGCCTCAGATCCTGGACACATCTTTTATTCAAGAGCTTTCTGGTTTTTTTTGGTATCTCCATTGAGAAATCAGGTATAAGTCTAACAGGCCTGGCCTTATATGTTACTTGGTCTTTTAACTTTGCAGTTTATAATACACTTTCTGTGTTCTGTATGTATAATGTTTTGGTTATTATGTGGTAAAAGACATTCTTTCCTGGTTCACTCCATTTGTTGTTCAGTATGCCTCTGGTACTTCTTGATGGGCAGCCCCTTCATTAGGTTAGGGAAACCTCTGATTTTATTTTTTTAAATACTGTCTAGGACTTTGAGCTATATTTGAGTCTTCTCTTTCCTCTAATTCTATTATGGTAGATTTGGTCTTTTATAATGTCCCAGATTTCCTCGATATTTTGTGCCAAGATTGTTTAGATTTAACAATTTTATCATCCCAGATATTAATTTCTTCTGTTGTGTCTTATGTGCCTGAGAGTCTATCATCTTAGAAAAGCAGGGTGTTTTACTGGGATATGATTGGCCCCTGGGAATCATAGCAGAAGGTCTGCTGCAGAGTTGGGGATGAAACTGTGGGGTTGGACTTAGAGGAATAAGGGGAGATATAAAGAGCTGCAGTTAGTCTACTTTCTTCCCTGGTCAGAGTGGTCTGTGGATTTCCAGGTAGTGGCTGCTGGAGCTTGCAGCTAGGAGAAAACAGTGAGTGGAGGGAGGACAACTAGGAGGGACATGTCTGTGTAATCCACTGGAGACTGGTGGGTGGGGCTGGGGGAGAGAAGAGGAAGGAAGTTGGCAATAGGTGACCTGCTATATAGCTTCGGATGAGACCTGTGTGGATTTGGAGTAGCTGAGGGAGAGGTGAAGGTCTGCAGTCAGCCTGTTTTCCTGGTCAGAGCTATCCTCTAGTTCTTCCTTTTATAAAAGCCAGCCTTCAGAATAGTTAGTAAATTCAGACTTGGAATCAGCAATGCTAAATGAATGGAAATCCCCAAACAATCTCTAGAATTCTTAGCTTCTCACATTAACTCTTCCCATTCAAAAGCCACTTTCTGCTCTCCCACAAATGTATTGTAAAATATATATCAGCCCCTGCCTGATAGGATTGATATGGCTTCCCTTTTCTTAGCATACTCTGCACACTTCATTACCTCTGAGACCTTGCTGAGAATGTGACCCTGGGTGGCTGCTTTTGCCTTTGCTGCCTTGGTGAACTGAAAGCTAAGCAAGCTGAGAGCTAGATTAAGTGACATGGAAATTTAACAAGATAGTTGGTGCTCTGCTGCTGAATGAAAATGCCACGGTACAATCTTATGCTTCGTTCTTATGCTGTAGAGATCTATCATATATTAGACCCCAAGAGAAAGTTCACAAAACCACAGAATTTTTGTGCAGCAATGATTTCTTTCCCTTACTGTTTACTGATTGGAAACTCGGTCTTAGATTAATACAGCTCATTGTCAGAGTAGGATGTGAAAAATTTTGCTCTCTCTGTCTCTAGTGGGGGACAGAGTAGCTTGCTTATTTTCTGAGACCAGGAAATAGTACTCTAAATTTTAAAGCAAACTGGGCTACTGTAAATTGAAAATCAGATTTTTCTCTCATTAATCTGGATGTGTCAGGATTCTTCTTTTTCTTTTTCTTTTTTCTTTTTTTTTTCATTTGTAGTCTAATTACTCTATATAGAAAAGAATGCTCTTTAAGATTAATCCTCTATGAGCCAATACCATAGTAATTTTAGAAGTAGCAGAAATTAGCACAAATGGAAGTTGTCATACTTGGTGTTTTAAATATTCAGGACAAAGTCTGGTAATTTAGCTTACCTACACTCCTTGTTTTTGACATGGATATTTTTCTATCTGAATGAGTAGTTTGCTTCTCAAGAAAGAAAATGGGTAGTGGAAAAGAGGTAATATCGGTGCCCTACCTCTATCTCAATGACTCCTCTGTAATCACATAACCACTAAAAAAAATGGCATTGCTGTCCATTAGCCAAATAATTACATGATAATTCTTATACAACTTTCATACTTGAAGAATTTTGAGCATCTTTTATTCATCTGTGTTATGTCTCTATAAAATAGACTGTAATAGAGGGTTGGATTAGATCTTTTCTATTGCTCTGATACTACATCATGACCAAGGCAAATGAAAGAAAAGGGGGTCTATTTCTGGTTCCAGAGGGATACAGGTTTATTACCATCATGAGGGGAAGCATGGCATCAAACTCCAAGCATGGTGGCATGAATAGCTGAGGGTTCACATCAAGACCATGAGTGAGACACAGAGATTTAACTTAATATGGTCTGAGTCTTTAACCCTTTAAAGCCCACCCTCACTGGCACACTTCCTCTAGCAAGACAATGTCTATTAAGCCTATTCAAACAGTACCATTAATTAAAGAAAAAACACGTAAATTCTAGCAACTGTGGGAGATACTTTCAATCAACCCATCATAAATTATATTTTTGTTTCCTTATTATTTCAAAGCTACCTAGTTTTAGAAAACCTGTGCAAGTCTTTGACTAATGGTTGAGGGGGACTTGGTTTGTCTTCAGGCTTCCTGTGCCCTGAATGATATGTGATATCCTAAGAGCTTACCTACTTTCCAATTTAGGAAAATGATGAGTTTCTTACAACTACCACTGATATTGTGATGATTAATTTTCCTTTTTAAATATGACTATATTTAAAATCAGCAATGAAACACATTCCTGGATATGCATAAGGGTATTTCAAAAAGGCGCAATTGAATAAGAAAGACTTATCCAAAATGTGGAATGTGTTATTCAGACCAAATAAAGAAAGGGAATAGTGAAGAATTCAACTACCTCTGCTTCTTAGTTTTACACAGTGTGACCAGAAGTTTAATGCTCTGGGAATCATCCCTTCCTCATCTGGATGAACTGTGACTTCTCCAAATGAAATAAACTCTTCTGTTTAAACTGCTTCTGTGGGGTATTTTGTCAAAGCAATGAGTAGAGTCCATGTAATCCAAGTGACAACTAGTGTTTGAATGGCATTGATTCTCAAAGTAAAATGAATTTCTGTCTCCCTTGCAGTCTATCAAACTCTTGGAGCTGAATGATAGTAATTTAGATTGTCTCCATATTATACACCAGTTTAAAGTTGGTTAGAAAGTTCTTTTCTTTAAATTTTGCCAAATCTATGAATTCAGCCACTCAGTTCCTGTGTTCTATTGCATTGCATGTTTGGTTCTTCTTCATTTTATTTACTTTTTATATCTAATTATCATTTGGCTTCTTACACACAATGGAATCAAGTATTGTCCTTGTTAATTATAAATCAAATAGAGTAGAGTTTTCATATAGCAAAACCACGAAGAATGAACTCATCTCTATTTTTTTAATCTAACCTCAGCCTCTAGTTATTTGCTGTACTGGTTGGTTTTGTTTGTCGGCTTGACACAAATTAAAGTAATCAGAGAGGAAGGACTCATTGAGAAAATGCTTTTTTCTCTGTTAGTGATCAATGGGAGACAGCTTTAAATATTGATGTGGGTCCACCCCTGGTCCTGAGTTCTATAAGTAAGAAGGCTGAACAGGCCACGGGAAGAAAGTGAGTAACCTCCACCCTCCATGGCCTCTGCGCCAACTCCTGCCTCTAGTTTCCAGCTTTAATGACTTCCCACAATGATGGATGATAATTTGGAAATGTAAGCCTAACAAACCCTTTCCTTCTCAACTTGCTTTTTTGGTCTTGGTGTTCCATCAAAACAATAAAACTAAGTTTACCTGAGTAAATCAGGATCATCTATTTGAAATATAAAGAATATCCCAAACAATGTCCCTAAATGAAGACATTTGCATTTCCTCAGTGGTGTACTGTAATTCTGCAGTATACATTGCCAACTTGATATAAATAGAACCCAAAGCTGATATAATTAACTATTAGTTATAGTAGGGCTGGCCTTTTTCTGCCACCTTTGACATACTGATGGCCAAGTTTATGCATCACAAAAAGCTCCACTACATCTGTATGATGACATACCACACAGGTGCCACTTTTTCCTTCTTCCCTTTGCAAATTATGTCACCTAAATTTACTTGAGTTTTTCATAAGGACAATGTTCTTGTTATTACTGATTCTTCTCATATCTCTCAAAGGCATTTGCATACAGAATGACAACAGCTCTTCCTGTGTCTTCATGATTGTTTATATCCCAAATAAATGTTCCTGATTTACTCAGATAAATTTCAAAAGCTTTTTTGACTTTGTCCACAGAATAGCACATTTTGCCAATCAACCAACAATTTTCCTGATGAGCACATTGATGCTGAAGCGACCTAAGTATCTTATCCAACACTAGACATCTAAGAAATCGATGAGATAAAATATTGTCTGATTCCATAAGCAGTCCTGGCTCATTATTTACACAGTGAAGGTAATGACAGCACCCGATTCAGTATGTAGCACTGACATAGGCCAAGCCTGCAGCGCAGTATCCTCGGAGCTGTAAGTGAGATGACATAGTTTCAGTCGTGCATTACTCTACTGATTCTATGTAACAACTGAATCTGAAATAGGACAGCAACACTGGGGTGGAAGAAGAAGGGCAATATCAGGCTGAAGGAAAAGTATGATGTTGGGTGATTATATAATGACAGCATCATGTGAAGGAAAAGAGACACTTGTAGGTGGAAGAGCAGGGTACTTTGTGTTAGTTAAGGACTATGGATTTCATTTTGTATTTAAAGAGAATAAGTCCAGAAATGAAAAACAAATAAACACAAGGCTGATTCTTCAGACTGTAGTAAAAGAAGTTGCATAACTC